>NW_017728943.1:800283-801479 GCF_001723895.1 Crocodylus porosus | reverse complement strand
CACCTTGTAACCCGGCCCTACGCTGGCTCCAGGCTTGCCCCCCGCTTGGTGTGCTGGGCAGTGTTTGCTACCGCTGCCTGTGGGCTGCCCAGTGCGTGAGCTCCGGGTGGGCAGCAGCAGCCAACACTGCCCAGCGCGGCAAGTAGGAGGGGCTGTAGCACTAGCCACTTGCAGCCTGCATGGGGCTACGAGTACGTGCTCCAGACAGCCCCACGTGGGCTGCGAGTGCCTGCAGCAGAGAGTGCTGGCCATGGGGCTGGCAAGGGGCTGCTTTTTGCCGTGGTCAGCACCAGCTCCTTCCCTGCTGGCGAGTGGGGGGTTGGGGCTGTGTGCTGCCCCCTGCCTGTACCGTGGGGCTGAAGGGCACTGGGAATGAGCAGGTGTGGGAGCCAGCGGGAGCATGGGACCTGCACCAGTATCCCAGGGCCAGTGCTGGTGGGGCCCAGAGCAGGTGGCAGGAGTGTGGGGTCCTAGCTGGCAGGGGCTCTGTGGAGCTGGGCCAGCTCCCCCCTCTCCCTGCTGGTGCAGCCCAACTCAGCTCCACAGACCCCAGCCAGCCTGTGGCCTGCTTTGGGTCCCACCGGTACTGGCCCTGGGACATTGGTCCCAAGATGGTGAGCAGGGGGCGGGGCACCTGTCAAGGGGTGGGGCTACCCATGCAGCCCTTGACAGCCTGCCAAAACTGGGTAAGCACCCCTCCACTCAAAATAATTGCCCGCCCCTGATTTATGGTCATTCAAATTCTGCTTGGGGGGCAGGGGAAGGGTGGAATTACACTTCTCTTCCAGAAAACCCACCAAGTTGTTTTGCATCCTTCTGATGTAGGTAGTTTGGTTCCCTGAGAACCTGAACATTGTTTCTAGTGCCTTAAGGATGGCCATTTGCAGAATTAGCAGCCGTTGTCAGATGCCTGGGATAAAACCGATACAGGACTCCACTCAGATATACAGCCCCGTTCTTGAATTTTGGCAAGAACAATAACACAAAAAAAGTCTTCTTGCTGTTCGATGACCTTAGCTCAGCATTTAGACATTTCCAGAGTAATGGTGGTGATGGAGGAAATACCGTATTTTTCGGACCATAAGACGCACCTGACCATAAGACGCACCCAGTTTTTATGGCAGGAGAGACTATGTGTGCCGGTGGCCGGCCATTTTTATTGCCGGCTCCCGGTGTAAACAAGCGGCGGATGTCCC
>NW_017728943.1:765072-800182 GCF_001723895.1 Crocodylus porosus | reverse complement strand
GCGGGCAAGCTCCGCCCCGTCTCCCCGGGACACATACCTTCGGACCATAAGATGCACCCTCGTTTTCCCCCCACTTTTGGGGGGAAAAAGGTGCGTCTTATGGTCCGAAAAATACGGTAAGCTTTATTTTTAACTATGAGGATAAATAGTTCCTCAGTGATCATTTCTAAGCCAGCTAGTTATTTGAACTCCCTGTTGGAAGTGAAGTTGGCAGGAGAGGAAACATGCTTGGGATATTTGTTTCCATAGGTGAAATGAAATAGTGTTAAAGGAAAGTAAGACAGGCCAGTTATATATCAAAGCAAAAAGGAAGATTGTCTCATGTGCCAGGGAATCCAAAACGTATACTGACATTCTACCTTTCGTCTGTTCCTTTTTGACTAGGTGCTGAATGGCTTTGCCCAACCATACTATTCATATGAACAAACAGTCCTATTTTCCAATATTGTTAACACTGATCGGAGTTGTAGCCTAGGCAAGGCAGTGGGAAGCTTCTCCACTTTATAAGAAGGGCTAGACAGCCTGATAGATGAGGTACTGGTGGATTGGTTTTCACCAGAACTTCTGGCGTTGTCCTATATTATCAGTGGGGAATCAGTTGGTGACACAGTCGATTGTATGTGCAATAAAACTTCTCATGTATTGCTGTGAAATTGCCTATACGTTTGCCTATACAGGTGATTTAAGGCTAGGCTTTGCTGCTTTGAATCTTGATCTGTTTAATCTGGGGAATCTCTTTATTTCCATAGATTAAATGTCTCCAATTAGTGCTTCCAAACCTTTTTCCCCACCCCCTGAAAACCTTTGCTCTTTGGTTTGTTTTTTAAAAAAAAGCTAGTTTAATGCTTTAATGTCAATGCAGATATTTTTTTTAGAAGTGCAATAGTTTTTCTTCATCGTTGACTATTTGTATGTATGTATTGAAAAGAGTATTCAGTTAAAAAAGAAAAACGTCTGGAATGTATTCTACAGGCAATAATGTCCTGTGGACATTAAGTTATAAACACTGAAATGAGCTTATTTAAGAAGAAGAAGAAGAAAGAAAAAATCTCAGCAAACTTATCTGTCCTGGGTTTTTATGCTTCCAAACTCCCTGGTTTAATTATGAGTTTTGATTGTGTAGGGAAACCGTAATTAAACACAACTTGAAAGATCTTTTGGATCAAAGTGTAGTTTAAAATATGCAAGAGGCAATGTGTAAGGTACTTGTCTGTGAACCAGAATTCCTGGGCTCTGTATTACGTCTTTCACTGGCCTGCTGTGACTTTGGGTAGATCACTATCTTGTTTTTTACCTAGGTTTCTCTGCTGCTCTGTCATGTCTGGTTAGATAGTATAGGTGCATGTTTAGAATTTATGATGGTCAATACCAAGGCCCTAACCAAAATTAGTGCTAGAACGTACTACTATAATAATTCCATATGTTTTGCATAGTCTGCTTACCAAGGGTCAGCAAACTGGGGCTCATAGGCTGGATCTGGTTCGTGGCAGCAGGGGCACCTTCTTCCTGCTGTGAAGTGCATTCCTCTGTCACATGCTGCTGATCCTGTCTACAGCATCCAGTTTCCCTGCTTAGTGCCAAAGCCTCCTCTGTCACCTTGCTGCTGCCCTGTACTGACAGATTTGTGGCTCCCTATCTCTGTTGCCAATGGAAATTGGCAGCAGTTGGTGGCGAGGGTAAGTGAAGCACAAAGCAGGGAGGACTGGGACAAGGAGTGGTGGCTTGTAATGACAGCTAGATTGCAAGAGGCAGCCCACTGTTCTTAAAAGTTGCTGATCCCTGGCTTATACTGTAGTAGACCACAATGGCTTTTTCTTCTGTGAAACCAACACTTATTAACGAATATCTCTCCTGCTCATACCCACCCTCATGCAACACAGTTGCACAGATCCTACAATGCATATCAACATAACCTTACCCTATAGTTCAGGGTGACCAACCTGCAGCACACCTACCACAAGTGGCATGGGCAGCCTGTGTGACACGTGGCAGATTGGGGAAGGGGAAGGGAATAGATTGGCAGATAAGGCAAGGAGCAGACAGTAGAGAAACAGATTGGGCAAGGAAGGGGATGGGATGGCACAGGTCTTAATTTGTGGCATGCCTGCCAAAAAAGTTGCCCTGACTGCAATAGGTGGTTTCAGACAAGTGCACAATCCTTAAGGTTAAGGACAGACTTTACACATAAGCTGGCTTAAGTGATCAGAAACTGGTTTAAACCTGTAATGGAACAGACATTCAGTGCACATAAACTGAAAATGGCTGAAACCAGTTGGAGATAAACCTACTTGAATGTAGTATCTGACTTAACTGATTTGGCTCAAACTGGTTTATGCAATGTCTGTCCCAGACCCCTTCCTGGTTTAAGATAAACCAGACTACCACAGCATCCCAGCATGCTCTCTGGGTGAGGCTCTGCTCCAGAGCTGAACTGGCCCCGTCCCTCTGCTCTGTAGTCAGAGCAGGGACGGGACATGGCGAGCCACCAGGCAGCGTGGGCCTGTTAAGGCCAAGTGGGCAAGAAGGGGATTAATTCTTCCTTCTTTCCCCTCCTCCCCCACCATGGCCGGGGTCTACCTGTCAGCCAGGGAGCAGGGGGCTGTGGTGGTGGCCCTTGGGGCTGGCAGACTCCAGCTGCAGGGCAGAAGGGACAGAAGAAGGAATTAGCCTGTCTCCCTTTCCCCTTTACCTTAATGGTGCCATGCTGGGATGGTTGTCCTGCGGGGCAGTCAGGGGAGCTCTGTTCTGTGCTGGGGGGGACTCCTCCCCTTCCTCCTCCTCCCCCCAGGGTGGGAAAGGGGGACTGGGCCCCGGTTGGGCAGCCTCACATAAAGCTTCCCCTTACTCCTCCCCCTCTGCCACCGGATGGGGAGGGGAGGGGGGCGCTCCATGAAGTGCTGCCTGGTCCCGGATGGGGACTCTTCTCCAACCCCGCCCTCCATGGGATGGGGAGGGGGGCTCTGTTCCATGCTGGGGGTTATTATTCCCCCTCTTCCTCCTCCCACTCCCCCTGTCCCCACTCCCACCACTGGGGGTGGGGTGAGGAAGAGGATGAGGAGAGGGATGAGCCCCCCAGCACTGAACAGAGCCCCTCTCTGTGCCCCGTGGTGGTGGGAGAGAGAGGAAGGGAAAGAGTTCCCCTCTGGGGCCAGGCAGCCCTGTGTCTGAGGATTGCTCCCAGCTTTCAGGGAGCCATTGGGGCAGGCAGAGCTCTCCCCTCCTCCTTCTTCCCCCCACCATCAGATGCTCCCTCTTCCCCCACCCTCTGAACCCTGCAGGCCAAGGTGAGGGTTTAAACCCCTCCTCAGTCTAACTCAGGCCTGCCAGGCCTGGGCACACCCCCCTCAGCTCCCCTGCCCTGTTGGAAGGGAAGGGTTGCTTTAGTGCCCCCGGGGCTTCTGGCCTGAGCCACTTCAGGCATGTGCCGAATGTCGATCCACTTGACAACTGGTTCACTCTCTGCAGGTTAGACTAACCTGCAAAGATTGAATCAGTTCAAACTTGGGCTTTTTGAATGTCTGTCCCTAGCCCAAGTGATCACTACATTTGGTGTAGTGATACCTTTCAAAGATTCAGCAGGCTAGATTTATCCCTGGTGGAATTATAGGGAGGTTACATTTGACCAATAGCAGTCCTTTTTTTTTTTCTTACTGTGGCCCTTCAGGATTTCTGATGGTGTCACTGACAAATCTTGGCAAGCAATTACAGAATGTACTACATCAGTGTTTTCTAAGCTGTTTGTGCTTATTGTCCTGAACTAAAAGACTGGTTTGTCTTTTTACAGCTACTGCTAAATTGAAATGTGGTCACTTTACCACTAATCTAATGTCAGCTGAGTGATCAAGATGAACTTGCCTTCTGTGGCAAATTTTTATTGTGCGATTATAAAAATTTATAACAAGAACACCTCCAAAAGTTTGTCCAAAGCAGTAAGTGCTAGCCAACTTTGCTTTAATGCCCTTCTAGTCATATTAATTCATCTGCTATTTTAATTTCCACTCTTATTTTTAAAGTTTTGAGATTAGAGTGAAAGAAAATGCTCTTTCAGAGTAATTTTGCTTCATTAGTGTAAATGCACTGTATGTAATTCCCACCAATATTAAGCTCATTATGCCAAATAACATGCAATATCAAGATAAAAAGGAATTGAAGAATGTGACCTGATAGTTAGATAATTGAGCTCAGCACATTAGTGCCAAGGCTGGACTGGTCCCACTGCATTGTCTTTAATTAGCCAAAGTGCTGTTTTTCATCTGTCACTTATTCAGGATGCTGAAACGTGTTCTCTTGCTGATGGAATTATGCTCAGCAGGAGCACTCCTGCAGGTACATTTTGACCACTGGACATGGATTTGTCTTGCAAGATATATGAAGGGCCTTTGTCACTTCATAAATATCTAATCTTTGGATTTGCATTTTTGCTACCTGCAAACAAGCTGTAAATTCCTGCATATTTTTTGCCTGGAGAAAGTCATTTGCAAAGGAATCCCTTCAGTTTTGCACTGTCAGTGTTAATATTGCCTTGGGTTGTTTTTTTTTTTAAAGACTGATATGATAGTGCTTCTGTTAATTTGTAAAGATCCTACACTCTAATCTGTGCTTTAGAGAGAGAGATAATGAAAGGTTTCTGTCAGATTTAGGTATCTTAGGGCCAAATTCATCTGGTGTGTAAGTAAGTTCAACTTAATTGATTTATGCCCGAGATGAATTTGGCCCTTTACTCTTCCAGTAATGCAGTTTGGTGCCTTCCGGGTTACCATCCTTTCAGTAATTTGCATCATTTTCTATTCCAGATGATAAAATTACCCCGGTTTCCCATCCATTTCCTTGTGAATGCATTGCTAATCTGAAACCTGAGGATTGTAAATGATGGAGACTGTGTAACCAGAGTCTCTGCGTTGCTGCTTCTGTAACAGTTAACTGAGAAATGCATTTGAAGTGGTTTGTAGGCTAGCCTTGCTAATGGTGAGCTCCCAGATTCCCCCTGGTCGGCACTTTTTTTTCCCTGCATGAAATCTTGTATGACATTGATTTTTTTTTTCTTTTCTTCTTTGCAAACATTAAAAACCAACAAATGTTGTGCACCAAAGAAATTAGACTCAGCCCTGAAATATCTATTTAATATCATCTGTGGTGATATTAGAGTTCTTAATTGGACAAGAGAATGCAGGAAATTTGATTGTAACCTAACTTTATTTTATGGTTCCTGCTGAAAATGAATCTGAGAGGAAAGTGGGGTTTAGATTTATGGACTTCTATGGCCAGATGGGACCATTATGATCATCAGATTTGATCCCTTGCATAAACCCAGGTCACAGAGTTTCAGCCAGTGGTGTCTGTACCTAGCCCCAAAAGCCATTCTGTTTCAAATAACTGTTTAGCTAGGTGGTTTGCAGTATCAGTAGAGGAAGCATATACATGTGGCAGGGGAGTGCTGGACCAATGTGGCTGTCCATTGGAGCTCATGTTCCTTGGACCCTTGCAGAATTGGGCCCAGAGTTTGCATTATCTGTATCTCCCATGCCTGGCATGAAGTTCAGACATGGGGTCTGAAGAGAAAAAAAATCTGTTGTCTTGGATCCTCGAGCACAAGAGATTCCCACTTAAACTCAAGAGACAGACTCATATCTTGGGTTACTGAAATAACACTGACCTTAGTGGAGTTGCACTTGCTTAGTCAAGGGCTGGATTTGGCTATGTATAACTAGGGGGCTACTTAAACTATGGATTTGCAGATTTTGCAGAAAGTGCGAAATCTGGGATCATCCACAAAATCAACAAAAAACCCCACTTAATAAAAATAAAATGCTGGCTACCTGGTAAATACTGATACTGCAAACCATCTCACCACTAGCCTTGCAGCTTGCCTAGGAAGGGAAGGCACCAGTTGGTGGGCAGCATGAAGGGCAGCAGAAAAAATGGCTGCCATCCCTTTCCTCTCCACCCCCAGGGCCTCTGCCAGTCAGGGCTGAGAGGCAGAGCTGCACAAAGGGCAGCCACCAGTCAAGATGGCAACCACACCCTTGTCCCTCCTCTCCCCTGGGGCCTCTCTGCCAATCAGCACCAAGGGGCGGGGCCACCAGAAACACGTTCACAAAACATCCACAGATTTTCCCCTTTATGGCAGGACTAACCCACTAAAATTGTAAGTCTCTAGTCTTGATTTAAGTAGACCCCTATGCTTAAGAGGGTCCCTGGGTTCAGCTATCCACCAAACTTGAGAAGGATGGTGAGGTAGCTTCCTTGATTGTACTGCAATTGGATTTCTCTCTGGACATATCCAGTCAATCCTGTCAGTTCTCTTCCTGCTATTACTTTAAGAAACAAACTACCAAAAAAAAAAAATACTTGTGGAGAGTAAATTTGATTGTTTTTGAGGTGGACTAGATTATATGAAATGGCAAGCAAGATAATTGGGTTCCCTTTTCATACCTTATCAGTGCCTATCATTATCAACCTAAAGGGCTGGTGCTTGCTTTCACTAGTAGAAACCAAAAGTAACTCTGTTTAAACCATTGGAGTTCTGCCAGTACATGCTTTCATCTTGTGATTAATGCACTGGGCTTGGCTTTAAGAGCACTGGGTTCTCTTGTCTCCCCAGGCTCCTAAAAGCAAATCTTCAGTCTGTCATAAAGCTTCCTTTGTGATCCTAGGCAAGTCATTTTGGGCTGGATGTTCAGTAGGTTCTGCTAAATATTTCTGGATGTTCAGTAGGTTCTGCTAAATATTTCTGGATGTCTTAATACTGTGAGATGCCTATCTGGGAGCTGAGCTCTCTTGAGAACATGATTGTTCTGTGCTTCGGTTTTCCCATCTCTAAAACAAAGACAGTGCTTCCTTTCCCCCACTCTCCCTGGTTTTTGCATGGTTCTTTCTAGAGGTAGATTTTCTTAGGTGTATTTACACAGTCTGGTCCAATCTTGACTGGGGCCTGTTGAGACTGCTAAAAAATGGAATTGGGGTCTCTTTGCTTTTCTGCAGCAAAGTTATAAAATGTGTCTAGTAAAGCGCAGTGTATTTATGCTTGCTTGCTAAGTACTTCATTGGTTATGAGAATGTGGTTTGTGTGTGTGTTTAAAATATAATACACTTGTAGGTGTTTCCTGGCTTGTAGCATATAAACTCCAGTGTGGCATGGGGAAGTTTGCAATATGTTGCAAACTAAGTGGACCAAAATATTGGGAGGGAGGTTGTTGTTGTTAAAATATTGGCAGTGCGTCACAAGCTCTTTGGCTTCATAATGGAAATCATATATTTTCTGCGTTAGGACTTTGATTTACATGTCACATCAAAGTTCTCCTTACAATGGAGATTTTTTTTTTTTTAAGTTTGCTTTACAGAACAGCTGTTAAATCATTGGACAAAATTATTATCCATGCTAGCTCCAATGTAAAATGTCCCTTCATATTTCTTTCAAGACTCTTAGTACTACTTGGTAGCATCTTTCTTTCTTTGAAGGAGGCCTCACCCACTGCTGATGCATAGGGATTTAAAAAGAAAATGCCCAGGTGGAATAATTTTCTTAAAACAAAATAAATAGATAAATATACCCCCCCACTACAAGAAAACTGTGCTCAAAACAAAAACCATGGTGTTCCATAGTACAGTAGGAAAAAAAGGATAAAATGTGATAAATGAGGTCTTAGGTTCTGCAGAACCTAAGGTTGTCAGCTGAAGCTGATTCTTTTGGACCTGTTTCTGATGCAAATTGTGAATAATTAATTTTGTTACTTCTGATTAGTGTTGATTTAGGATTAATTGGTTGATCTTTAACATGTTCTGTTGGGTGCATGGTTAGGGCATAGTGGGTATGTATTTATTTATTTTAAAAAGGGTTTCTTAGAAGTTAATGCTTTCCTTGCAAGTGGAAATAGTTTAAATGCAATTTGCTACATGCAGCATTTCATATCACCCAGCTTTCTGAGAAACAGCTTTCCAGTCCAGATGAGCAATATAGTTACTTGTTGCCCACTTTAAAGCCTTGGTGGTACTGACTAATAAGCATACTTGACCTGAGAATAAAAAAGAAAACTGGCCGCCAACTCCATGCTCCTATTCCATTTCAAGGAATGGCAGAAATTTACTTACCTAACTACTTTGCAGAATTTCTCCTTTTATTTTTGTGTAACTGGTTACACTTCATTTTATATTTTGGGAAGGCTACACTTATGATCAGAGAGGCATTTGAGGTGGTTGTGTTCTGTCATGGGGTGACCAAATTGGCATCCAGGTTGTTATTGAGCAAACAAAGGCGATTTGCACAAATTATTGCATTTCTTAGGTGACTCAGTATGTGGAGGGAAAAGACTATGCCAACACCTTTTTTCCATTATGCTAATATTTCTATAGAGATCTTCTGCTCTTAACTCTCTAAATCCTCTGCAAACAATGTTTAAGGCCATAATTCTCAACCAGAGTGCCATGCCACCTTGGAGTGCCTTGAGATCCTTTCAAGAGTACCACACAATCATAGCACTTTTAGGTGTGCCAATATGATTTTCAAGATAAACCTAGAGCTTTCAAATAGGCATTCTTAGTGTTAAAGACATTTTGACGTGTTGTGGTCTTTCTGAGTTATTTGCAACAGAAGAATTGCTCTGTTATTTTTTTGTAGCCAAAAAAAAGTGAAAACTGGGAGCTGGCATTTTCCAAGGGGTGTCTTGAGCCGAAAAAGGCTGAGAAACACTAGTTTAAGGCATTTAGCAGGTAAGGAAGCTGAAACAAATGTTGAAATTCCCTCCCCTCTTTTGTGTACAGGGTCATCACCAACCTCGGTTATCATAGGCTGAGTGCACACATTCAGATAACCTGAGAGATTTCTCTCAGGCTTATTCTCATGGTGGATAAACTTACCCAGATACATGTGTACAGACATGTGAATACTGAGACCCTAAAGAGTGGAGAGCTTGCAGTGCTGACACTGCAGCCAGATTGGGGACCCTGTGCACACAACTCAGTATGATCTGCAGGCTTCCTTAGTCTGCTTGGCAACAGATGGTAGCAATTGATATAGAAGCCTTGATTGGGCTAACCAAGACAGCCCATCATAAAAATGATGTACAGACATTCATTCTCCCAGGAGAAATTCTCCTGGAAGTGATTTTAACCCTGATTGTGCCCAAGTTATTTTTTCTCAGAGTGGCCATTTTTACTTAAAAATATCTGTATACTTGTGGTTTCTCTTGGGAGAGCAGGGATTCCTGGGAGAAATTGAATGCCTGTACAAGACCACAGTGAGATTTCAGAAATAGTGTGAAAAACACTGGGCTTTCCTCCTGTACAGGAATTGTATTTCACTTGGTCAGAATCAGATTTATCCAATAGCTTGCATAAAATCACTTGCAGATACAAGATTTAAAACACCAGGCTTCTGATTACCTCACCAACAAGGCCCTCTCTTTCCCCAAGGAAAAATTTAGCAAACATTTATTCTCCATTTAGACTTTCTAGAGTGAAAAGAATCAAAGTGTGAGATAAAAGAAATGCACTGACCTAATGAGATTTGAGTTTCTGACCATTTTCTTTTACATTCTAAAAAGGGGAAAAGGAAAGTAAAACGTCTTTTTGATATTTTATTTTTAAATTTGATAAGAGTGAAGCTAATGTGGGATTGCTGGTCCAGTAGGAAATAGAACTCAATTTTACATTTTTTAAAACAATTTTACTGTATTAAAAATGACAGAGGTTAGAAACAAAGCTCTTATACTTTTATTGAACTGGAATTGAAAGTGACAGAAAATCATTTTGGCCCCGGTGCAGTAAATGTTATCACTAAAACATGTTGTGGGGAGATTAGGACAGTCTCTCAAGCACAAGAGACAAAAGTTCACAAAACACAAAGTGATTTTTTTTTCCTGTCCCCATCTTAAAATCATTAGCTTCTCCTGAGACAAGGGGTGCTGGGCTAGGTGAATGGGGAAATGAAAATGTCTCTGCTCTGAAAGGAGCTAGGGTTGAGAGTACAGAGAATGCAGGTCTCTGCTTGAAGATGATAAAGAATGGAAATAATGGGAAACTGTGGTGAAAAGCAAGAGCCAGTCTTGTCATTGTGTAAAAAAGGCAGGTACCAGGATCAGACTTGCAGGTGGAAACATTCTGAACCTTGGGGCATTTCAGGGCAGAAAGGATGCTGATCTAGTTGGGCATATCTTTTGCTTGTTACCCCACGTATCTCATATATCCTGTCTGCCTACTGTCTCTTCCTCTAGATCAGTAGTTCACAACCCCTTTTTAGACTCAAGGCACCCCTTACTAGGTTGAAGTAGGCAATAGAAATACCAAATTTAAAATGGGAATCCATAGTGTTGAAAAAATTCTGTTCTGTTGTGGACTATCTGATTTATTTGCAACAGAAGAATTGCTTTATTGTTTTTCTGTAGTCAAAAGTGAAGTGAAAATCAGGAGCTGGCATTTTCTGAGGGGCACCTTGAGTCTGAAAAGAAGGTTGAGAACCATGGGCATACATGATGAGTTTCTTATGTATTTCATAAATATGATGCTGAGACAGGAAATTCTAGTGGAAGACATGTACAAATGACAATGTTGATGGGAGGGAGGACAGAAAGGGTGCGTCCACACATGTAAGCACATGCACTTGCAGCAGCTCCAATAAAAGCAGTGCAGATTTGAGCCAGGGTTTTTTGCCTTGGTGCATGTGCTCGGACATGCACTTTGGTGTGGGGCAAATTGTGCCACTTGGGGCAAAATAACCCTACCTAGCTCCTCCCAGATCTGCAGCCAGGGGGAGCTAGAGCTGGGCAGCTCTGCCAGCACCTCTGCAGTCCCCAGCAGTATAAAAAGCTGCCCTGTCCTGGCCCCATCCATACAAAAGGCTGCCCTGGCAAGTAGGTCGGGGCTACTCACTCTCAGGAACTTCTGGGGCACAGCCACTTGGTACTTAGGGGCACTACCTATTGTGCCAGCTGGATTGCTGCAGCAGCATCCTAAATCCATTTTTAAAAATACCCCCAAATCCATGTTTTTTCACAATTAAAACAAAAGACCACATGCACACACACTCGAGAGAGAGCGCGATCAGTTGGGCAATGCTTTATTGGTATATTTACAATGTTAAAGCAGTGTGGAAGCCTACCAGTGTCTCTGTCATCATAATAAAATAAATTCTAAATACCTATATGTGTTGATGTGTGCTTTTGGTTTTCTTCACACACGATGGGTGTATGATGGGGGCATGTGGTGTTTGCAGGAAGGGAGTGGGGGAATGTGGGTTGGTGTGGGGTGATTGCTGGGGGGACTGTGGGTGTGAGGGACCTTGTTGTGGGGACTGCTCAGGAGGGGTGGGTCCCTTGGCCCCAAAAGGGTGCACCCCCCCAAACAGCACATGGAATGCCCCCCATCACAGGGCCCCAGCTCCCCCCTGGAGGGCCACAGCCCTTATCCCTCACAGGGCTCCAGGCACCCTGGAGGGCCACAGCCCCCCTACCCAGGGTCCCAGATCCCCCCTGGATTGCCACAGCCTGCCCCCCGTCCCTGCCCAGGGTCCCAGGCACCCTGGAGAGCCATAGCCCCTCCGCCCAGGGTCCCAAGCACCCTGGAGGGTCCCAGTCCCCCAGCCCAGGGCCCATAACTTACCTTTAGCAGCAGCAGCGGGAGTTGGGTGCTCTGAGCCATGGCAGCAGGACCCTGTGCAGCATGCAGGGACCACATGCCAGACCCAGCCAGGTCCTGCTGGCCCTGGGGCCTCTCAGTCACCCTGCTTGGCTGGGCCCTTGGTGGCAGGACCCGGCGTGGCACATGGGACTGCATGCTGGGTCCTGGGGCCTCTCTGCCACCTAGCTGGGCTGGGCCAGGCCAGGCCATGGTAGCAGGACCTGGCACGGCATGTGCAGACTGTGTGCTGGGCCCAGCCTGGTCCTGCTGCCCTTGGGGCCCCTCTGCTTGGCTGGCTGGGCCATTCCCACGGCAGCAGGACTTGGCGCAGTATGTGGTGACCACGCACTATGCTTGCCGGGTTCTGCCGGCCTTGGGGTCTCTCTGCCGCCCACCTGAGTGGGCCCATGGCGGCAGGACCCGGCGTGGTGTGTGGGGACCGTGCACTGTGCCCAGACGAGTCCTGCTGGCCTTGAGGCTGCTCCTGCTGGCTGGCCACGCTAGGTCCTGCCGCCATGGGAATGGCCCAGCCAGGCAGCGGGGGGACCCAAGGGTGGCAGGATCCGGCTGGGCCCGGCATGCTGCACCGGGTCCTGGCACCAAGGGCCTGGCCCGGCTGGGCGGCAGAGGGACCCTAGGGCCAGCAGGGCCCAGCTGGGCATGGCATGTGGTCCCCGCACGCTGTGCCAGGTCCTGCCTCTGCCCCGCTGTGCCTGCAGGGCATGGCACGCAGCAGGACCTGGGCCAGCACCGGTTCACTGGTCTGACTTTGCACCAAAGGAGGTCACGTGGCTCCAGGAGGCAGGATCCTTTTTGTGCCTCCCAGAGCCCTGCAACCTGCTCCAGTGCAAAGTCGGGCTAGCGAGCCTCATGAGGTTGGGCCGGGTCCATACCCCTCCACATCCCCCTACCACCCTTTACCCCCCACCACATCCATGACCCCCCCCACACACACACGCACACACTTACCTTGGACAGCACTGGGGGCCAGAGGCAGCAGGAGAATGAAAGAGATGCTCTGGTGTCAGCTCTTTTGGAGGACTGACTCCCTGGCACAGTCTGGGACCTTGCTCCATTCCTCTGTGGAGTGGATTTTTTAGACCTGGATATCTAGGGATCTAATTTTCTCCCTGTGCTGCAAACTTACTGCGCGGGGAACTTTTTTTCATTCCCGTATGTGCCTCTTGTCCTGCCTCAAAGGGGTTTGAGACGGAGCAAGAGGCATGTGCACTCTCGTCCGGACGCGCCCAAAGAAATGCTGGCAAAAGAGGTGGATATAGAATACCAGAGTACAAAGCCAGGTTGCGTAGTGCTTCCCAATTTATAAAGCAGCTTTTTATCATTGATTTAAATGTTGGGGCCTGTTTTTCTAGATACAATTTCTCCTTCTCCTTCTCATATGCTTTGTCCAAAGCAAAGGAGTGAAATAAATATTATGCCCTTAATCAGGATTCTGTTGTTGTTTTCTAATTAATCAGTGTCAGTTGCTTGAACATTTGTGTTAAATCATTTTCTTCATGAAAGCTTTTAATGAGGAAACAAATTGATTGGATTCATACATACTGGATTCTTGCCACTGACATCTGATAGACCCAACCCTTTATACTAAACATTTTGCCTATGAGTAGGTCATTCTGTGGCTTGCCCTCCAAAGCCAAGCTATTTGATGAAACCTTTTTGCTTTGAGTTGGGTCAAATGACTTTCCCATGTTTCTGAAATTGCTGTTGATATTGTTCTCTTATTTGGCATTGTGCAAAGCATGGGTGAAAGAAGGTAAGATAAATGAGTCTGGTAGATGGTCTGGTACTTGAGGCACCTGGAACTCAGCTCTGCACTCCACTGACTTGCAAATCTGCTTGCAAATCTACTTTCCTAATCCTTTTTTTTTTTCATCTTGTAAATTCAGATTGCAAACTCTAGAGATTTTTTCTTTGTGTTTGCACTGTATCTAGTGCATTGTGCCTGAATCTGGGGCCTCTGGTCACACTATTCAAGTACAAACAGTATGTATGGAATAACAAGAAAACATGTAGCAGAGGATATGCATCTTATCTGCTGCATTTTATATGAATGGAGGGGCTCTTGACTGGGGCTGGAGCTTTAATGCCTTGCCATATTGTCAAATGAAGAGTGGAGAAATGGGTGGAGAAAACCAGTATATAAGAGAGCCAAAGTGCTGGGTGTGTGGAGTTTAAGGAAACTAACTTTTAGATGGCTCTTGGAGAACCTTACCAGTGTGAGGTTGAAGAAGAACAAACAATAAGAACATAGTGAAAAACCTGTTATCCAGTTTTTATGTGAGATCTGCATGCACATGAGCTTCAGGCACATGGAGAGATTTGGTCTTTTACTAAAGGTTAAGCCCCACACTGTAGGCAAGGCTTTATGGGATAAATACCTCATATACAGAATAGAGAAGAAACTTTCTCCAACATAGGCACAGCTTCTGTCCTGTGAGTTTTATTCATCTAGCTTTCTTAGTATACTTCAGGTTTGTTTCATTTTGTTTTTTTCATGTGACTGCAGTCATTGCAACTAAGGTGCAGGATGGGGACTGTGGGACTGATGTGAGAAATTGTACCAACCTCTTACTTTTGACGAAGACATTTCTATTATGAAAAACTTTGGCAACCTCTGGAATTGAAACTGGAGGGTGAGGGGGGAGAGATACTTTATTGCCGCTAAATCTTTATGCAATAGGGAATCTCAAGATGGCCAATTAGCATCTGTAGGTCCTGTAGCTTCTCTTGAGGCTTCCGTTGTAAGAAGCACAGTTTGGACATTAACTGAATCCCTGGCAGCATGTCTGGCATAATTCTTCCATCTGTCAGTTGTTCATGAGAATGGAACAAATAATTGAGAGACTAATTTGTGTTTATACCCGTTATCTTTGTCTTTCAGGTACCACTTGGAATTTCTGCCCCGAGGTGAGTGCGTCTTGTTGATAATATTTTATTTATCGGAGGGGGTGGTGGAAGTTGGGATTTAAGAAAGGTTGACAGGGAGAGGAGCTTTAAACAAGTACAAGCAAATGGAGGAAGTAGGAGCAAGGGTGGGAAAACTCTGGTAAGGATCCAGCAGATTGTTGGAGTCCAGCTTGTTTGGGATCAGTCACAGTTCTTTTTTCCTTAGCTTTGGACAAGGGTCCCCAAAACTGTGTGGTGCTCACATAAACACTGTATCCCTGCATTGATGAGGTCTAAGAATGACTTCTGATAAGGTAATGTGGCCTCTGGAAATTGTTCTCAGTGATACCTTTTAACTGGAGGCAGAGCAATCTAATAGCGAACTGGACTGGGAGCCATGAACTCAGGGTTCCAGTCATAGTGCTGGTGTATAACTTTGAGAAAATCACTTTGCTTTTTTGTGCCTCTGAGTTTTTTTTGGTTTGTTTGTGGTGGGGGTTTTCCCCCTCTCATTTTCTGAGTTGATTTAGTGCTTGTCTGTACCTGGTGTTCTCTGCCTGGGTGATGTAAGTTGAGCTAACTACCCACTATCTCATTAAAAAGCATTTACCTATTAGGAAATATACAATCCTGAATACTATTGTAAGGTAGATATGGTGGGGACAGGACTCAGTATGCCAGTTTTGTGCAATGGGTGCAAGGAGAATTGGGATTAAGCTAAATAGGAACAAAGCATTCTTATTTCTGGCATAAATGTGCTGTTACATAGAATTGCTCTTGTGCTTTTAAATTCACATCCTCCCTTCATTCAAATTAATTTGTTTCATTTATCTATATACAAATTGTAAATTCTTTAGGACATCAGCTCTCATTCTATGTATAGTAGTACAATATGGGACCCTGACCATGGATTAGGGTTTCCTCTTATAGTGTCATAATGTAAATAATCTTAATTTGGTCAGGAGATGGGAGGAGTTCATATTGGAAGCAACAGTAGTGGTTACTTCATCACCAGGGGAATTGTGCCTGATATACCAATATAGTACCCTAACACAACGGATTTCTCGTCTCTGATCCAGGCTGTTTACATCCTACAAGACTACAAATATATAAAGGGGGGGGGGGAGCTTTTTATATGATTATTGTGATATGTGAAGGATTTGCCAACATTCAAAGAAGATGGGAGCTGAGGCCACTATAAAAATCCTGCGAGTGTTCCAACTCAGCTAATCCTTCATTTGCTTCAGAAATAAATTCCAGTATGTTACCTCCTTGATCAGGGCCCACTTCCAACACAGCCTGTCTGTCTGGCAGCACAGAAATGTCAGAAATGCAGCAGTGCTACAATTCCCACCAGAACAGTGTTATCACATTTTAATATGAGCCGCAGTGCAGCCTTGGTGCTTCTAATTGCTTTCAAACCATTGTTTTCATGTGTTTGGTTGATGAACCCAGCATCTGGCATCATTCGAGAAAGTACAACAGACAGCTGTGTTCAAAATTAAAAAAAAGAGAGAGAGGATTAGAACACATAAAAGGACTCAAAATTAGATTTTTTTGAGAACTTTGTGTAATTTAAAGTGTTTGCATGGGGGGAGGTGCTGCTTTTATTCTTATCAACTATTCCATGTTCTTTCATTGTTTTGGAGGATGCCACTATATTATTGGGACTTTGTTTATAGAACCAGGACCAATGTAGGGGCAGATACACAAATGTAGTTAGGTGCCTCACTTTAGAAGTCTTATGTGCCTCCTGGGATTTATATTGTGGACCTCTAGGCATTTAATATCTCTGTAAATCTGGCCCCTGGTTGTTTGGGGAACTGATACTAACCTGAGAAAATGCATTAAAGAGGCAGTAATGTCTAATTATTTAAAAAAAAAAAATACTGGCCCTTGGATATGTTAATCCTTACTCCACAGTTTAATGTGATCTTGGGGAAATTATCTTAATCTCTGTGGCTGCCAATACGCATGCTGGTTCACCTTCTAATTTAGAATGCTGCAGCATGGCCTCACAGTCATGTATATAAGCCCCTGTGCGCAAATGCACACATGTAGGCATGTGTGCTTGCAGCAGCTCAAATAAAAGTGACACAAATTTGAGCGGGGGATGTTTGCCTCAGCACATGTGTTTGGACAAGCACTTTGGTGTGGGGCAAGTTGTGTCACTTGGGGCAAAATAACCCTGCCCAGCTCCTCCTGGATCTGCAGTCAGGGGGAGCAAGAGCCTGGGACCAGCACCTGTACTGGCCCAAGCCATATAAAAACCTGCTCTGGCAAGTTCAGGGCTACTTGCTTTCAGGAGCTTCTGGGGCCTGGCCAATTGGTATCTGGGGATACTAGCCCCTTGTGCCAGCTGACCTGCTGCAGCAACCCTAACAGAGAGTTCCCTGCACCCTCTACCCATTGCAGCAGTATGGCAGTGGAGGCTGCTGCCTGGCTATGACCTGCTGCCACCTGCAACAGCATATGGCCCCAAGGCTGTGCACCTGTCAGGCCCGGATGGGGACTGCATGGTCACAGCAGAAGCATCTGTACCTCTGGGCCAGCTGCCAGTGGGCTGTGGCTGCACAGTTGGCCTTTGGGCAGCACTACTGCTATTTGTGCTGCTTCCTTGCCATCTGGGCAGCTATCTCCCAGAAGATGTTCTCAGTGTGGTGTGATCCCAGGTGGCCAGGAGGTCAGCCACCTCCAGATGGGTCCCGGCTGCCAGCTCTGAGCAGGCATCTCTGCCTGAGTCCTGCCCCTTGCCTCACTAGCAGGAATTCTGGTGTTCACTATTTAAAAATTTAAAAATCTCTGATTTAAAAAAAAACAACCCAAATTCCTTTTTAAAATACCCTAAAACCTATGTTCTTCCACAATTAAAGCGAGACAGACAGTTGGGCAAAGTGATATATTTACAATTCTAAAGCAACTTGGAAGACTACCAGTGTCTCTATCATCATAATAAAATAAATTCTAAATATCTAAATGTTTTGATATTTGCTTTTGCTTTCCACAGGGCACCAGCTCCCACCCCCACTCCCTGCAGGGCCTACAGCTCACTCCTGCAGCAGCAGCAGGAGCAGACGTTGAATGCTCAGGGCCCTCTGTGGCCAGAGCCCCCAGTGGTGCACCGCAGCCCTGGCCACCTCAGACCCGATGCCACCTGTGCCACTCGTCATGGGTCTGGCTCGGTGCGGCACAGGGTTGTGTACCTTCAGGCAGCCCTGGGCGACTCAGGCTGTCACCTAGAGCCCCGCACTGTTCTCAGGGACCGGGTGTCACACCAGGCTGTGTCCAGCCTCCAGTGACAAGACACACCATGTCCTGCCAGACCTATGGTGTGTGCGTGGAGAAAGTGCGCAGCAGGACCTGGCCCGGCACAGCATGCTAGTGCACCTTTGCATAGGAGTGGGAGGCGTGACTCTGGGCCACACAGCTCCTGTGCAAAAGCACACTAGCTGCACGGCCTGTGTGGTGTTGGGTTGGTGGGGTGCGTTTTCCATGAGGCTCAGTCAGCAATGAGCCACATCCTGTTGTAGGCATAGCGCCATGGCCATGCATCACTGCCTCAGCCTCATGGAAAACGCATCCTGCCAGCCCAACCCGACCTGGCCCGGACCACACAGGTAGTGTGCCTTTGCACAGGACCTGCATGCCCCAGAGGCATGCCCCATGCAAAGGCGTGCTAGTGGGCTGAGCCAGGTCAGGTCTTGCCACCTGCCTTGTGGAGGGGCTTGAGTGGGGGCCACCACATGCCTGCTGCCCCACCCGCCCCCTCTGGTGCTGGCGGCAGTACCAAGTGTGGCTGTGGCCCTGGCTGCAGGCACAGCCAATGGCGACACGGTGCTGTGTGACTTGGGCTCTGTACATGCTGAACAGACCTGGCTCAGCCTGCTAGCACATGGCTTTCCTGTTCCTGTCCTAAGCCATGCACTAGTAGGCCAGGCCAGGTCCATTCAGCATGTACAGAGACTGGGTCACACAGTGCTGCATCGCTGTTGGCTGTGACTGCAGCTAAGACACAGCTGTGCTGGCTGCTTCTGCTGGCACCGTGGGGGGGGGGGGTGGCAGGTAGGAGTGTGGCAGCCCCCATTCAAGCCCCTCCACAAGCCCACCCACAGGCTGCCCATCCCCTCGCTCCTGCCATTCCCCATATCCCCCAGCACTTCTCACACCCACCCACACCCATAACCACCCCTATGTCCTCACTTACCCATGACCTCGCCTAGGTCCTGATCTTTGCCAAGCTTCTGTTTGCCCCAGCATGCTAAGGGTTCATGCCCCATGTGCTGGAGCAGCAGGAGCACCGTAGAGATGCTCGGGCCAGAAACCAGAGTATCCCTCTGGAAGACTGGCTCCCAGGTTAACTCAGGGATCATGCCCTGCCCTGCTTTTTTCCCGATTTTATTTTGATACCTGGATATCCGGGTATCAAATTTTGGAACGTTTTATTGTTCACAGTGTGCCTCTTGCTGTGTTTCAAAGTGCTTTGAGCCGCAGCAAGAGGCACGTGCGGGCTTGTCTGGATGTGAACTGTGAGTTTCAAAATGGCTACTGGGGCGCTTTATCTAAACCTCATCGAATGAGGTTTAGATAAAGCGTCCTGTGGCCATTTTTAAATCCACGGAGGCTTAATACACATGACAAAGTGGCATTTTAATTAAAGCGAATACCAGGAACCACTCTAATTAAAGCGCTAACCCCATCGGTGACATTAGTTATTCTACCTTGGAGTTGGGAGCCTTCCATAATATTTGTAAAAGTGCTTCAGAGTCCTTGGCTGGAAACCTCTATGGAAGGTATGAATGTGTATCTTTAAGGTGCCATGGGTTCTAGTGATTAGAGCAAAAGACTGGAAATCAGGAGGGTTTTATTCTTATTTCTCCTACATGCATGCTGTGTGACTGCTGAGAGGTGCTTACCCCTCTGTCTAGCTGCAGAATGGGAATAATTACTTTAAAAAAAGTCTCACAATGTGGCATTGGATATTTGAGTAAAATATTTCAGAAGCAATGGGAGGATCCAACTGATGGCCAGATTAGAATCCCCAAAGCATTTTAAACAGTGGTCCTGGAAGCGGAAAGGTCTAAGTCTGAAGAAGCAGTGGGCTCCTGCCTGCCACACATCACTGTTTTTGAAACTCCTCTCTGCCATATTCCACTTCCAAATTTTTTCCCAAAGATGCTGAGCACGACACTCTTGTGACACATATGGGAAGAAGGCAGCTAAAACATCTGAAGTCTGAGAAACATTTAGAACCCTTGCAGGGCTGATAGATTTTTCTCTCATGTACAAGTCACCAACCCTGTTGGTCTCTAATGTGGACCCGCTGAAAGTAATGGACCTGTTTTATATAGATCACTGCCTGCAGGCTAGACCTTGCAACTAGGGTGTGAATCTGGTAGTAATCTTAGGCTGGGCAGTTGAGTCTAACTTGTGCAAGATGTAGCTGAACAGAGGGGAAATTGTAGGTCAAGTCCAATTAGATTAATTCACTGACACCAGCTGACATAGGTCACTGTACCTTCCAGTGACATATAATCAGCCGAAAGATACTTAGGTGCTCTATGTTTAGACTGGGAGGACAACTCTTCTTTTCCTTGCAGGGAGCTGATGTGAATGTGCAGCATTCTATAGGTGCATATATATTTTATACATATGCATGCATGCACACACTCGTCTCTTGCCATAAATTTTCCTTTGCGGAAATAGACCCATGGAAAGGTGCCTGTGAAAATACATACAGGATGCTGGTCAGTTTACCTCTCCCTCAAAGTTCCTCTCTGCTGTTTGTCTCCTCTCCTTCCCCTTCTCCTGCTCTGAACATTTTCCCTGCATTAAATAGTCAACAGCAGCTTCAGTATATCAGAAACCAGTGGTCTCAGGGAGCGGCAGCAGGCCATTGTATGGTACTGCAAGGAAATTTAGGATTCAATATAGTAAGGAAGAAACTGGGGGAAGAGAGTTAAATGAAGAGAGTTCATCCATGGAAGGAGAACATTTGGAAAGAGAAGAGTAGGGTGGGATCAATGCAAAGGGATGGTTAGGATACAGGTAAAGAGAAGGAACAAATATGAAACTTAAGAATGGAATGGGGAGTCCAGATTGGTGTGCTAATGCTGGTTTTGAGTGACCTTGTATGAGTAATTTGCCTCTTTCATGGGCTTCAAGTTTCCCCATCTACAAAATGGGGTGAGGAAACAAAAAGATATTTAATTTGGGGAAAGCTGTTATGGAGTAAGTTTGTTAATGGTTGGTAAAGTATTTTTTGAGATTCTCAGATAGAAAGTGTTAATGCAGTTATGTGCTGGACCAGATTTGTCACCATCCATCGGATCCTCTCTACCTGAAGGCATGTTTTTTTTTCCTACAATTTAAGTGCTTCAGTATTGTGCTTGCAGCAGACTGCTGTGAGAGAACTTACAATGATCCCAGCCACCATGTTGATTTTCTTGCCATCAAGGCAGGTAGAAAATATTTAGTCTTCTGAGTACATGCTTGCATGTATACATTGAAATTGCAGTGAGTAAAGCTGATGGAAAAACCTTCTCTTTCTCCCCATACCACAGAAAACTTTGAATTTTTCCACTGAAAATTTTAATTAAAATTTTAATAATTTAAAAAACAAAACAAAAACAGACAATCCATTAAACCTCATTTTCTCCCCAAAATCAGTTTAGATGATTCTTGTAAAATCCCTAGTCCTCTGTGCTGTACAGGTGTGTTCCAAGACAGTCCTTGCCCTAAAACATTTTTTGATGAAGTAGATGATACAAAAGTGAGAGAAAGCAAAGACTGATTTTCCAGATGAGGAACTGAAGCACAGGAAGACTTGCTCGGGACCCCAAAGTATCTGTGGGACTGAGCTAGAAATTAAGCCTCATGTTCTCTGAGTTCCAGCCCTTAACCATGAATAACGTTCTTCCTTGAAGAAAAGCAAGGAAGAATATGGTATTTCATAAAAGAGGGGAGAAGTGTCTTGTGTAAAGTGCAGCTTAAATATTAGGCCACATCATGCTCCATAAAAGGATTAGGTACATAGCTGTGGAAAGTCTTTTGCAGGACACTTATATATAGTATATACCATTTTGATGAAATATCACTTTACCCATATCAACCCTACTTTTTTTGGCTCAAATGCACACTTTTTTTCTGGGTCATTGAATGTTCACTGGGTTGGACACTGCAGCAAAGCATGAGGTATGTATACTTGAGGAACACATGCAGCTTCTTTCATTAACTGGCATGATACAAAGGCCTGGAGTGTTAGATTTATGAAGTAGTTTTCTATATAAAGCCTCAAATCTATTGAATTGAACTGAAGCGGAGCTGGATGGGAGACGGAACTGTGCGTTTCCTTGACCACTGCTCCCTGGTATTGCATATTTGGTCCATGTAGTTATGACAAGTACAAGTAGCAAATCATTAAAGCTGCAGAAACACTGTCTTTACTGTAAGGATTCCCTTTGAAGCAGAGGCAGAGTGTTCCTGAATTAATGGAGTGCATAGTGATTTTACTAAGTTTTATTTATAAAAAACCCTCTTTGCTTTCATGCCAAAAGGCTCCAGCACAGTTGTAAGCAGGGTTCGTACACAGAAACCCAGCCTAGATTTATGACGTGTTTGAAAATGCAAGGAAAAAAGTATTGAATTGACAATATTTATAATGTATTGTTAAAATATCTATCCTATCACCATGCCTGGAATTCCCCTTCTTTATAAACATAAGTGCCAGTTACAAACCTTAAAATGTCATAACACAGAGAGATTAAAAAAAAACCCTGAAAAGTTTTGTTAGAATGCTTTATAAAGTCCAGGATGTGGGTGAGGAGGGATGTGTGTCTGTGGGAGGGAGGGGGAGTTAATTAATGAAAAATAAAACATACACAAGGACATATGTTCTTTAACTTAAAAAAAAAAAAAAAGCTTTTAATATCAACATTTTTGACAGCTCCCTTTGTCAGCTGTATAGCTTTGCTTCCTGCAGCTTTGAGTATGCTTTTCTTTGTCTGTTTGTGTGTGTTACACTTAGTGCATATTAATCTATGTAAAGACAATACATGCTAAATATTTTTGCAGTAAAATCCCCCCTGTTTTGGTATCTTTTCAAACACTGGGAGGCCAAGCAGCTTTGGTTTATATAAATATTGCATGGTCTGATCCATAAATTACCATGCATGGATTTTGGAGGCAGGCAACTACTGTAGGTGAAAACAGAATGCTTTTCTCAGAAACACTTCATATGGAATGGATCTCTTTTATGGCATGCATCTATTTAACTATTACCACTGTGTCATGGTGTGAAAGTAGCAGTATTGCACTGCTTTACCTCAACTGTAAACATTTAAACTGGAGTCAAGCCCCCTCCCCCCCGCCCGGCCCCCCATTCATAACACTTAACATATATAATTTGCTGTTACCCCTTCTGACCCCAAGTGACTAGCCAAGAATTTGGAGTCTTCCCAAGTTATTTAAATTAGTAAGAAAAATGATGATGGAGTTGGGACTCCTGAAGCAGACCTATTTGTTTACAAGACTGTGCAACATCCTGCTGTCTTGAGCATAGAAGAATTCAAACAAATGGACACAGCTTCCCTGTTTGCTCAAACCTCTTTAAGCCAGCACCCCAGCTCCAACATCCAGTATCAAGACTTCTCTCCTAGAGTTAGGCACCACTGCTGTTCAGGCTGTATTACATTTTTTTTCTCAGTGCCCATGTGCTTTTTTGCTTCTGTTCCTGAGTTGTTTTTTATCTACCACCAAAACTCTCTCTTTCCAAACAAGTGCTCAACCAAAGTCCCTTTGCTCAAAGTATGCAAATTCCCGAGCAATTTTTCATTTGCCTTGTTTTGGACAGAAATGTGTACTTGGCTACCTCTGTCAGATATCTTAAATGAAGGGCAGTTGTTAAGCCACTGAGTCCAACAAAGGGAAAGAAGCAATAACTGTATGTTCTTGGATTCCCTTTTATTTGTTGTGTGATTTTTTTTTTTTTTTAATATTCTAGGGTGCATTTGTGTGGGTATGGAGGTAAAAAAAAAAAAAAAAGATCATCCCAAGGGTTAGAAACTCCTTTTGAAGAAAGATCAGGTTCCAGTGCTATTGCACAACTCTGGGAGCTGAATGGAACTTTATATTATAATTGGATGACCTGACAAAAGATGATAGGAAGACCTGACAAAGATAGTCTTTTTATAAAGTGCTCAAGAGGCACTTTATACCTGTTATACTGCTGAAGTTTGTGTTAAAACTCCTCTAAACATTAGTGTGAACAGAATTAGTCTAATGATGAGATGAAATCATAGAACAAGTATTTGAGAGGCAAGAGTTTTTGTGGGTAATAACTTATTTAACAAACTCCTGCCCCTCTCTTGCATCCTGAACCACCATGGCTGTAACATCAGTTCAACATTAGAGGCGCTTGTACATGTGACAGTTGTCATGATGTACACATGATATAAATGTAATTTGTGTGACTTTATGGTGTTACACATTACATGTGCACCAGTTTGGAGGTTTTAGGTGAGTTTGGATTCCTGCAAACTAAACTACATCTGGATGTAGTTTAGTTTGCAACATTGCAAATTGCAGCGATGCAGCTGTCAGCTCACCTCCTGGCTGTGGGAGAGGTGGACAGCTCCACAGAAAAAAAGGATTGGGCCCCTTGCTGCTTCTGCCTTCATCAGGTGCTTGCTGAAAGCAGAAGAGCGAGGGGACCAATGCATTTTTTTTTTTTGGGGCAAGCCAACCAGCCTCTCCTGCAGCTAGGGATGAGCTGCGGGGGGCCACAGTCCTCCGTCCATGGTGGCAGCGCCTCCTGGGGCTGCCTGGGCAGTCTGCTAGCAGGCCAGATGCACCCAACCCAACTCTTCCCTGAGCCCATCCTCTGGAAGCCCACTGGGCACTGCTCCCTGGGTGGGCTCACAGAAGAGTTGGATCAGGCTAGGTGCTGCCTCTGAGCAAGAACAGCACCCACTCTGGTAGCAGCCTGCCCAAGCAGCCCCAGGGGTGCTGCTGCTGCGGAGGGACAGATCAGGGTACCCCCACAGTTCAGGGGCTGCTTGGCCCACTGGCAGCTCATCCCCTTCTCCCCGGGGCTGCAGGCAGGCTCCAGCTCCAACAAAAAAACAAACATCCCCTTGCCCTACGGTGATGGAAAAATTGAAATGGTGGGTTTCAGTTAAAAACCCAGTGTTTCAGTTTAGTGGGCATAGAAGATAAAACCCTCAGGACTAAACCCCCATCACATGTATGAGCATCCTACTATTACAAGTTGTTTTTCTTTTTAAGCAGAGGCTTGAATCCAAACCCTTTGCAGCCTGTGGGAATTTTTTTCATCTTGCTTACCAAATGCCTGTCCAAATTCCTATTTTGCTGACCAAACTGTGTTTAAGTAATTCAGTCTTGGTGAAATGGAGGAGACTATTGTAAGCTCTTTGGGGCAGGCACTATATTGTTATTCTATGTTTATATAGTGCCTAATGAACTGGAGATCTGATCTACGTGTCTGATATGATGGTAATACAAATTAAAGTGTTATACT
This sequence comes from Crocodylus porosus, assembly GCF_001723895.1. Taxonomy (NCBI): domain Eukaryota; kingdom Metazoa; phylum Chordata; order Crocodylia; family Crocodylidae; genus Crocodylus; species Crocodylus porosus. The sequence continues at coordinate 775,131 of NW_017728943.1, read as the reverse complement.
GTCAGACGAAGTTCTTTGGGTAAATGTGATATCTTTTATTAGACCAACTAAATAGTTGGAAAAATTGTTCCTTGCAGGCTTTTGGGTACAAACACCTTTCTTTCGGGTTTGTGCCCAAAACCTTACAAACAACGCTTTTTTCCAACAAATAAAAGACACCACATTTCTCCAGAGAACCTTGTCTGTGTCCTTAGACCAGCATGGCTACAACCAACAACCCTAAAATATTATACTTAGGCAAGCGGAGTTTTTTTTTGAAGCAGTTTTCCCTACAGTTCTTCTCTGCATGAGTAAGTAGACTGTGCAGGGTCTCTCTGTCTCTCTCAATTATAATCCTCTCCAGAGTGGCTGGGAGTGTTGCATGACTTCTTTAAGGACTAGGAATATGCTAGGAAACGGAAGGCTTAAAAATGTCAGTAAAGATGCTAAATATACAACAGTTTGGGGAATCCCAGTAAGTTAAATATTAACAGGTTCTATTGCTCTCCCTTTGGTCAGTTAATAAAATACTCTAATTATTAGGTTAAGCTCTAAATTACCTGACAGGCAGTCCCTGAAATACGGAGAACCTTCTCAAATGAACCCTCCGTGAGTCTTTTGAACCTGTGCATGTAATAGGAAGGCAATGGTGTTTTATGGAGAAATCTCTAGGGTGACCGCACTGTGCTTAGATGAACACAAAGCCTGAGCATTATACCGTGCTCATGTGGAATAGAAGAGTACTGAAGAAATTGCCCTACTGGGGATGAAGCATGATATAGTGTTCACGTATTATATCACCTGGGCCTTTTCTTGGTATGTAAAATGTTAGAGTGAGAGAACCTAGGACTCTGAAAATGAATGTAAATGCTCTGAGCTAGTTAGCAGGTTTTAAAACACTAACCCTAGAAAAAAAAGAGCGAGATGGGTGACTGAATCCCTTCTGCAGAATTACCATAGTTGTTGGGAAAAGCAGTGCCGTTTATTTATGTGACTCTTGTTCTATTTAGTATTAAGCCTGAGAATCTAGAGTCCCAACTTCTCTGAGCCCCATGGTAGAGTTTTGAGTCTGGCCCATTTCTGTTTCTAGCAAATGTGAATTTTTCTAAGTGGTTTAGTCCATGAGCTCTGCTTTCAGGGAGAAATGGGCATTTTCCTTTTCTTGTCACTTTTTATTTTTCAGTATGCTTGCTTGTTCTCGTTCTGTGTAGCAAATGATGGTAACCTCTGTGTATGTGATTCTCTCTTGAAAAGGGACTGTGACATAATTACTTAACTTACAGTAGTGCTTAGAGGCCTCTTTGTTCTACATGCCATAAATGCATGTACTCTGTTACGTACTCTTGTGTAACAAAGCTGATCCCTAAGTGTTTGGAGTCCTCAGTATGATTGCTTTGAGGGGGGAGCCAACACAAGTGTGGGAGGAAACTAGTTGGATTTGGTTGCTACTTGCACCTCATCATCAGAATTGTTTCCTGAGTTTTAATTACAGGGCTAGTTGTTTTTGCCCTATTAAGTCAACCAAGGGCAAATGCTGAAGATGGTGGCTCAAGGTATCCTTTAGCCTGCAGAACCATTTATTTATTGGCCATAGTCTCTCTGAGGTGCCAGGCTAAGATTGCAGAGCTGATCTGGAAATGATTATTACCTGACCAACTTAAACCCCCACTCCCCAGGTCCCATTTTCTTTCAGTAGACCTTCAAAAGGCAAAGCAAAGCAGTGTCTGTATGCAGGTTGCATCACTGCCTGCATCCATAGAAGATTAACTGCTTTTTTCATGGGTGAAGGAAGCAGCAAGGAGTATGACCTGTTGATGGGTGAAATGTCTCTGGTTTATGTTGGCTCCCAGAAGTGATTATATTCACAGAAATCATTTTTCAGGTACTTCAGGCCTTAGTCACATCATCCTCTTTCCAGTCTTGGATACACCAAATTCTAGAGCAGGTAAGAATTCAGAGTGGATTTGTAGAAGTCAGTAGTGAGCAGGCTTTTCCATAAAGTTGAAGAGGGATTTGATATCAGACAGCTCAGAGGAACAAGTCTGAGGGAGATGAAGGAGTTGCTGTGGACTTAGTAGTTATGGAAGGACAAACAGACAAAGGAAACACCTCCTTAACTGAACCCAAGCTGAAAAATTGAGTATGGGGTAAGGAAAGGAAGCATGAACTAATATACAGGCAGTCCTCGACTTAGTGTTTCGAGTTACAGGCAGTCCTTGTTCTTATGACACAACTGGTTCCTGAAAACCTATCTTAAGTCAAAACGTTGTAACTCAGAACCAATTTTCTCATAAGAAACAATGTTATAAATGGGCGCGATACTGTATTTTCACCAAAAATACCCCAGAATTTTGTAATCGATCAATTATAGATGAGTAATATAGCTACATTAACGTGTTTATATTGTAAATAGCAATCATATTGATTTGGAAAGACATCTTTGAGGAGACTTTGCTGGACTTTTTGAAGGGTTCTTGGCTGGAGTCTTCTCAGGAGTCTTGGCTATAGGTTTTTCTGGAGTCTTGTCTGCTCTCTTAAAGAAAGTGTCTACAGAAGTTTGGACAGAGATGTTCTCCAGGGAGATGGGCAACACAGCAAACTTGTTTGCTGGCATGGCATCACATCAGATCAAGCGTGGCAAAGTCAAAATTGACATCATAAAGTTGAAACAGGATGTCAATTTATAAATTGTACAGGCAGTCCTCAACTTACAGTGTTTTGAGTTACAATGTTTCACACTTACAACATTTATAAATTGACACAGTGTTTCGACTTTACAATGTCAGTTTCGACTTACAGCACTTGATCCAATGCAATGCCATGTCAGCGAACAAGTTCGCTGTGTTGCTCATCTCCCTAGAGAACATCTTTCCAAACTTCCGTGGACACTTTTTCTTTAAGAAACTAGACAAGACTCCAGAAAAAACCTGCACCCAAGTCCCCTGAGAAGACTCCAGCAAAGTCGCCTCAAAGATGTCCTTCCAAATCAATATGATTGCTATTTATTTACAATATAAACACATTAATGTAGCTATATTACTCATCTGTAATTGATTGAATACAAAATTCTGGGGTATTTTTGCTGAAAATAGGGTATCGGGCCTTGGTTCAGGAACCAATCTCCCATTTATAACATTGTTTCTTATGAGAAAATTGGTTCCGAGGTATAATGTTTCGACTTAAGACACAGTTTTCAGGAACCAATTGTGTCGTAAGTCCAAGGACTGCCTGTACCAGCCTAGAAGCTGGGAGAGTTCCCTTCTCTTTCCAGTTCTGCTAGTGACTCATTGAAGACTTAGTCATTACCCTCCTTCATGCCTCAATTTCCACAACTGTAAAATGGAGATCATACCTACTTTGTACAGAAGCTTAATTTATTAGTAGGTATAAATACAAGGTATTGGATAGCTTGGCCATTTGGTTTGCCTTGGGCCCATTTTTGCCCTTCACTGATAAGTTAATAGATCACAAACTATTTATATCTAATGAGAATCTTCTATTCCACAGGTTTTGTGCTCACTTCTAGTAGGACTGACACACTGCTCTGCCCTGTGGAGTTGCTGCCCATTTGAGAGGCAGAATTTATAATAGGAGAGTGGCAAAAACTACAAGCCAGAAAACCTGGGAAGTGGAAACAAGGCTGAAGAGGGAATTTGAAGAATGAAACACAAGGGGGGAAAAATGGAGAGGAACTGGGAAAAGTGGGGGGTGTTGGATTGGCAAAAAGAATCTCTGTGTGGAGTGGTCTGATACAGGCATCAATACTGAGAGGCATTTTTTTTCAATATAGTTTCCTGTGATTGTTGAGGAGTGTAGGGTCCAGACATCCTTGCTTTTCACCCTATGTTCTTTTTTTCCTCCTATCCCAAAATATATCAGGCAATTAATTTGATTGGAAATGGCTCATCCCAGAGATGCCCTGAGTATTTAATAAGTTTTGTCAACATAGGTTGCAGTTACAAATATCTTGTCTGAACTTAAAAAAAAAAAAATCATGGGAAGGTTGTTTTATACATCCGTGTTGCAAGGTTAAAGTTTTAAAAATTGTTACATGAAGACAGATGAGGGCAAGGAAGGAAAGGTGGGAATCCAGAAAGGCAAGACCTCATAAATCAGTAACTCCCAGGTTTAGCCTTCTGTTTTTATTTAGTCATCAAGTGTGTGTTTTGCCACATGACAGATCCAGAACTACCCTTCATCTCTTTTGAGCCTTGGCCTCTTAATTTTTTTGTCTTTTTTTTTTCAAGGTCAGATATTTTAGAAAACAGCACAAGAATAGCTTTTGAGCCAGTAAACACTGGGACCCTTTCCACTACTCTGATCCACCCCAGTTGGTCAAGAACAATGGTGAATTTTGTATCCCATGTGAAGGGACAGGATTTTCTCCTTTGCAGGCTATCATTTGTTTGATAAAGTACTCCCAATCATTAGAGCATTGTCTGGCATGTATTTGTTGCTATGAGCTGGCTGATTTATTAATACCTGGAAGTTTGTTACTTTCTTTTTAATCAGGCTCTGAAAGTGTTAAAATCTTGTTGACTATTTTTTTTATTGTTGTATGGGAGGTAGGGAGGTTTTGTGTGCCTGTTGGGTTTTTTTTTTTTTTTAAGTGGAAGGTGATGCTGTACACTGCAGCTCGCCCTACTGGCCAAAGATGACTATTGCATCACTGAAGAACCTATTCTACAAGAGAGAACTTTCTAATTGGTTATCACTTGACAGCGTGCTAACCAATCGTGGAAGAGTTACCTCTTGCCTCATGAATATTCAACAGGGCTACCCTCCCTTATAGAATTCCCAGGCATTGTAGCAATGAACATTCTGGAAAATAATACTCAGATGTTAGCGTATTTCCACTTTCTGGCTATTTTGAACATAAGTGGCATTTTACTGGTTCATTAATTTGCTTTTTACTACATGCTATTAGCAAAGCTGGGTACTGAATGCATAGAATTAGTCTTGGATTGAATTTGTTTGTCAGCCAGCCAAGACCTTGTTGGGTCACCACTTTTAAAACCATGATAAATAGGTTCCTTCTACATGTTGGGAGATACTTCAGTTTGCATTGGATCCTAACTTGGTGAGCTGTTTTTGGCCAGTTGATCAGATCTGTATCATCAGGTGACCTAGATTTTGCTTCCACTTTTGGCATTTTGGCTCATTGTGTGAAGCTAGGCAAATCATCTTACCTTCTGTACCTGATTCCCCCCCCCCCAAAAAAAAAAAAATATATTGCAATACTGGATGATATTTTGAGGTATATAAATCAGATGTCCTGTTTGTCATCATCATTATTCTTACTATTATTATTTATTGTTACTAATCCATTTGTGTAGCTCGGTTAGTAGGAATGGGGAAAAATTAGTATCTATTACAGTGTTAGAGTGATCTGCAATGCAAAAAGAAAAGATCAGGACAAAATGTGCAGACTGATGATTTCAAGCATAACACCTAGGTATCATAGGGATGAACATATCAGAAATGCATGTGAATAGAGATGGAAACACCATGGTGTATCTCAGGAAAAAAAAAGGAGAGACCTTCACTACCCACACATTAATCAGAAGAACTAACCACGCAAATCCAAATGGGTATTTAGGAGCTGATGAAGCCTCTTAAGATGTTCAGTAGGAAACATCAGACATTTTCTAGTACATAAATGTGTTCAAAAAGGTATATAATTTATAATGGCAGTGTTGACAGAGCTTTAACTACAGCGTTACAAATGTGAGGCTATAATATATTTACATGTGAATAACATTTACATGTGTGGGTGCATCTGTGTTGATGTATTTCTATGTGATGCTCAATAATTTAGGCAAGTGACTGTAATAAGGGATATTAAACCATAGTATTGACAATACTTCCACTGCTCTGCTTTGGGAAGTGCATTATTGCTAAATTAGTCCTTGAAAATCTGGAGATATTAACACTGCTGAGCATGAAGGCAGATGGGATTTGGATCAGAGACCTTTATTTGTAGCATGATACTGACGACTCATTAGATTAAAGTAGGAATTTTGTTTCCTACAGGCGCTTGAATATTAACTGGAGTCAGGGATTTTACTTCCTCATTGGCATGAGTTAGTCTGTTATAAAAGCTTAAATGGAACTTGGGTAGTATTGATATTCTTAAATCCTAAAAATATACTTAATGAAACTCCAGGTACCCAGGAAGGACTTTTGCGGAAGGGGAATGCAAAAAAAGCTTTAGTTGTAGCTCTCTTAACAATCTACTGTAGATGTGAATACATTTTTTAACTACAGAACCCCTTTGCTTACATAGGAGATTCTTCCTCTTCCCAAATGTGCCAGAAATGCATTTGTTTTTGCTTTGTATGCAAAGAACCACTGTAGGATTAAAAAACATAGCAGGAGCAGTGAAAGGTTTTCTTTCTTTTGGATGCATGTGAACAGCTGCATGCACCAGAGGCCTGGCTCCTGAAGCCCTAATCACAACAGTTAGTGCTTTAAATCTGTGCATCGTCAAGTCAGGTGTTTAACCCATTTTATGGAAGGGGGAATTGAGGCATGGAGCCCTTTACTATGTCATGCAGTAAGACTGTAACAAAACTGGGGTTAGAACCTTGAACATCTGACTTCTAGTACAAGGCTTTTTTGTCTACTAGACTGTGCTGCCTCCCTGTCAGTTTGTGGGAGGGTGCAGTAATGTGTTGTAGGCTCAAATTTTGAACTTGCTCATTCCCATACTTGCAAAAGTCCAGGGAACATTGTATCTGGGGGAAGATGTGAACTCCAGTGTGCCCTCCCAGTGAGATGTTTATTTATGCACGCTCTGTAGGATGGACAAATCTGGTGTCTGCATGGAAGCATACCCTAAGTGCCAGTTTGGAGTATTTTCTTGCTCATTCATTATACCTCACTTGGATTCATTCAGGGCTCTCTTCCCTAGTGCTGTGCCTGCTTACACCCAAGGGTGTATGATCATGCATGTCTCATTCAGGTTCTCTTCTAATACTACTAGTTAAACTATTGACCTTCCTTCACATTTAATATGGCGGATCTGTTGGATACTGCATCTCTGTTAATGCCAGGCCTAGGTGATTTCTGCCTGCTCTCCAGCAGGGACCCAAAGTAACTGATTGCAACCTGAACTGACACACTTCTATCTGAAGTCACTACAATTAGAGTTTGGAATCACCATTCACTCTCCAGCCATTGACAATACAAGTCACTGGAGAAAGGATCTTCCCCTACCAGTTTACTTTGAATCAATATGTATAATGCGTGATCTCTCCATTAATTACACATCACACCTTTGGGCCCCTCTTTGTATTGCAAAAGAAGGAACTGTTGCTATATACAGTGTTAGGTAGCTAAGAGCTGGTGTGATTTGCTGTAGTCTTTTCCTTTTTCCTTTTCTCCCTGTGCCCTAAGCATCAGAAACAAGGTGTAGTATTTGGTACACTTGGTGACAACCAAGCACTGTACCACAGAACCTCCTGGGGAGAGCTTCAGCTCATGGCCTTCCTATTCTTCTATCTCTTAGAGTCAACCTTAACTTTTGTTCATGCTCCAAAGAGTGGTAAGTTGGGAATTTTACTGAGGATTTGAGTAGGAAGATAGAGCAGCTCTGTGTCAGGTGCAGGGTAATTATTTGCTGGGGCTTCTGTGCTATTTGGTTTTTATTCCCTGTGTTTTCATTAAAGGCTAATGAGATTTTTCTTCATTCAGAACAATAGCTTGGCCCCTGACAAGTTGTTGGTTATTTTTTCTGCTTGGACTCAACTAGCTGTTGCTGCTCCATAAACTTTATGGAGAAATGGATTAGAGCACAAGAAGTTTCAATTGCCTAATGCAATTCCAAACCAAAAGCACTGAGACTGACTTTGTTTTGTATTTGGGGGAAAAAGAGGGGTTGGGGGAATGTTTATGTGGGTCTGAGGAGTGTTGTTCTCTGAAGCTGGGTGCTAAATTGCCTGGTTTGAAACTTTTTGTGGAAACAAACGTGGACTTGAAATGAAAGGAACCTCGGTTTTGAGTCTGTCTTAATTTGTACAACCTTAGAGTTTGGGCATGTGTGCCTCTGGAGCCTGTGCATATTTGTGACTGGGTCATGCTGCCTGATCCCATTTGCACATGCATGTGAAAATCCAGCATATGTTTCGGTGCCTGAATGTGAGCCTGTAATAAGGAAGAATGCACATCTAGCAACAATGCTGCTGTATATCTCTGGATGCAACATGGGTTTATTAAATAGCCTGCAAAAGCCTGTTGTGTAACAGATCGGTGCCCTCATCTTGCAGCTTTGCTCGTGTTGGTAAACACATTGATGTAATAATGAACTATTCCTGGGTATAAGTGCCAGGATTGGGCCCTTGTTTTTTTCCAGGTAGTTTACCGCAGTGATATGCTGATGCGCAATGCATTGCTTTTCAGTGAGAATGGTGCCCCATGCCTTGCTGCCTCACAGTATCCTGAACCCATAAACAGTTTGCTCGTTATCACAATAATGCTGCACCTGTATCTCATTATAAGGGAACACCTGTTACCTTGTTTCCAAAGGCTTTTTTTAATAGCCTGCTTTGGTTTGGTTGCAAGAAAATATTCCCTAACAAATCAGGGCCTGAGTGGGCTCAACAGTAGCTGTCTTGTGACACTGGCATATGCACCAAGTATCTGCAGTGATGCAATAGTCAAACCCCTTATACTGCAGCACAGCATTTAGGAAGGTAGTTCATTATTAGGAACATTCTGTGGTAGTGCTTTGCCTAGAAATCTGTGCTGTAGCAGTGGGGGTTTTTTTGTTTTACTTGTTCTTTCAAAAGGTATGACAAATACAGTGTTAAAAATTCAAGGATTTTAATGTGCTAAAATGGGCAAGTATTGCCTCCCTTTATAGATGGTTAAACAGAGGGCTGGAATCTCTTCTCCAAGGTCACATAGTCAGGGGCATTGTTAAGACTTTCGCCAGATTGACTCAACCAAACTACCTCTCTTCAGTTTTGGATCCATGTTTGGTAGCTGCCAGAAGCAAACAGTGCGTGAGTGTGTGCTTTGCCACCTACAATGCCTGTTGTTCAGTTTTTTTCTCCCTGGTATGACATTAATTGCTCCTGAACTCCTAATGAATGCTGCAATTCATAAATGCAGAAACGTATCTTTTGAGTTTCCTTTCTGTTCCTTTAGGCATCCACTCCACACCATGTTTTGTATGTGTTTACTGTGAGAAACCACATAGGACTGGTAAAAGACGTGGCAGTAAATAGTTATAGAAACAGATTTATTAATGATCAGCTACTTTTATGGCCTCTTTTGATTTTGAGAGTTGTGCCTTTTCTGAGCAAAGGACCAGGGACTCCCAAATTCTAATCCCAGGTGTGACACTGCCTCCCTCCCAGCCTTGGGTAAATTGCAGAAGGCCAAATGTATAATGGTGGCAAGGCATTCTGTACTAAGCACCTCCCTTGTGACATTTAGGGGCTGGACTTTCAAGAGAGAGCAGCACCTAAAATGCTAAACTCTTAATAGTCTTGTACTGAAGAGGGGAATGACCTCTCTTAGAAATCTGACCTTGACAGCAGGTGCTGAGCTGTCTGGACAATTCCTATTTTAACTTTTCTATGGCTTAGTTTACCCACTTTTGAAAGCAGTGTTGATGCAACCTGATTCTTACTCTGCATATTTGTCTTTAGACAACAGCTTTATGATAGAAAGCGTTAAGTACATGTTAAATATTATTTTAGGTTTCCTTTCTTCAGCTGTTAATTTATGTGATGCTTATGACATTTGGTGGTGTGTGCATGTTGGAGGGCCTGGAGAGGTAAAGTTTTTCTCAACATCCTTAGTGTGATTTCCCCACTTTGTTTAAAATCACCACGCATAACCTTTCCGTTACTTGCTAAGATAAATTTACAGGTTCTAGTTTTTTAACAATTTAGTGTTTGAGCCAATATTCAAATCAAATGAAAACCCACTTCTCATTTTGTATGTGTTGAATGACTTTTGCAGCCCTGTTTGTCCTGCTATTCGGGGGAGAGGGGAGGAGAGCAGAGAGGGGGCGCGCGTGTGTGTGTGTGTGTGTGTGTGTGTGTGTGTGTGTGTGTGTGTGTGTGTGTG
>NW_017728943.1:648997-764967 GCF_001723895.1 Crocodylus porosus | reverse complement strand
GTGTGTGTGTAGCACATTTAAAGTAGTCTTTTACTTCTCTTGTTGACAACCAAGTCTCTTGGTATCTTCTTCCTGCGTAGATGCTTGTTTTACAGCACCATCTATCTGAACATTATTTTAGTAACATCCATCGCTATAGCATCTGAGTGAGCACTTCCCATCTTAAACCAGTAGCAGAAAGTCCTTAGCTGACCAACCATGCTCTCCAGACAGTGTGACAAAATCTAACACACAGTTACAGTAGTGCACACAAATTTTGCTTCAGTCCGTTTGTGCAAGATAGTTTGCCATTATAGGGAATCAGGTTTACAATATTGTTTTTATTTCTAGTACCTTTCATTAGAGTCTATCAAAGCTTTTCATATATGAAGTAAGGTGGTTAACAACCCTATGAAGTAGACATGATAATACCCATTTTACATATAGAGGAAACAGTAACACTGATCAAAAATTCCTCAAAATGTCAGCATGCATTAAGCAAATGATGTACATTTTTATTTCCAAATAATATTTTTGTTCTTGTGTCTGCTAAAGTCCCGTTTGAAGTTTGCAGTATATTTCAGAGGGAGGATATCTGGGACCATCAGGTGATACTGGCCCATCACTTAGGACTATGCATTGATCCAGCTAAAATTAGTTAAAGTTTTCACCTCTTCTTTTCCTTCTCCAGGAGGGGATGCAGTGGATGCTGGCTATACACAGGACAGTTCTGATGACAACCAGAGCTGGACATGTGCCCCTTCCATGGTATCAGATGCATCATTTCCATCAGATTACCAGGACGACGGTAAGTGACTTCTGACTATGAAATATTTTCAGTATTGTATTTGGAGATATACTATATTTTTCCCTGGCCTGCTGTCATTTCTGTTTTTGTTATGCCTCCATTGTTAAAGTTATGCTTTCTGTCCAGCTCATGCTTTGTGTTGAGGACTAACTGTTGTATTTACCAGGGCAAGTTCCAATAAACTGAATAACTCTTATGCTAAAGAGACAAATCGGCATCTGTGGTGTAAGTGTAAATTGTACTGATTCATTTTACTCTGGATTTATGGTGAAACAGCAAACTTTGGTCAAATGGCCAGTTTTTGAAAGTGGTTCTTGGGTATCAAGCTTAAAACACCTAAGGGGACCTAATTTTCAGAAAGGGCTGAACTTCCACCCTCTGAGAAAAGGACCCCTTCAGTTTGGGCACTGGTGTAATTAATAGTTATCTGAATATCTTTTTCTTCCCAGTGAAACATAGATGCTCTAGATTTGGGTTTAGGAACAGGCAGAAGATGTACTCTGTGGTGATTTGAAGGCTCTTGAAGCATTAGTAGATCTTTGCTGTTTTGTACTGGGCCATCCCGGGTGTAAAAGTATCTATAACACTTGCCTCCACTTGCAACTGGTAGCCCAGCAGTGACAGGTATATGACCCACTGCTGAAATCCAAACATTCCATGGTTCAGTTCACAAATTAAGAGAAATGAGGTTTTATTTGCTTTGGGATCATATCACTGGTAGTATCTGTGATTATGAAGTTATCTTCCTCGCAAAGTGTGGTATGCAGTGTATACCTGCAACTTGTACTGATTCGTGCTATAAAATAAATGGCTTTGTAACACTGATAACAAGGTTGATCTGGTAGCTGGTCACTAATTGCAGCATGTGAAAAGAATTTAGGTGCTGTTAATTAGTTCTTTTAAGAAACTCTTTCCCTTTAGATATAAGACACTTATGCAGTGGGTAGATGGAGAGAAGATGACGCGGATAATGGATATTAGACTAAATGAACATCAAGTGCTGAAGACCAGAGGCATGGTCTCATGGCACAAATGATGTCTTTCTGAAATCCCATGGTTATGACATGAATGATGTTTTTATGAAGTCCCAGGGTTCCTCCATGCCTGTTTAAGCTTGTCCAAGAAGATATTTGCTTTGCTAACTTAGAATGGTGATTTTTGGCAGCCATAAAGGGCATAATGTGAAATAATGCTCTTGGGGTATGTAAATGTTTGGCACCACTGGAAGCTTTCAGACAGAGATGAAAACTGCAGACTTAATGGAGGCCCAGGTGGAGAATGGCAAGCAAATTGATTTATATATTTTTTTCATGTTGGCAATGAGACCAAAACTAACTGCTGCAACATTAAATGAGTTATAGGTTCTTGAAGAGCAGCAGCAAGAAGTAAAGCTGGTTTTATATTTTTGGATAAGAAATGGATCATTTTTTAATTTTTACCTTTGGACATAATTGATTGGATGTGGACCCTGGCATGCAGACTGCTAGTGGCATTATCTGTAAATAAGTGAACACTCAAGGTACCACTAAGCATCCCTCCTTGTCCTTTCACTGAGTGACCAAAAAGGACTCTATGATGATTGATTCTTCCAGACACATCCTGAGGAAATAAATGGATGAGGGTTACCAGCTTGTCTAAGTAGCAGTACTTCACGACATTGCCAAAATGTCCCTCTATTAATACTGTCGAGGGCCCTCCTTTTAGATAAATACAAACTTTGTATAATTATTTGTAATATCCAAATTCCTTTTTCTGGATCTGGAAGAGAAGAAAGATGATATTGGCAGTGCTACATCCTGCTTTAAAACCAGACCAACTCCTCTGGCTGTATTTGCCATTCCTAATAAGAGCCAGGCTAGTAGGACTTCTGACAGATTTGTTAGGAATAGATCCCATGGTTGCCTGTTTGTATTCTGACCTCAAATGGATATGAAGATGGCTTAAAGACTTTTTGGTCGTGTGTGCCCTTACCATAATGAAGATTGTCAGAGGACAATACCTTCAAGGATTGGTGGTGAAGGGCATTTTTTGATCCATGGCTGAATTACTAGACTTCCTGTTGCTTCTGTCTTAAGTTAAAATAATAAGTTTTGGGATTCTCTTTGTCTTGTGCCACTTGACGCCTGGTTGCGTGATCAAGGATACTAGAATGCTGGACTGTTACTCTGGGTTCTTGTCCCATTCTGGACACTAACCTGCTCAGTAATTTAGGGCCAGTTGCTTCAGATGGACTTACCCTGTCCTCTTTTCTTCCCGTTGCCCCTCCAAATTCTATTAGATTCCAATGGGATTTGTCTGCACAGATGCTTGGGAGAATTAAGGTGAAAAATGTGAAGTCAATGCACGTAAGTTAAAGCATGTTAATCCTTGGAGAAGAATTAAGCCACGGTGAATTAAGGCCACTTTACTGCTGAATGAGAACATCCACATGGGAGTTGAGTGTGCTTTGACTTGCATGTATTGGTCTCTTGCCTTTTTCATTCGCCCTTGGTTCTTGGAGGGTTCCCGTGGAGAATATGGCTGCACGCCATTAACTACCCAAGTCTCTCTGGAGAATGGTACTTGGGCACTTTTGGAAATTGCACCCTTTGTTAATCTCTGCCTCTCTTCCCTCCTATACTTTGTCTGTCTTGTCATTTCAGACTACAGGCTCTTCAGGGCAGGGACTCTGTTTCTGCAGCATGTGATGGGGCCCTATTTTTATTGAGGCCCGTAAGTGCTACTGTAATACAAAATAAGTGAACAAAAGCGACTTTTTGTCCTAGAGGACATATGGTTCATGCTTGGAAAGAGTTAGCTCAACTTCAGGAAAAAACAGACTTTCTTTAGAAGGCTCTGAACTGTCTGTTTGACACGAACCATCCTTGTCTTGGTGACTTTGCCGACATTCTGTGCTGTGGTAGGTGCTGCATTCCTTCTAGCCCTGCATTGCAACAAGAAGAGGGTGGGTTTTTTAGTGGCACAATCCCACAGTGGGCTAAAGACCACTGCATCCCATCCTTCTGTTTTGAGGCTGAACCAGAAGATTTAATGGAAGATAAGTCTTTGTTTTAAGGATGATATTTGCTTTCTCTGTTTCCATTAAAAAATAGAGATGGCATTGAGGAAATGCTTGTATTTCATTTTTATTTTGAGGAGTCTTTTCCTCACTTCTGTCAAAGTTTCCCAGGGAACCTTTTAAACTTCTGTATTCTCTGACAGGGAGTGTGATAGGGGAAGCAATTCTGCAAGTTAGGGATGACTTTATTCAATGAGCCACGACAGTGTTATATAGGATCATCCCTAATGAGTGATTAAGAAGCTAATGTTTGTACAGCGCTCGGAGGCTGTGAAGCACTATATAAGTGCTAAGTACTATTATAATGATAAGTATTTCTGATGAGACACTTCCCGTGTAATGTATTCTGCTCATACCACTTTAAGGCTCTTTTTACATGTTTTCTTTTAAGACTTGTAGTTCACTTAATTTTCCAGTGTCCAGCAATTTAATTTTAAGTGTAAATTAGATGCCAAAGCTTTGAGGTATGCATTTGTTTCTTACAGATACTTAGCTCTTTTATATTGGGGTTTTCTCCCCTTAAGCTCAAGGTATTTTAAATGATGGGAGAAACAATATTATCTTTTGTTGCAGAGATGGGGAAACTAAGGCATAGGGGGAAGGGATGTAACATAGCCAAGGTTATACACTGAGTCACGTAGCAGAGATGGGATATTAGAATTTGGTATTAATTCCAGTCCTGTGCCCTTATCAATTACCCTGCCTCTCATATCATCATGTTTTCATGTTCTGTTGTAATAGAATGTTTTTGCTGAAATGCTAAGAGGAATATATGTATTGGGGTGTATATAACATGTATAAAAATTGGTCCATAAATTCTACATGTTGGGTGAATTCTCTGCTGGGTTGAAAGAGGTCAAGGCTCCACTAATTTCAAAGTTTCAACCATTACTTAAACAGATAAATTTGGGTCAACATTTACAACTTTTCTTTTCACTTATGCTTTTCTTAAATCATAGAGATTTTACAAATATTGTATTTTTAGGTTCTGAAAAAGTTCACCGTGGCTTTTTGATTTTTTTTTTTTAATTCTAACATCATAAAATTTGGCAGGTGAAATTATTTTTTTACTTTATCATGACTTCTCCTGGGATTTGGGGAAATAGAGGAAAAATAGAAATCTGAGGGGAATTTTTTAATGTTTATATTGTTATAAAGAATATGGTTCAGATACCAACTCCTGCAAAAAAACCTTTGCCTTTCATAGCATAAAGACTTGGCCCTGAAAATGAGCTCTTTCTTATTTTTATTGCAGCTGTGGCTACAGTCCCAACTGAGATTATGTTCCCCTGTGGGTGCTATATGTTGACCTAGTAAAAGACTGTCCTTATCCTAAATAATTTACAATGTGAATAGACAGACAAATGATAGAAGGAGAAAGATGTACAGGCAGGGGAAGAGACTTGTCTGAAATAACATAGGGAGCAGGTCAGTGACAGAGTTGGTGACTAGAACCCTGGAATGGCATCCTAGAATCTGTCTTATAGACCATACCACTGCTTAGGTACATGGGGGTCTACCAAGACCATGCTTTTGGCAGGATCAGAGGCTAAATAGGCTATAGCTATGGAGCTAAATAGCAATGAATACTGTGGCATCTAGCTACAAGTTCCTTTTCTTTTATCAGTCTATGACCCCGTTTTTCATTGGTGCACTTATGCAATCCATTAGTGTACTGCAAGTGCACCTTTCCCACTCTTTGATTTTATGTATCACAAAGTATTGGAAATTGCATAAAAGAGTTTTTCTCATTGTGGGTAGTCTCTGTTATTCTTGCTGAAGGTTACCCTTCAAATCCAGTGGAGAACCTTTTATCCCCTCCAGCTATTTCTTGACTCTCTTCACATGTGATAGGCCTTCAGTTGAGCCTCTGCTCACAGGCTAATTTCATTTGGACTGAATATTCATGCTACAGGATTTTTTTTTTATTTTTTGGAGGCATTTTGAGTCCCTGTTCACATCTCCCTAGACATTTACTTTTCTAAATTGCATATATCTAAGTATTTCTTACACATCTGATTTCCCCACTTTGGTATCTCTGGGGGTTTTTTTCTGTCTTTTTTTCTTTCTTTCTTTCATTTTTTGTGCTTTTTCTGAACTATTTTGGGGCCTTTCTTTGAAAATGGGCTTCCTTGTTTGAAAAACCAGAATGTAGGCTGACTTTAAAAGAGGCATATGGACATATGTGTTTGGTGTTTGGGTAGGCATGCATCTTTGTTTTGACATATGTGGGCGTACTTGTGTGCATTAATGGCTTAACATCTTGCGTTGTAATTGACTATAAAGCAGCAGTTAAGGGGGGTTTTATGGACCACAAAAGAGATGAGAGTTCTGCAGCTCCCTCTTGTGGTAAAAGAAAATAACATTTTGGGTAGTATCTGTAGCAGTTGTCGAATTCCGAATGACGAAACTTATTTCAGTTGTGAGTGGACATAGAGCTGTGAAATAATTTGGGTTTGCCTTATGAAACATTTTCTTATTGAAATTAATCTCCTCAGCAGCCTACCCCTAACTCCAGTCTCTGTTCTTTTTTTAAGTGATGCTATAAGTGGAAAGGAATTAATTCATGATTGAATTTGGCTCAGTATGTTCAAATAATAAAATACAAAAGATCAGAAAAAAAAGACTTGCAAATCAGTGGGTTTTTTGTTTTCTTTTGTTTTTATATATACACATTTTTGGGGTGTTCCTACTCCTAATTGGAGTAGGTTGTGGTTACTTGTAGTTACTTGTCCAGAGTCTGATCTTGATTTCCCCAGTATAAATTCACTAAGAACTTCTGTTGATCTTGATGGAGTTGCTTTTGGTGACCCACAAGGATGATAATTTAGGTTTATAGCATCTAGCTCAGGGGTGGGCAAAATGTGGCCTGCGGCCCAGATGTGGCCTGCCAGGTCATTCTATCCAGCCCGCAGGGCCCCTAAAAAATTTAGAAAATTAATAATTATCTGCCCCTGGCTGCCTGTCATGTGGTCCTCGATGGCTTGCCAAAACTTGGTAAGAGTCCTTCCGCCCAAAATAATTGCCTGCCCCTGGTGTAGCTGGAGTTTGAGTCCAGGTAGTTGGTACCGAGTAGTTACTAATGCCTTAGTTTGTTATAGGTCTCTTAAATCCCTTTAAACATATTTTCCCAATGCCCACTGACTTTCAGTAGTGCAAGTGAAATGAGAACCAGAGAGAAGTGCCTCTGATTTTGTTTTATTCAGAGGGTGCTCAGCATTTTTTGGCTCAGTTTGAGGCCATGGGCTCTCTCTGCTTCTGTTGATCAAATCCTAAATGTTCACAGGTGAGTGTGAAAACTTAAATTAAGGCCCCAAAGTTTGCTATTTTACTTGTAGGATGGTGTCAGAAGTAAGCATCCATCTTCCTTATGCCAGAAAGCCTCTTTGTTGTTTTGACTGGATGATTATGAACTTGCTGTTGCTGTAGTCAATATGTCAAATGTCCTCAGAATGCGGCTCTTGTCAAGTGCAATTGCCAATGAAAGTTCCACCTGGTTTGTTTCCTTTTGATGTGGGGCATTGGGTATGCAAGACCAGGAAACGAGCCAGCTAAAAATGCAGATGCATTCTTTTCCCTAACACTGGACCTAATTTTGTTGGCCATATTTAAGCAGGTCCACTTCCAGTCACTTCAATGTGAAGTTGAATAAACCCTATTAAAGGAGCAGAGCACTTGCTGGACATGCTTTGTTCTCTCTGAGGCTTTAAAGAAGTTTGGCATCCCTCAAGTTACAGCCAATATTCTCTAATGTGTCACTTTCTGAATGAGAATATGCTGTAACAAATCTATCTACTATTTATGTCTCCAATGGCATTGTGAAACTAGCAACTCCTCTGTCTTGTTGAAAGGTTTGGCCATACTTTTGCATGGAATGACTCAGCTCACCTGAGGTATACTGGAAGGAATATTGTGTGCAGGCTGCCAGAAATGGATGAATAAATGATGCATCCCAGGCAGACCCTCAAATAATTAGGAACAGTGAGAACTGAATTTGTCAGTACTATCTTAAAAATCCATGGAGGTTGGGTTGGTTGTTTGTTTTAAAAACTCTCCAGCTTTCAGTTGGGGTTTTGCAAGGACTTAATGAGCTGTGTGTACAAGTGATAATCAGCTACATTCTCCTTGTTACTGGGGTGAGATTTGCATCTGCAGACAAGATAGTTGGCTTCATTTTTGTTTGTGACTGTAGTCCATTTCCCCCACACAACCATGGACTGAGTTAATAGCATTTTAGAGGCTAGCCTGAGTCTTCCTGGCAATTTTGTCTCTGAAGAGCTGGAAGAATCCAGGTTGTAAACAGGGCTTTCTTTATAAAGTAGCTGAAACATGTTAAACAAGCACTGATTTTAATAATAAACACAAACCTGCCTCCCCAAAAAACAAACAAACCCTGAAGGCCCAACCATCATTTACACTAAGGACTCTGTCCCGCTCTAGTAGCCCAAAGAGGCCTGCTTTAAGTTTGCTTATTGTTGCCAGCTATATCTAAATGGTGTTAGTGCAAATTCAGAAGCAGCCCCCCAGATCCTTAAGTGATGGGCTGGACCCAAGCTCTAAGGTTTAAACATAATGAAGTTTTGGGGAATGTGTTTGAAACTCAGTATTCTCAACCTCGGATGTTCAGAGATTGGCTTAAAAGCACAAATTGTATATGAAAATAATAGGTTCTTAGGTTCCCTTTGTTGGCTTTTTGGCTTTGAGCTTCTTTGAGTCACACTTTCAAGCTTTCCTCCATAATCTTGAATGATTAAAACCCCTTTTTAATGCTGCCATCGACACTAAAGTATAACTTCAAGAGCTGAAGCTTTCAGAAGAACATAAGTTATTGTGAAACTTGCAGCAAGAGCAAGACCATTGGCAGCACAGCTAATCTGGATCCCAACTGAAAATATGATGTCCTGGCCCTTGCATTCTTGTTTCGGGTGCACATTCTTGAATATCTTCCTCTCAGTGGATTTGAGAATTACTCTCTGAATTCCAAAGTAAAGATCTTTGCATTTAACCACTCCATGGATTTATTTGTAAGGCTGGAATAATTTGTTTAAGCAGTGTGTGCCTTCTTTCTCTTGACCAGGAGTAATATCTGTCTTTGGTTCCTTGAACACTCTAAAGATTTCAAATACAAGCAGGCAGCATTTGAATGCTTAGAATTTAACGTGTCCTCTCATGGGTATTAAGCAAGTGCTGCTTTCCTTGTAGTACTTTAATAGTGAACTTAGGGCAGTTCTTTGACTTAACACAGGGTATTCTACCAAATGCAGAATATCTTGCTGTCCAGTTGTTGAATGGCTTTTGTGCTGAGAGTGTAGAACCCAGATTACTACAATTCAGTGAGATGCCCAACTATTTTTGCCACTCGTGCTTTTATACAGCTTTCTAAAATTTCCAATTCTCTGCTGACCTTGGAGGCAGTAACATTTTTAAAATTAGTGGTTAAAATATAGTTATACTTTTATTGTTGGGCATGTTTCCCCTTTCTTTACCAAGATAAGATCAGGTGAATAAATTCTTGTACCTAGGCTAAACCAAGTTCAATGATGTCTTTGAAATGCTGCTTTCACAGAAGCCTTAATTGTGTAAATTGGAAGCACTTGCTTAGGATCACTGTTTTGAATTAATCAAATACAAGGAGGGGAAAACGTGCTTATACTTTTAGATTTTTGTAGGAAACATGAGACTTTATGTGTATGCCTTTAAGAAGGTGCTCCATCATGTAGCTTATTCTCATGTGATATGGCAGCTGTCAGGGCACAAGATTGAGCTTTCTCTTGTGGCGAATTGCATGTTCACCATGTCAAACACACGTGAATTATCAATGTGCAAGTTACTGTTGCCTGGGGGTCTGGGATAACTTACGTACCCTCTTCCTAAAGGTCTTTATATTCATGAGTATGTAAATCTCAAGCGGAAATGCTTTGTGTCTGCATTCTCCGCAGTAGAGGGATCAATACTCAGGAAGCAAAAGTTAACAAACTTGGAATGGAACTTTTAACATCTTTTTTTGCCTTTTAAAAAGAATTAATCAATTTTCCTATCTTAAGGGTTGTGTATAGGTTCTCTGTTAACCCAATTTTTCATAGAATTTTAATACAGCATTGCCTCAAGGTCAAGATCAGTGAAGGCAGCATGTAGGGAAAAGTGCCATTTTTGACTAGGCTGTTTTTATGTGGCTATATAGAGGTTTTTAAGCTTTTAAGACTGTCCATGAAGTCCCACAAGATAGCAACATGCCTTATTTCAGGAAAAATCCTAATTTAGCAAGGCACTTGCTTTGACTCAGACAAGTAGATGTGGAATTGAAGTGCTTTGCACCTGTTGCAATCACTGTCTGAATGTTACTACCCACCAGATTTCTGAAAGTCCGGTAAAAAAATTTAATACTCTGTCATACATGTGAGGATTTATCCTTCTCTCAGTGTATGCATGCAAATCTTTTATGGCCTACTGAATAGTGCCATGGTTTCTAGTGGCAGCAAATTCCAGGTTTAAGTTACAGCTAAGTTGTAAATATGTGGTGTTCCTGTTTGTGGGAAATATTGGTGCCTTGGATATGGGGCTGCACTGGGAGTTCAGAGACCCTTGTTTTATTCCTGATTCTTCTGCCGGCTTATTATTTAAAGTGAAGCAAAACAGATTTAGATTAAGTCTCAGGGAAAACCTCCTAACTGTAGGAATATTAAGGAAACAGGATAAGCTGCCTGGGGTAGCTGCAGAATCCCCATTTTACCGGAGGTTTTCATTATCAGCATCTAGGATAGTTCAAAAACAGTGGATCCTGCCTCTGTGCAGCATTGGACCTAGAAAATCGTTGAGGTTTATTTCAACCCTATAACTTTATAACTTTGAACTGAATGGGAACAAAGTGGGAACGTTGTTTTATAATATTTACTTTTATTTCTTTTCAGTGAAGGACTTTGAACTGAAATGTTCTAGGATGATATTCTAGGAAGAAAAAGCTAGGATTTAATTATTATATATTTAAAAGAGAAAAAAAATCCTGTGTTTAATGCATTAATATATCCTGATAACTTTGTTTGAAGCCAGGGAAAGCCATTTTTACAGCAGTATGGCATGTTTAAACTACAAGTCTGGGTTGGCAAAAACAGTAAAAGTAGACAGGATCTTTGTGAGAAGGGCTCCTTGGAGAGATGCAAAAAACAATCTTTAGGAAGAAAATAGCTTGATCCCTGCAAGCATTTGTGCACATCTGTTGTTTGTTCGCCTGAGTAAAGTTATACAGCTACTAGTTCTGTGTAAAGTTGAGCAAGAGTCTCTCTGCAGACTCGCACCCTAAATACTTAAGAGCACCAAAATTCTAGATTAACAGTTGCATGAAATTATCCAGACAAGTGCTAAGCAATGTACAGTAGTATCAGCTTACGTCCCATTGAAGTCAGTGTGATTTAAGCACTTGCTTAAATGTTTTGTTGAATTAGAGCCATCAGGAATATGTAATTATCTCAGTAATGGTAACAGTGTACTCAGCACTGCCCAACATGCAAAAATAATCACCACTATTGCCTTAAACAGTTCAAAATTTAAAGATATGTGGAACACTGGAAAACTGATGAAGTTCTGTGATTTGTTGGTTTTCTATTTGGTTCTCTAGAGTCTCTGCATTTAAATGTAAGAAATAAAGTTAATCTAGTAAGGTTTCTCATGGAGCTATTGTACCTGCCAGTAGGTTGATGTAAGCAAAGAGGATATGTTGGTTGTTTTGTCATTGTCATTTTGCATGAAGCCACTTGTGAGTATGTTTAAAGAGTAGCTTTGTTTAAGGCTTATGGTGATGGAATACTTTTTAGGACAACTTAAACTTTTATTGTTCAGCCCTGTGAGGACTGTCGCAGTTGAAAGAGATCTGAAGCCCAAATTGATTTTGGTTGCTCTTGAAGGGTAGCTCTATGTATGCAAACACACACAGGGATGTGGGGGTGGAGGGGGAAGAACACTGGAACTTTTATGTTATAATCCACTGTTACAAGAGGAGCAGCTAAAACAATCAGCATCATCCTTCACCTAGATAATGCTTTTGCTCTAGCTAATAGCTCCTTGTTCATCAAGGAAACGAATGTGCACTGAGGTGACATGCTCTTCACCCACTGCTCTTTGTTCTAGGGTCCTTTAGACTGATTGTATCAGCTCCAGCACTGACAAATATTCCCCCAAACTTTAACACTATGTTAAATTGAGTTATGGGGTTTTAAGGTTAGACTCCTCTGGCTGAAGGTTGATTGTTTCTGAGAGATAAAGGAATCAGTACCTAACAGTAACAGAATCTTTGCCATGGGACAGTTTCTGTTATTGAGCTCATAGCTCTCTTTATTTGGTTATAAAAGTCACCCCTATTTTTTTTCTTTGGCTCTTGGAGGGGGCAAAAAGAGAGACACTGTTCTAAATTGGTGAATTGTTGCTTTTTCTCCATCTACCTTGACCCCTGAGGTGGTGCGCACACTCTGGCAGATGAAGTTGGCTGGATGTTAAAGGAAGCTAGATCAGCTGTTTGAAAAGTATCATCACCTAAGGCCTAGAAACTGCTGCTGCAGAGACTAACTCAGTTACCTGCGTGATGGCAACCAGTTTGTAGTGAAGTAAGGTGAAGGTGCCACTGGATCTTACATAGTTTCCTTGATAGGAGGCAAAGAGAGAAGTTTTTTGTCTTTTGTTCCCCGCTTTGCTTCCATGCCCCTGCCCTGGCCTGAGGATGGTAGTGTTGTGTTTATTTCTAAAGATTTACTTACTCTACCCACAAGGAAACTATTGGGGTGAGGGGGTTTATGCTCTGGCCTGAAAGCTGTATGCTGCTGTGCAAATTCAAGGTATCCTTATGGAATGCCACTCAATATTTATTTCTATTACAGTGGAACCATGGGACTTTAGCAGATCTTAGGACCCTATTGTAGTTCCTGCTGTACAAAATGCACATAGTATAAAACAATCCCTGTCCCTAAGATTTTACAAATTCAAATAGGCAAGTCAGACACAGGGTAGCAAAAAGGATGCATTATTATACTCATATTGCAGTTGGAGGCCACAGATGGCTTTTTCAGGTCCGTTGGAGTCAGGAGAGTGACTTCCATTGACCTGGGCCAGACTGAAATAAATTTAAGGATGCATCTAGACTGGAGTGGCAAATTGCCCAGGCAGCCTAGGAAATAAGGGAGAGAAGAATGGAGAGGTTTTGAGGCTAAATCAGGAATTATTTTAATTTTTGGTATGTTAATATGAAGCTGATTCCATCTCTCCATGTAGGAAGACACTTCAGAGACAGGCAGAGATGGAAGAATGGATAAGGAAAAATGGGGTGGGGGGAGTAGCCCTCAGCATGGTCAATGATGGTTTTACCTGCATAGATTAATGCATTTGTCTAGAGAGAGGACAAAAGAGGAAGGATGGGGTGGTATGACGGTCCTGTGAGACCCATATGGGAAGGGAGAGAAGAGGCCTTGCCAAGAGTGAAGCTGTGGAGGCTGTTTGAAGAAGTAGGAGGAACGGAAGGAGTCATTGAAAGCCAAGGGAGGACAAAAAATTTACTGGCGTGAAGATTCCTCATCCCTGCATGCTCTGAACTTGTTCCAAATCTTGGAACATGCACTCTGCTGTTTCTGATAAACACCTGATGCATGAAGTGTAAAGAGAGAGCATACATGCTAGGGAAAAACTTTCCCCTTTAGGCTTAGTACAATGGATTTCTGTTGAATCTTTGAATAAACTATCAGACGCTTCCTTCCCCCTCACTCAGATCCCATTATTTTTCTCTAGTGTTTTGCCCATTCTTGTTCTAAATGACCCAATCAGTCAGGATTCTACCACTTGAAGGAAAGTGTTCTGTGATCTAATATGGAGATATCTTTGGGAGATGTTTGGCTCAGTTATGCCCTTTATATTAACTGTAACTCTACCCTAGTCTTGAACTTCCTTAAAGAATTTCTTTTGACTCCTTTTTTCCCCCCCTTGGTGTTTACATCTTTCAGATACTTGTAACATGCTCCCCTTTAGTAAAAACTGTAGTAAGTATGTGAATTTAAGCAGAGGTCTGTTTAGAAGTTTGAAGTAGCATCCTCTGTATCAGGAAACCTGGACTTAAATATAGTCTCTAACACAAATACTTGATTTAGTCTTTCACCGTAGCCAAAATTCTGTATTGTTTATGGGGGAGGAAGCAAGGAAAGAGCGAAGTAGGCGTTTTTAACATTTGTGAAGTGCTTGGAGATCTTGGGGTGAAAGGTACTTCCTGAGTGTTAACTGCCTTCTGCGATTCCCACAAGGGGAGTACTCTGAAGCAACGAAGCTCGTAGTCTTTCGTCATTCGTTAAATCCTCTTGCCCCTTACCCTTTATTTGGGTGGTACTGTACTCTTTCTGGCCTGGAGGTGTTCAGAACTATTCTAGGTGTAGTCCCAGTTGAGTTTAACTCCAGGATAATGATGATAGTCATGCCATCATTCCAGAAATTTAAAAGCCCATTCATTCTTTTCTGTCCAAGTGGAGCTGATTTTTTCCCCACCTTCCTCCCCTCCAGGATAACATGGTCAGTGGACAGGAAACTGGACTTGCTGGTAGGAAGCCATGTTCTATTCAGGCCTTACCCACCAACTTTGAGCCAAATAATTTCTGTTATTTCCCTGTCCTCCTTTTGTCTCATCTCTTTAAGTTGATATAACTGGTGCAGGCTTGTTGTGGTTTTGTCCAGCATCTGCCATAATCAGGTGCTTGTCTTTGGACTTCTATGTGCTAATACAATGTAATTAATTTATCACTTAAAGGAGAAAAAATGCCTTTCTCTACATAATATAGTATTGACCAAGAATACAATATGGGCTGATGGCAGAGATCATTAGAGGTGCTAAACTGCAGTCTATTGGCGTATTCCAGTATGATAATTCCTACTTGGACCATCAAGACAAAAGCCTCTATCTTTATAACATGTTACCTCACCTTAAGAAGCCCAGAATCAACTTGTGGCTTGTGCTGTTGTGTTGCATTGGAAGTTCCTCTTCTATTTGGTCACTACTGTTACTCCAAGGCCTTTTTCAACATTACTGCTGTGGAAACATTGCCTTCCCATTGAATGCACTTTGGATTATTTTCCCACAATGTACTAGCTTGTATGTTCATAGACTGAATCTCATTTAAGTCTCTTGCTTGTATTCCTAACCTCTCTGTGTCCCCTAGTTGTATTTCCTCTGCCTTCACTTGATATTTGCATTACCACCTAATTTAGTATCCTGCTGTTCATTGAATTAATGGGCTGTTTACTTGTATTAGATAAAACGGGGCCTAATACCCTGCAATACCCCAACACGGACACTTCTCCCCCCCCATGATACAGAGTTGTTTATCACTATCTTATGTCTATGGCCCTTGGGCCAATTTCCAATCTGTATGACAATTATTTATATCTAAGCTGATGTAAATTATTTTTTCAAGAAAGATTTGTTGTGGCACGGCATCAAACACTCAGTAAAGTCTCCAGATATATTGCATCTTTTACATTCCCCTTCATCTGCTAATTTTGTAGCTTGATCATCAGAAACAGGGATCACATGTGCTTTGGTGTCATTTGTCCTTTTATAAACCCAGGTTGCTAGTTGCTCAGAATTAAATTACTGTATAGATGTTCATAGACCATCCCCCCCAACCCCCAGTTTTTAATATTTGTTCTATTGTTTTATAGGCATGACATTGAATTTACCAGAGTAATGGCTAGATTCACTATTGTTTACTTGTTCCAAAATATTGGTATTGCTGTTGATTTCTCTACTCTCTGACTTTGTTTCTTCATTATGCATTAAAACTAATTGACCTTTTTACTATATTATTTTGCTTCCCTTAAGATTGAAAGGGCACAATTCCTAAATCTGAAGATTTACAGAATCCAGGTCTCCAACTATTCATTTACCTGTCTTTTTAACAAAAGCTGTTTCAAGATGGCCTTCATTATTCACATAGCTGGCCTTAGAGAAGAGGGGTGGGTGGAACTGGCTACCACAAAGCTATTTCTAATTTTAGAGTTGGGGTGATGAGGATGCTGAGATGAAGAGGAAATCCAAAGACTGCCTCAACACCACCTGATATACTTTCCATGGTTCTGGTTCTGGTGGTATCAATGCTCCCAAAAATACAAGAAACATGGCCAGTGCAAAGACATTTGCCCACTATTTTCCACACCAGCTGACGGATAGAGAGGTGTAGGTACCTCCCAAAGGAGGTACAGGAGTGTGCTCTGCGTGATCTCCCATTGCAGTAGGAAAGTGGGGTTCTGACTGCTCTGCATACTGAATGCCTCAAGAAACTGGCGGTGGTGTAGAAGCCTCCTATTTCTGTTATTTTTTAGCCTGGCTGTGGCCGGGATGGAACCCTTAGCATCCTTCATGCCCACTTTCATCAATGGGCATTCTTTCATCTTTCCATGGTATTTGTAAAACAGGCAAACAAAAAAAACCCCTTTTTTTCCTCCCCTTCC
Source organism: Crocodylus porosus (assembly GCF_001723895.1). NCBI lineage: Eukaryota > Metazoa > Chordata > Crocodylia > Crocodylidae > Crocodylus > Crocodylus porosus. Next base: position 748,654 of record NW_017728943.1, on the reverse strand, counting down.
CATCAATAATTGTAGAATATCTTACATAAGAGTATCTATGTTATAACAGTAGATATGAATCTGGCCTAAATCTGCTTCTCCGCAGCCCAAATCACCTCCTTAACCTTGAACAAAAACCTTGAACATGTCTTTGGCCCAGTCTCTTATAAAGCCAAATCAGCCTTCTCTTGTTATTCTGGTTACTGTTCTCTAGATCAGTGGTCTCCAAACATTTTTGATCGCGCACCCCTATCAGTAAAAAGTTTTTGAGCACATACTCCCAGTATATGTATATTTATATAGATATAAATAGACTTTCTAATATTTTCTTCCTGCACCCCAATGGATTGTCTTGCTCACCCCCGACTTTGGAGACTACTGCTCTAGATTACTGGATATCCTAAAATATGCTTTGGTTGATACACTTGTGCAGGGTACAATGTAGGGAGCCCTTCATTAAGTGTGCTAAATGTAAACGGTTCTGTGATCACTGACCTGATAACTATCACATTTTCTATTGACTCACTGTAGTGGATAAAGGAGCACGGCATGACTTGTTTGCTTCCTGGAACATAATGTTGTCTTTCAGGTGGGCGAAAAGTTTTCTTGATTGTCCCTGGGTAGCTGCATTTTTCACTTGACAGAGATCTGTCTGATTGGCTGAAGTTCCCAATAAGTAAAAATTCAGACTACTTGTTGGTTGGTCCAATATTTGTTTCCATTCTGTAGATCAGTGGTTTTCAACTTTTGGGGGCTCGAGGCACCCCTCAGAAAATGCCAGCTCCTAGTTCTTTTTTTTTTTATGAATACAGAAAAACAACAGAGCAATTTATCTGTTGCAAAGAATTAAGAAAGATCACAACAAGTCAGAATGTTTTCTAACCCTTAGGATTCCTATTTGAAATCTCTAGGTTTATCTAGTCAATCATATTTGTCCACCTAACAGTGCTACCATTGTATGGCACCCTTGAAAGGATCTCAAGGCATTCCAGGACAGGTGCCATAGGACCCCAGTTGAGAATCGCTGCTGGAGATGAGAGGCAGCATAGCATCTGACACAAAGTGGGATGTCACCTATGAAAGCTTCTGCCTTTCTGAATAAGGCTGGGGTGCCACCCTCTCCTGCCTTCATTCTCCATTCTCTAATAAACTAATAAATGCTTCCATTTTTCCTGAGATTTCTCCCCCAATTTCTTTTTTTTAAATTACTTAAATGAGGGGATTTTATTTATTTTTTAAATTTATTTATTCTTTGCATCAAAAGGAAACGGTGTCAGTTGTATTTTTCTTCTACAGCTGAAAAAATTATTGGAAAACTAAAACTTTTCAACAAAGGACTATCAACACTTGTCAATATTAAACTGTGTGAAAATTTTTTTTAAAAACCCCTATGTTTCCTTCTATTAAAAAAAAAAAAATCCTTTAAAAAATGAACTGGAACCAGTTCCTAATTCTCTTGCTTTTTCCTGCCCTGAAATCTGGGTATTCTGTTTGCTTTTATTCATTTGACATTTAAACTCGTTGGTAATATAAGGACCCAAAGATCAGAAGACAGCCAGCTATGTTAGGAAGACTTTCCTTGCCTGTTGTTTTTTGGCTCTTAGTTGGGCAGGGCTTGACTTGTGTGCTGAGATTGGAAGAGAATGGCTTCTTTTTTTCCCTTCACTTTGCAGTTCAACCCTGAATATGCCAGATCAATGGATAGCTGGGCCTTCTGAGAAAGAAGGCAAGCACTACTTCCGAGGCCGGAGCAATCATAAAATGGCTCCAGTCCTGTAGCATACAAAGCTCCCATCCCTAATTGTCCCCTTCCACACTAAATCCATGGGTTCAAGCTTGGGGCAGGTGGTGGGGTTTGCTCCTTTAATCTTCAGTGCCTATTTATTACAGTGGAGCTCCAGGGCATGTGAGCATGGCCTTTCTCACCAAGGGACTGTAACAAATGGATGCTTACCTCTATGACACAAAACTGAGGCACATACACCACCTATCTGCATGACTTGGTGCTGCTTCTTCAATTCAGGACTTCGTCTTTGTTATGACATTTAAATTAGAGAGGGCAGAAAGGACTTGAGCAAAAAGAGCTGCCTCGGTTGACCTTACACACCTGCTCTTCCCTTTCTTCCTTTCCCCAGCCCTATACTAATTTTTCATGGACGTGGCTCTCACCTTGTGACTGAGAGAACGCTGTGCCCCAGGGCATGGGCCATGACTGTGGAAAGATGAGCCTCCCTGTCTCCTTTGTTTACTCTTTGGTATCGAACCTTTCTGCAATTGCTAATTATTTTTCAATTGCCCAAGACAAATGAGAAGGTTAGGAAGGTGACATTTCTAAATGACCCTGAGTCTCAGTTGCTGCTCCTCTTTATATTACTAGGTATTGGGATTTGCAACTTTATTTTAAAGATATGGGAAGAAAAAACCCTAATGGGATGTTTTCTTTAAAAAGTATATTTTGGAAGGTTTCCTGTGCTTCTGAATATTAACATTTCTTCCAGCTCTTCAGGCTACCCACTGCATCTGCAAATGCTTTTGCCATTGGTAGAGTTACCACATCTCATTTAAATTTAGTGCTTTTTAAAAAAAAATAATTGCAAGTAAAAGTGGGAAGAGATTCCTATAAAAAAGTTTGGCCATAGCTGTTTAGTTTCTTTGTGAGTTTTAATCCTGCCCAGGCCCTCCCAAAGATTAATTATTTTTCTTTTTGTAGCAGGACGAATTTAACTAATTAATTTTTGCCAGCCCTTGAAGAGATTGGGGTGTGGAAAAAAAGTGGGGTGTTGGGGGAGGTTCCCCTGTCCTGAAAAGGTTGAGGTCTAAACAGATGAAGGACAGAGGTATGAAGTGCTTGGTCCAAGGTCACTTTGTAGGTCAATGGTAGTGTCAGAAATAGAATCCAGATCTCCTGATTTCATGTTCAGTGCTCTCTGTCTATCAAGTCTCACTGTTTCTTTCCATTTCCCTTTGGAAAGACAGTTGCTTTGTGGATCAGCTACAGAACCAAGAGCAAAAAGATCTTCAGTTCGCTATACTTGTGTGACCTTGGGTTCCAGAATGTTAAAGCAAATTTTACATGCCCAAGTGGTCTTATTTTCAAACATCTGCAGCACTGATATGAAAGAAGTTGGACCTACCTGGAAACTTTTGAAAATCAGGTCACTTATTTTCTGTGTCTAAAATTTGGGTTTAGTTGCCACAGTTTAAGCAATCCATATTAGAGAAGCTTGGTGCTAATTATTGTTAAACTTTCCCTATCTGCAAATAGCAGTGATATTTCTCTATCAGTTCTGCATGAATATTCTTAATCATTGTAAACTGAACTATCGTGGTAAACTGAACTAGGACTCTGTGATGGAAGGTGACAGAGTAATGCAATCTTTCATTTGCCTCTGTAGAGGCTAGTTCCTGTGTATGTAAGTCAGGCAGTGCATAAACAATGCAAGTGTCCTCCTAAGAAGGCCCTTTCCTTTTCCAGAAAGAAGGTCTCCTTTGTAGAACAGGACTGTTCTGGCACCTCTGTTGAAAACTAACAGTTTGATTATAGGATTTTGTCAGTGCTGCAGGAATGTGAAGAAAACAGACACCCTTTTGAATTCTGCAGCTAAAAACCTGGTGCTTTCAATGCAAGATGCATTTAGAAGCCTGTCGCCTGGGAGCTCGTAACCCAAAGGGCATCATTGAGTATGAAGGGAACAAAATAACAACGGGGGAGGGGAAGGGTGATGGGGGGGGTGCTGGAACGGAGTAAGATGGAAAACCTGCTTTACAATAATTAGAATAAAATTGGGATATCAAGAATGCAGGGGTCAGCTTCTGTTCACACCAATATGGCTTTCACCTTGTAGAGAAAGGCCCACACCAGGTAATTAGGTCAAATCAATGATTATATATCTTTAAGTGAAGTGGAAGGGACTGTAATTGTGATGAAATTTGTTTGAAGAAGGAAAGCATGGGGAATCTTGTTTAAAGGTAACAAGTTCAAAGGGTAAATGAAGTTCAAGGTTCAGTTCCTGTTCACTCCTAACAAAAAATAATAACAATAATCCAAGCAGCCAATATTTCTAGCAGACATTTGTTTTATCTTTTTTGGGGAGGGGAATGGGATCATATCCCTGTAGGAAAACTTGAATTAAAGCAGCGATAACCCCTAAATGCCCCTCTCTTCTCCCTCTTGGAATAGACAGAAGGGAGAACCTTGTATAATCAATGTTTTTGCTTGTTGGTTTATTGTTTCCTTCTGAACATGCCGGTGTATTCAGCCACATTGAATGAAAATATGTGGCTTCTCTACAAAGGGCTTGCATATAATATGCAAGTGCAGACTTTGGTTAAAGGAACTTTTCAGTAAAGTCTGTAGGGATATGTGAGGATCAGGATGATACAGTAGGATACTTGCATTCATTGTGTGGCTTTTTTTTTTTTTTTTTGCTGGAGTTTGTTTCCCATAAACTAGATTGAAGTCCAACAACAACATACTCACATTCAGACTTCTGATACAAAGACTTTTCTCCTCTTGATGTATTTATAACTTCCATCTGGGTTATTGAGTGTTTGGTTTGACAAGTTTTAGGAAAGGAGTCTCCTGCGTACTGACTGTGAGGCACTCTGGTAGTCATCGGATTAGAGAAATAAGACCATGTAGCCTATTTATTTATTTTATAAATGAATTTCTCAACCTTTAGGCATAAAGTAAGGCTTGCCTACTGGTTAAAGGCACAAAGTTAAAAGTCAGGTGTTCTAGCTTCAGTTCTTGGCTGTTGCACTAGCCCACATTGTGAGCTTGGAAATGGATTATCAAAAATGACCTGTGAATTTCAGCATCTCATTTTGAGCACCTGATCTCTTTTTCTGGAGGGCTTGTGCTTCTGCAATTCCTATCACCTTCAGCTGGGGCTACAGGTACTTAGCACTTGAAAGTCATGCCTTTATCCATCTAAAATTGAATGTCCCCAAATTAGACGCTTTTCATTATAAAAATTGGGCCTTAACCTTTCTCTGTCGGAGTTTTGTCTCCTTCCCCCCGTAAAATGATGATGATACTTCCCTTCCGCCCTGGGGGGGTGTTGGAGCTTTAATTCAGTGTCTGTAATGGGCCAATCCTTGGATGAGAAGTTCAGCATTAGGGCAAAATATTAGTATGTATTTATTATGCATTTAACATCACCCCTGGAGCCCTTTTTGAAGGGGGGGAATACCAAAGCAGTTTACCCAGGAAAGATTCTTATATAGAAATGTCTAATCCCACTGAGCAGAGGAAAGAAAGGACATTTTATTTAATAATAATAATAATAAAAATCCGGGTAGGATAGAGGGTGGAACAACCTGGTATTCAAGTGTAACATTGCATTTCACTGTGAACTTGGACTGCACCATTACAGCTATAGTGGTGTTTGTTGTGTGTGGAGCTGTTCTTGTTGTGTACGGCTTGTGTTTCTGTCAGCTATAATATATATATTAGACTTTTTTTAGGTTGAGGAGCAGTCTGTGACATGGGTCCTGATGGATTTCTTTTTTAGTATAAACAGTCCTGTCAATAGACTACTGAATAGAGTTCGGATTCATGGAGGAATGATTGCGGTTCTTCACCCAAACGGCTGGAGGGGTGAGGAGGGTAGATTCTCACCTTGCTTGAACTATAGCAACAAAAATTTGCACACTGGTGAAATTTAGTAGAAGTTCAAGGAACAACATTGCGTGCCCTCCAAGGTCATTAATATTGTTTCAGAGTTCAGAGTTCATCTTCTGTCTACAACCATCCCTCTTCTCTCTCTCTCTCTCTCTCTCTCTCTTTCTCTCTTTCCTACATCCCTCCTACCTTTTCTAATATAATTTTCTTAAACCATTATGATATTTCGACCGTGTTTTAATTTTTGGACAGTGGAAAATACAGTAGCTTTGTTGTTGGCAATGGATAGAGGTTGTGGGGGGTGGGGAAGGGAGGGTGTCGGTGTGGAGTGTGTATGAGTTGTGTGTGTATGGGGACTGGGGGGAAGACTCCTGTGATCAGTTCAAGGTTCATTCTTTGTTCGCATGTAATAAAAAGTCTTCAGTTATCAGGTATTTAAACCCAAATCAGCAGTTCCATATCCGTAACCTGAGCTAAGTGTTCCTCCATCTAATGACCATGCTGCTGTCGTTTGCAGTGAGTTGGGTGACACTCGATTTGTACTCTCTGACGGGAACAGATGGGCCTTCATTGTGAAACTCCGCCTGTATGCAAATGTGAACGGAGTTTCACCCGATCCCGGGGCCTGACCTGACCACGCACATACATTTACACAGCGCGGCTCAGCCTGGGGGGGCGGTGAAGGGGAATAAAAAATGACAATCGGATAGTACCAGCGGCAGGTCAAGTTTACCATCCGTCTTTCAGCGGGACCGAGATGGCAACACAGTTATTTAGTTTCAGTGTTGATGTTCGTTGCAATAAACTCCATCATTTCACCTGTTTATGAACCCAGCTTCGTACCAGTTCTCTGCAAAATCAAACAAACTTAGGCAACTGACACGCTTGTTTTCACCAGGATAAGGGTACTAACCTCATTTGCGGTTTTGTCGTCCATTTTCTTTTCTTTTTTTAACAAACTATTTTTTTTCCTCAGTCTAAATTGCTGCATTTTTCTCCTTTCCTTTCAGGGTTTGAGTTTGCTTGTTTATTCTTCATTGGAAGGAGCTGAAACCTGTCAGCACTGGAACATTGTTTTTTTGGGGTTTTTTTTAATTTAAAAATTGAGAAAAATGATAATTGATGTCAGAATAAACAAGTGGCATTTTAGGCGTCAATTAACAGTTTTGCATGTACATAGCAGTATACAATATATAATAAATCTTACCATTTAAATGTGCAACCCTTCATTAGAGTGAAAATATGAACAGCTGTAATCGCACATTTACGCTGGTGACAGAGAAAAATCTGGTTACAGTTGTAATTTTTCATGCTGATGAAGAACTAGAAGCAGGTTCTAAACACTGGTGATTCTGTAACTGGATTTTTCCCCCTCCTCCCCACATACAGTAGTGTAGCAAATTAACATCTTTCGCTCGCAGCAATGCTCCATTTTATTTTACTCTTCAGCTCATCATAAAAGTAGATTTCTCACGCCAAGCATAGCCCTCTTGGCCAGGGAGTCCTATGGGAGCGACCCCCCAAACTGTTGTTAGAATGAATGGTTATACTTCCCCAGGACATCTGTTCATCAAGGGATACTGCTAGCTGAAGTCTGGAACTGATATAAAAGAAACAGTCACTACAAATACAGTAAAAGCTTCTTGCTGCAGTAAATTTTATTCTTGGAAGTTTGCTTCCAGCAACCACCATGTCTTGAGGAAAAAATGCTCTTTTTTCAGGGGGGGGGGAAATGTCCATTTTGCAGAACCAGGGACTGAGACTTAATAGTTAAACCTTTACAGAATGCCTTAAAATCTCCCTGCCTTGTTTTTAGCTATGTTATTCCCTCTACAAAAGGAACAGAGCACTTATATGTTTGGACAGTTGAGCCTCTGCTGCCCAGATTCTATAAAAAATGAATTACCAGAATTTGGGTTGATATTTGTCCATAAGTGGATTTGTCATAATGGGTAATGATGACAATAAGGTACTTGTACATAACGAGAAACTGAGGGCTTTTAAAGTAAGTTTTATCCCCTTGTTGTAGTCATTGAAAACTGGATAGGTCATTAATTCCATATCCTAGAATAAGGAACTGCTTTGACCAAGCAGAAGGCTTCATACATACATTTGTAACACAAACATACACTTGTGCTCCAGGATGGATGAGTAGCTTTTGACCTAATATTCTTACCTTAATACACCAAGGTCCTTATTAAGCCATTACTTAGGCATTACTCCTGTAGACTTCAGGTCACGAGCAAAACTCTTGTCAAAGTCAGAATAATTGCTACATAAAATTGAATAAGGACGTCAAGATTTGGCCCATTATTTGCATCCTTCAGATTTTGTTTTTCTGGGGAAACCTTGGTGGGTGCAGAAGGAATGAGATTTGTGTTTTGAGCTTATGAAATTGGCATCTTCTGACTTCAATGAGAAACTAACCAGAGGTTTGTTGAGGTTCCTGTGACTGTCTGAAGAATTTGTAACAGTGATTTTTAGGGACAAAGGGAAAAATTGACATAAATTTATTGTTAGCTTGTACACAGTAATGAGGGACTCTGAAAGCTAGTAGCCTATATTTTAAGGTTTCCAACTGCTTTTTTTAAACAAAATAAGATGCTTCTGCTAATGTTATCTATCAGAATAAACCTGGAAATTAATATTTTTGTGGTTTTCCAAACTAAAAGTTGCTGCTTGCACTTTCAAATATATTTAATTTTAAAATGGGAATGATAACTGTAGAAAGCTGGGAATTGCTGCTTGATGCAAAAAACGTAATATGCACTTACTCTGACCAAATACCCTTTTGGAAATAATTGCAGTAATGGTCCAAAGTACTGCAGCTTCTCATTATTTTAGATTATTCAAGTAACCCTCTAAATGTGACTGTTTCTGTAACTTGTTTAATAAGAAACAATCTGGCTATTTTCCCTTAAAAGGCTACAGCGCGCCTCTAAAATGCTCATTTTTTATTTTTTTTCTGCCTAATCCTGTAGGTCCTCACTCAGGCAAAGCTCCAGCTGATTTGAAAGAGGGATGTGGGATTGAACCCTGTGGGTGGTGTTGAGGTTAATCTTACAATCTTAAGGTGTCCAAGGAGCTTGATCCAAAAACCATTGAAATTAATGGGAGTCTTTTCATTGACTTAAGACGTCCTTTGACTCTGGCTCCCAGGTAAGCCAGTATGTTACTACTCGATTCCTAATCTGTGCGTTTCTACTGGAAACCTTCCTTTATTTGTGCACCTAGGCTTTGCATTGAGCATTTGGGTCTGTTTTAAAGTATTATTATTGTTATTATTATTATCTTTTTTATTATTATTACTACTACTCATTAAACAGAAACAGCAAATGTAGATTTTGTTTTCCTGTGCAGGGAGATAACTTATGGAGAAAGAGAGAGAGAATAGTAAGAAGAACTGAGGTTTCTGTTCTTTCTGTCCTGTATTGCATTACAGCTTATTGCACCAGTGGATATGCTCTGGTCCATTTAGTTCACAATGAAAATACACTATGTTTATGGATCATAGTCAGACCCTGAATAGTTATTGTCCCATAGTACTTAGGGAAGGCAGATGCATGCACTATTTGGGCAGGAGAAGGGGTGCAGGGAGCCATCTTGTGGCCATTCTTAGTTGCAGCATCTAGTAGAAGGTATTTTTGGTTTGAAGGTGGGTATCAAGGAGAGGAGAGAAGAGGTGGTTGGATCCAAGTATAAATCAAAATAATCTGTCATGAGAAATCCACAGAAAGTAGCACTGGATATGAATGGAGACCACAACTGCCATGGTATCTGGGACCACAGCTGTAAATGGTTCTATGAAATGCTCATTATCTTTCTTAATATGACAAAAAAGTGGACTGGGGAAGCCAGGAAAATTTCAAAGGATTAAAAAAAATAGAGCAGAAGATCCAACCCTTTAAAAAAAAAAAAAAACAACACCCCCCCGCTAAAATTGTATCTACTTTCTGTAATATAATAAAGAGAATTTCTGAGACCATATTTTTAAATGTAGTATTTTTCCCCTAAAGCTGAGAGAGTGCCCTAAAGACATCTGTTTGCATACATTGTGTGTCAGGCAACATCAGATCTGAATGGAATTTATCTGAATTTTATATGCATGGCTTGATGTAAATTGAAATAAATTGTACAGCATACTCTGCATGGACATATTGGTTTTTCCATCGCTGCTTGAACTTTTAACCTCAGGGTTTGAGCCGGTCACACGCTGACCCGTCTGAACTCTGCTGGTAGAGCCAAGTCTGGAAGGCTGACCTTGCATCCATGGCAACCATAAAGTATAGTCCATACCTCTTCTTTCTCTCCCTTCTGCCACATCCCTTTAAAAAAAATCTAAAACAAATTGGCATATTCACTAACAGCCCAGTCAGTTAATCTTTGTACATTACTGCAACGATATAAAAAAAGAAAAAAAAATTGTTTGTTTCCCCTCTCATCCAGCCCTCTGGTGAAAATCTTTTACTTGTCAGTGGCTCATAAGAAGGTTAAACAAAAAATGCCTGGGGGAGTTGGTAGAAATGACAAACATGCATCTTCAGAGTCGTTTCAGAGTTCAGTGAACAGGAAGTTAGCCAGGGAGGCAGGACATGGGGCCAGTTCCTGGTTGTGCCACTGACTTGCTGTGTGACCTTGGGTGTGTTGCATCCCACTCCTGGTACCTTGGTTTCCTCGTTTGTCATCTGGAGAGAAGGGTATTTGGTATATTTTGTAAGAAGGTTTTGAGACTGATAGATGGGAAAAACAGCAGATAGGACCTGTGTGGAAGATATGCTGTAGTATAAATATAGAATTTGTATATAGAAGTATCCATGTATATTACAAAAGCTGTCACATTGGCTGAATATTAGGGCTGTGCAAAGCCTTGGGTGGGGATTTTTTTTGGAGGAAATTTGGCCCGATTTGGTGGTTGAATCTCTGAATCCGAATCGAATCAGGGGACCAATTTAAAGGTCCGAATTGATTCAAAGCTCTCCAAATCTTTGGCAAAGGTTTGGAGAGCTTTGATTCGGGCAGTCCCTGGTGGCTGCAGCAGGCAGCTGCAGCCACTCTGAGCTGGTAAGAACTAGGGGGAGGCTGGGGGAGGAGATCTTGGGGGGGGACCCTTGCCAGTCCACCCCCCAACCCTTGCCCACTCTCCTAGCCCCCCATGGATGCCCCCACCTGCCCCAGCTTGGTACTTTAAAAAAAAGCACTGGTGCTCACCAGGTACTGCCAGGTGGGGGGTGATCTCCACTGCCCCCCGCTACAGGGCGGGCTCTGCACGTGCCCCCTCAACCCTGTTCCCCTGGTGCCCCCACAGCGACACCCCCCCCTGCTGAGACTCTGGCCCTTTAAGGAAAAAAAAAAAAATGGAGAAAAGCCCCCGGACTCGCTGCTTCTGGTGCAGCCTCAGGGCTTCGGGAGTCCTGCAGAGCCCCCCACATGGTGTGGGGCAGTAGGGATCCCCCCTGCCCAGCAGCATCTGCTGAGCTGGGGCTTTTTTCCCCCCCCAAGTGCTGGGAGCTAGAGCAGGCGGGGCGGCCATTGCTGGGCTGGGAGAAGGGCGGGGGGATGGTCCTGGCCTGGCTGATGTGGAGATTCGGCTGCTGCCGAATCTCTGAATCAGATTCAGCCAAATCAAATCAGGACAGTGATTCGAATCGCCGACTCAAATTGCTGTCCCCCAAATCGGCTGAATCCGAAGCAAATACTAGCTGCTTCGCACAGGTTTATTGAGTATACTTAGTCTGTGCATGGGTAGCTCTGTATAAATACAAATGCTGTGGCTAGCATGAGGAGGCAGGTCTCAACTCCCTGTCTCTATACTCTAATCTCAAAGGGCGTTTATAGACGTACTCTGGGGGGGGAGGCAGGGGCTTTAATTAGTGAGCCATGCTAATTAAAAGCATCCAAGTATCATCTGTATCGGTGCCCCCATGCTGAAAAAACAGCAGCAGGGTGCTTTGAACTAAAGCTCATTGAACGAGCTTTAGTTCAAAGCACCTGTCGCCAGGTTTCGGCATGGGGACACTGATGCACGTGATGCTAGTGGCTGTTGAAGTGTGTTAATTTCCGTGCTCCAGCAGACACGATCAATTGAGTCTGCTCCAACACGCTGGATTTACAGCACATTGGAGCAGCCTCCCTGCATGTGTGTAAGTGGGCATATTTGTTGGCTTCGTGGTTTTGGGCCTACTTATTCAACATTGTGACTGCAGCTCTGTAAATAGTGATAAAGCTTGCTGCCATGTTCTCTCAGAGCCTGAGATGAAGAATACTTTGCAAATATTGATATGCAAAGTCCAGTGTGCTATGTAGTAGGGTAGACTCAACTTAATCAATAAAACTCCCCAGAATTATATTGCTGCCTCCTGTCCAGTGCTGTCCCATTGGTATGGTACCCCTTGTTTTATTGCTTTGATAGTAAATTAAATTATCCCATTCCCTCCAGCATTGAGTACTTTTTGAAACTTACCCAAAAGTTGCATCACCAGAGCCTTACTGGGGAAGTTGGTGGGTCTGAAGGCTGAGAGGGAAAAGGGTTGGAACTATTGGCACCTCGGAGGAAGCAGTGACATGTTGGGGAAACTAGAAGTTGTTTGAGTTGAGGGTTTTGGTCCTCACTGAAGAATACATTTCCTCTTTCCTTTTCCCCTCTTGAACAGTCATGGGATGTGACTAAATTTGGGAAGGGGGGAGTTGTATTCTTTATCCCTGACCTCAGGAACTTGATAGCAACTATCTGCTCCTGCATCCATTAATGATGATGTGCATGAGCTTGATGTTTCAGCCAAAAGGAAAAAACAGTAAAATAGGTTAAAATATTAATTTAAAATATCCTATTTCTAGTCTTTATGCAGCATTTGTACCTCTTGAACTATTGCTATAGGCTGCCTGCAGGCTCTGGCAAATGGGGCTGTATTATCTGGAGTTCACCTAACCTTTGAAAAGCAGTAAGGGCCAGGAACTGTAGGTTTCTTTTCAAATAAGAGCTTTGATGCTTGAGCACAGAAAATTCATAAAGGACAACAGTAACAACTCATATAACCATACAGTAGTATTATAGTTAATACGAGTGGGCATATGTGTAAGTTAATCATATACAGGCATGTAATTTATGCAATTTTATCCTGGTCAGAGGATTTTTTTCAGAATAAAATGTAGACCAGAATTTGCTCCTGTATGCTTACAGATTGCATCACATATGTATTTAATGCCTTCGATCAGCATGCTGGGGGGCAGGGAGGCCTGTGAATCCGGCCCATTCCAGAACTTGCCGAGTCTGGGTTCTATTCATGGTTTTTTTTTTTCCAGTGACCTGTTGGGTAACCTTGGACAAGTCACTTCCTGTCTTTACCAGTCCTTCTCTCCCCACCCCCCTTTATCTGTTTTGTCTCTAGATTGCAAATTGTTCAAGACAAGGCTTGTCTCATTATATATGTGTATATTTGGTTTGAGGCTTATGAGTCTTATGGCCATACAAATAAAGAGTGGAGAACATGTAGGCATGTCCAATCTTTATGGTGTATAGGGATATACTGTGCAAGACAGATGAAATGTTTAGTAGCAGGGCAGGGGTTTTCTGTTGCACTTTGTATTCTTAATTCTGAAAATATCATACTTTTTATGCATCTCTTGCTACCAGGCTGGAACAACTAGAGCTGACTGTCATAATCTGAAACTGGATGTGGAATTTTGTTGACTTGATGTTGCTAAAAAGCAAAACAGAGGATGTCTTTCCTGGATGGTATTTCTTTTAAAATATTACCCTCCTTAAATATATGGTGATTCTCCATATCTTTGAATAGAAAATAAGTTCCTGAGTCACATTTTAAGCTAAAAACATAGTTCATGCTAAGCAGCCCTTTCTTTCAAAAGAGGAAAATCTCTCTTCCTTTAACTCCCAATACAGGAACAAATCAGGACATCACTTAAGAACATGCTTAAATTAATTTTCCTGAACTCTATGGCCTTAGGGACCTGAGTTGTTGCTGCAAGCTTCAAAATATTCATTCTGTCTATTACTCATGGCAACATAAACATTATTTTTGGAGGTATAAAAGGAAACTCCTTTTGGGTGGTGTTATCCTCATCCAGGAAGCATGATCAATTCAGGACAGCTATTCACAAGAATGTTGTTTTGCTGGCCTGTGTGGTATCCTCAGAACCCTACAGTAAGGCTCAGTTGTACACCTCGCTGGGAAGAGAATTATAATCAGTGAATGTGGTCTGCAAATAATTGTGCACCTTGGCATGGAGGATATGTATTCAAGAGGTAGATGTATTGATATGGGAGTTGAGGGGACCTGTGTGCTATTTCTAGTTTGATCAGATTTTGAATTTGACCCTGGACAGATCCCACAACTTACCTGATCCCACAACTTGCGTATAAAGTTGGGGGGAAGGGGAAAATAGTACTATTGAAGTGAGGGAGAGAGGGAGATCCTTTATTATATCCAGTTGTGTGAAAAATGATTAATCGATATACACAGGCAAAACATAGCAACTAGTGTTGTGTAAGCCACAGAAAAGATGGAAGAGCAAACACAAAGGTGAGATGGACATCTACATTTTAAAAGGTTTCATTTTGTAAAGGTATCAAACCAAGAACACTTGAAATCGTAGTTGTATATCATATGGGACTAGATTTCTCATCTTCATTCCACTGAGGCTCAAACCTGAGATGGGATACCTCCAAGGGTAGAGAAAGTATTCTGGCATCTATACCAAATTAACAAGCACTACACTACTTCAGCATCTGATTTCAAGGATGGCAATAGTGACATATGTTACTATTTGAGCCTACCCACAAGGAACTAAACTGAGGTCACCAGTTGGCTTCATGTAGCTCGCCGAATAGTGGATGGAGCAACTTGCGATGGGGTAGCACATGGTCAAAAATACAGGCCCTGAATCTAAGCACCATTTTAATTAAAATTAGCTCCAGTGTTAGAGATGTGGAAAAATGAGACATATGTGAACATTTTGAAACAAAGATGTTCACTGTGACACTGCTGGTATGTGTGATGCTTCTTTAGGAAGCCAGTATTGTGTATAATGTCCATTAGAATCTACAATGAACTTAAGTAGTTCCATGAATGTCAGTTTTTGAGAATCTGGACGGAAGCTGCCAAATAAATAAACCATTAGACTACCTGTCCAATATTACTTATTCATATTGCTTCATACATGTGCATATTGCTTTACCTGTAAAGCTGCAGATAACTTTATCAAAGATGTATTTCTTTCTTTAATTTAATTCCCTCTTCGGCTAATCAAAAGTAAGTCATATTTCATAACAACAGAACATGCCATAGATTCTTAGTTGTATTTTACCATTGTGACTTAAACGTGATAAAAAATATCCCATATATGTTGTTCTTATTTTTAATAGCATAGTTAGAGTTGCAACTATAGAACAACTTTTACAGCATTTTAACTAGTTCATGGCAAATGAATTATGGTTTATTGCGTGATGACTAAGACCTTATTTATGCAGGCAGTTTTGTATGGGCAGATCACTGCCTCTGTGGTTTTTGTTGCAGGCTTATGCCTTATATTAGTTAGAAATTGTAGAGAGGCAAGGATTTTTTGTGGTTACTTCTTTTATTGGACCAGCTGCCTGGTTGAGATAGACAAGCTTTTGAAGGCAAGACATTGGAATGTTGGAATAAAATTGCAACTTTAAAAAATACCTCTTAGTCTTTCTATTTTTGTTTTCTTTAATCTAAAAAAAAAAATTAAAGATCAGCATGCAGGAGCACCCATAATAAAGGCCTGTTCCAGCTCCAGTTTAATAAAACAAGCACATTTTTCTTTTTGACGGGTGCCAAGATTTCAAGTACCCAAAACTCAGTATTGTATCCTACAGTATATGTTCCAGATGATAGCATGTCTTTAGTGTAGTATAGGGAAAGATTATTCCTACTTTACAGATCAGAAAATGATGGATTAAGTCAAATATAGTGCCACTGATGGATGTCAGAGTTGAATTAGAACAGGGCTGTCTAGCTGGCTGCCTATAGGTCACATGTAGCCTCTCAGTGGTTAAACTGCAGCCTTGGGGCTCCTGGTCTGGGCACTGCTCCCTCCTTTTGCTCCCTTGTTGCTTCTGCTAGATTAACCAGGCTCCCCCTCGCTCTTTCAGCTTCTGTTACCTGCCCCCCTCAATGGGGGTGGGGCAGACCAATGCAGCCCCTGGGGATCAGAGGGCTCAGTGGGCCCTGGGGATCCTATGTGGCTGGTGAGGTGCAGCAGGAGTCCCTTGCCACACAGGAGGGGTACCACACAACAGGACTGCACCACACATCACATCTGCATATACAGGGAGATTGCATGATATGGCTCATCTGTGCATTGGAGCCACAGGACACATGGGGAGCTCATGTGGTTCATCAGGGGCCAATATGGGTTGGTGGTGGGAAGACTTGTACCCAGCCATTTAGAAGTTAGACAGCCCTGAGTTGGAACACAGGGCTTTTGACACTCTCAAGTTGCTAGAAGTGTAACCTGCCTTCAGTGTTATGCAAAGTCTTTATAATACCATATAGACATACACATCTCAAAGAAGGGTACAGTTAGTATTGGTAGACTCTTTTCAGGCACAAGCACTGTGGAATGCAACATTTAGCGAGAACTTGCAGCAATGTGCTGTATGTCATCTCCATACTCATTGGAGCAATGCCAATGAGGGCAGGTTAAGGAACATTTTTATAACTGCAAGCAGGGAGGGAATTGGAGCTGGTTGATATAAAGCCTCATGGAATCTTATGCCAAAAAACCCCCAAATACCCTAGTCAGTATTGGGCCAGACTTACACTTTTGCTAGTGTAAAATCATCTGAAAGATTATTGATGGCCATGGGATGTAGGGAAAGTAGAGGGCACAGGGTTTTGGTTTTACTTGAAAGATGGCACTTCCACATGTGCTCCCAAGCACCATTTTGGAGGTTTTGGTTCAGGAACAACTCCACAGGGAAGAATATCTCATGCTGAACCTCCAGCGTCACTTCTTTTGCTATTCCAAGTTTTCTTTTTCGGGGTCCAGTCCCAGGTACAGGTTCTGTCCCATTTAGCCTGTGATGGTGGAATAGTGCAGTTTTTATTCATTTGTTAGAAAAGAGAACAACATAGAATTGGGGTGTATTGCCAGCTCAGTTCCTGCTTCCTTGAAAAATTGGCACTTGATTGGGCAAAGTTATTCATGCAGACTTTTCATTCTCATTTGTTTTTCCTCTACCAAATTCCTTCATGTTGTATTTCTTGAGATTTCTGTCTCCCAGATCTTCTATCTCACCACATTTCAATGTGGAACTGTTTGTAAAACCTGTCAGTTCAGGATCATGGGGACACCAGGGTGTGGATTTCTGTGCAGT
This sequence comes from Crocodylus porosus, assembly GCF_001723895.1. Lineage (NCBI taxonomy): Eukaryota > Metazoa > Chordata > Crocodylia > Crocodylidae > Crocodylus > Crocodylus porosus. The sequence goes on along the minus strand of NW_017728943.1, from coordinate 731,690 downwards.
TCTGCTCTGGAGGTCAGAGGAGGAGTTAGAGAAAGAATGAAGCTGTGATTTGATTTTTTTTTTTTTAAATCTCTTGGCACCCAGGTTCAAGTCTGTTTTGATGTTTCTAATAAAATGAGATGGGGTTGCCTTCATTGAGTCCTTGACAGAGAGCGATTCCCATCATAAACCCCAACTGCGTAAAGTTGGGTTGTGAGGATCTGTTTTTGAAAGAACCTGGAAGTGAGCAAGTTTTCGAAAACAAAATGATTCTTCTTGGCTCCTTTAGAAAGAGAGTGGTCCTTTCAAGTTCAGCATGAGGTCATTTTCAGGGCAGTCTGCGTGAGGTTACAGTTCATGTACCCCTTCCAGGACTGGAGACATAGGAGGAAGGGGGTTGGGGATTGGCTTGACTTTTCTGGAAGCTGCCAATCTTTTATTAAAGCTGACGGCATGCAAATGTTCATCAGCTCTCCAGGTATTTCTTTTAATACGCTTGCATATTTTCAACAAGAAATTCCATTATCAAAGGACCAGAGGGTTCGGGTTATGCTCAGCAAGCTGGGCTACAGTAGATTTACTCTAGCGTATACCCCCAACTGGTCATACAGCTCTTTCTTCCCAGCAGGATCTGAATAAAACCCCTCACTCTCTAATTGAATAGTTCAGAGGCCACAGAGTCAAAAAAAAATCTAAGTTTTGAAAATAAACACCAACATTCCATTAGGCTGGTATGACAAGCCTTGACTTTCCCCCAATAGGAGAGAGAAAATTTTAAATTTAAAATATGTCTACTCTGATGCTCTTCAGTTGTGGATGTAATTTGAATTAGGTTTCTGCCCTTATTGTTACTATTGGGGGGGGGAGGGGAAACAGCCTTGCATCATTTTCTTTGCTGTTTGCAAACCCTTCTGAATAGTGAAAAACAATGCGATTAATTTTCTCCAGCGCAATCATGCATAGATTTAATAAGCATCCAAAGGTAGGATCCATCTGTAAAGTATGTGCTGCATGCTAAATTACTTCTCTTCTGCAATTTTTTTCTTTCCAAACCTTAATTAATTGAAGAAAAAAAAATTGTTTATTAAAGTGGGAACAGGCTAGGCTCTGTCTCTGCATCTCTGGTTCAAAAGTTCATACAATTCCCCGAAGACTCATCTGTGTGGTGCGTGCGCGTATGTGTGTTTGCAGTTGTGTGCTTGTGTGTGTGAGTGTGAGAGAGAGAGAGAGAGAGAGATGCACAGCCAATTGTGCGCTCTCTTCTCTATGGTAAGAGATGGCTTCCCAGAAAGGTGTCTTTTTGTGCAGAGGCCGTATTTCTCCTAAGAAATCTTAACTCCTATGGGATGGATTATTTGATCCTATTACTGTCTTCCATTATTTTTTTGGATCAGAAAGTTTAGATTGTTTCAGTGGGTGTCTGTCTTCAGTGGGTGCAGCGTGGAGTTAATGGAGTCAGAGGATGGAGGACAGGAAGTTGCAATTCTGCATGTAGATGCACAATAGGAAGTAAGAACATGTGTATGAGAGCAAATAAACAAGGCCCATGTGTCAGGAGAGGGCTTAGGGACTTACAGGCTAATTTTAATTGCAACTTGAGCTATCTCAGATAAGTGCAACAGGAAAAGAATCAGGCAAGGTTCTTTGGGTAGATGTGATGTCTTTTATTACACCAACCAACCGAGCAGTTGTCAACTACCCAGTTGGTCTAACAACATACATCACATCTACCCAAAGAACCTTGCCTGCCTATGTCCTTAGACCAACACGGCCATAACCAAAAACACAGGAAGATGGTAGCATACTGCTGCTCAGGTCATAATTCCCTTCTACATTTCTGCAATGTCACTCTTTCGTTGATCCTTGGTTGCTGCAGGTGCCCCATTTAGACTCCTTATCATCTGCTTTAAAACCGTCCTTGTCTCTGTCCCCCCCGTACCATTTTCATCCAGTTACTCCCTCAGGACCAGGCCAGCTGTCTGCTAAATCTGTTGTTTTGATGCTCCCTTTTTCTTCTCCTCCTATGGGTATTTCCTTCATCATGTGCCCTGTCCCACTATAACATACTCCCTGGCCCTGTAGATTGTGCAGCCTTCTCCAGCTCTTCAAAGTTTGCTCAGCCCTCTATCACTAAGTTCCACTTCAATGAGATGTGTATTTAACAGGTATCTCCCTATGTGATCGTGATCTATGTGGTGACTACTTTTGTATCCTGATCATGAAGATCCCAAGACCCCATTTTGTAAGGTGTTACACAAACCGTACTCTAAACTCTTTGAAGGAAGCGGAGAGTCTCTAAATAGATCAGTGGAGAGGTGCAGCGAGGGGAAGCACCTTGCCCAAGGTCACACTGCAAGTCGATGGAAGAGTTGGAAACAGAATATCCAGTTCCTGATATTTAGCGACCAAGCCAAAAGACTGGTGCCATAGTGCATATTGCCTCCTGGCACAATGCCCTGCACATCCCTGGCACCTGAACAAATAATAGTAAGCAAAGCTCTGCATTGAATTATACAGAGAACAGGCATGGTGTTGTGGCAAAGCACAAGACAGGGAGTTCAGAGACTAGGGACCTATTTCCAGCTTGGCTTTAGCTATTGAGCAGTGTCTCAGTTTCCCCATCTTTTATTTATTTATTTTTTTAATACAGTAAGTAACCTTCTTCCTGGGAGATTTGACATGTAACTCATTTTGTAAAGCCCTTTGATGTTCTGAAATATAAAGCACTAGTGTACAATATATTCATATTGTAAAAAGGAAGCAAATAAGTTTTTACATAGCTACAGATTGTGACATTAGATGAAATGGAGCAAGTGCTTTTTAATCCCATATGGCTAAATTTGTGCTCAAATAAGATTTGTCAGGACTTGATTCCTGTATCCGATGCATCTAAAGTTCTATTTATTGCCAGAGTGCTTTGATTTAAAATAAAAATAAAAAAATCATTCCATTTTATTGACTGTTGGGTAAGAGTTATTGAACCACATGCCCCAGATGCTAAGTATTTGGTTTTGTATTTCATTTGCAGACACGTACACACAGCAGCCTAATTTTGTAAGTGAGGTGGACAAACAATTCTTAAGTGGGGACAATTTCACTCTTCAGTTGAGTTTTAAAATGGTTATAACTTGTTTAGAGTTGGGTTGTTACCCCTATGCGCTCATAGTAGCCCCTTTCTTCCGTGGCTTCAGTGGAACTTCAGTTGAGGGCTGAATCTAAGTACCCCAGTCGGTCCTGATGTTGTACCTCAAGTGTTCAGCAAAATCATGGGCTGCTGAGAGGTGGTTTTTTTTTTTTTTTTTTTAGTATTATTTTTTTAAGAATCTTGCTCTTGTTGTTACTGACCTTTTGAATTTGCATGTGCAGGCCTTTCACAAGCATGTGAATGAAGAAAGGAGGAGGAAAGGGTTTAAATGAAACTTGAGATGTTTGTGAATGCATAGAGCTCAGAGCAGGAGCTGTGAGGAAAACAGTAACTAGAGCAAGATGCATAACAAAATGGCTAGAATTCACAATATTGGTCATTTAACTTGCGGCTCTTTAACTGGCAGCTCATGAGGATTAATCTGTGGCTCCTGGGCTTTCACTCAGCAACTGCTTCCCACATTGCTCCAGCTCTAGCTACAGTAGCAGCCAGAGACTCTGGGGTTCCCTTCACTTTTCTGGATTCCACTTCCTGCCCCTGCCCCAAGAGGCAGTCAATGTGTGGGTCTAGTCCAGTACAGGGATGGGGGAACCATCATGTAGCCCTGGGTACTTGTAGCACACATGACATGTGGCCCCCACTGGTACAGCCCAAGTGCCATGCAGCCCCTAGCCATTTACAAGTTGAACAGCACTGATTTAACTGCAAGGCCCAACTTAAAATGCGTGGATAAAAACATGCCGCAGTGCTAGAAGAACTTTGTGGCTTGGGTCAATCTCTGCCTTGCATGTGTGTGGAGGCATCCATAGCCAGTGCCGTAGCAAGGCAGGGGTGAGCAGAGCAACCACCCTGGGCACCAAAGCAGAGGGGTGCTAATAGGTACTGCCCGGCCAGGATGGGACATGAGATGGGGCCATGAGTGGCTTGTTTGTGCGGGGCATAGGGATGGGGGAAAGGCAGCTCCTGCCACTGCATGCACTCCCAGGCAAGAATGGCGGGGCATGTGATCCCTGGATCTGTGCACAGGCAAGGATAGGCTGCTGCTGCAGGCTTTGCCCTGGGCACCAAACTTCATTGCTATGGCACTGTCTGTATTAAAAAGTTTAGTGTAGAAGCTTAGGAACTGCGCTATCTAGAGAAGACAGAGGTGTATTTCTTGGGAAAGTCTGATAGCCTGAAAGTTTCAGGATTGTCAGCAGTAGTTGCCAGAGCACTCTCTCATACTTATTGAATATGTCCAGCTTCGGAGTGCAATGCCAGGGTCATCTAATGTGCTTATGGGCTGGCTAGATTTGGCCCGCTTCTTTCTCTTTCCTGTGTTAGCAGACCCTCTGTTGCCAATCCATATTTCAGTGAGTTGGGTAGCTAAGATTTTAGATGGTCCATGCATGTAAGTAAATTCCTGCAAAGTATGTGTCCACTCACCTTTTCCCCTCACCCAAACATGCATGCTGTTCTTATTGCCCAATCCTACAACAAGCAATAGATTGTCCTTTGTGAGCCATTCTGTAGCATCTTAGAACGATTTCCCTCCGCACAAAACATGCTGCCGTGTTTCTTTAAAGCTGACACTGTGGAGCTTGCACTCAAAATTGCTAGTTAGGAAAGGGGGGGGCAGGGAGGAGGGGGGAAAGGAGGTTGGCAGTGGTAGTGGGAGAAAAAAAAATGTTGAGGCCGGTGGCTGTAATCATCCTAGTTGCTGTCTATTTCCTCAGACTAATAGCAGAGTGATCAGAGTCTGGGAGTTCAAACAGAGGTTATCTTTCCCAGGTACCATCTCGCCCAACGAGAATTTGATTTTTTTCTATAGGACTTTACTCCATTAGATTAATGAAATTTCAATGAGAGCCTGGCGCCCCCTGAAGCTTTGTTAACAAAACAAATGGTGATTCTGTAGGTGTGACAGCTTGCTAGGAGAGTTACGAGAAGGTGAATACATCCTCGCAATCCACTCAGCCTGCAACACATTGATCTCTATTTAAAGCACCAATAGGATTTTTGTTAATTATAAATGATTGATCTGTGGCTCCCCCCACATCCACAGACTCTTCCTTCTCATCGTACATGTGTTCCCCACAAGCCCCCAACGCGCACACACTTCTAACTTCTTTGCATGCTGCATGTGAAGCTTTTTGTTTAAAAGGACAGCCATAGATGGCAAATTGCAGCAATACCCAATAGCAATGCACTGTCTTTACTGTTACAGTCAGCAGTTTCATTGCAAATCCCATGTTTTGCAGCTGGGACGTTAAAATTAACTCCACGCACACAGTATTTTACAGTTTAAAAAAAACGCTTAAAAATGAAACAAGACACAGTAATTAAACCACAGAAAATCCATTTGGCTTTGGCTTATGTTAGATTCTGATTTTAAATCTACAGGAGCTAGGAAATTGAACTGCCATTCTTAAATCACCATTTTAAGCCTAGGTTTTATAGGGGTCATAGGAGAGCATGATCTTACATACAGTACAAGTGTGATCCAATACTGAGTTAAAGAGATGGTTTCTTGAATCTTCTGGGGGTAGTGGGCCAGATTCTGGTGTGGTGTAGCTTTGTATTTCTCTGGTGCTGCACCAGATGTGCGGCAAAGCAAATGAGCAGTATTCGGCTTTTTTTTTTTTTAATTGGACTATCGTCACTATTCAAATACTATGTTTTTGCTTTTATGGCTTAATTTTCTCTGTTTGTTTAAAGTAGTCATAACATAGCACCTGCAACCAAGTCACAGAACTGCTGTGGCCTAACTCTGTAGGCCAAAAGGAACGTGTCTAAGTTCCTGCCTGCCTATTGAGGGAAAATTTTATCTGAGAAATTTTTTTTACTTTTAATATTTTTTCAGATCTCAGTTGGCCTCATTTTGTTTGAGCATGGGTTTGGAGGGGTTGGAAAAATGTGATCGTTATAAAAATAAGCAGGGCTTTGGTTGAGAATTCACAATCACCCCACCCCCAGTATATATTAACTTCCCACAAGAGGAATTATGAATGACAATAAAATGACGTGGGACTTAATTCTTCCTTCTTCGCTCACTCAAGCCTCCCACTGTTATCAATATGTGGAGTCCTATCTTGTTTTTATGGCCCTTTTCTTAAAATACCTACAAGATATAAGATGTTTCTGTTTTGTTTGTGGACTTGATACTTGAGAAATTTAGGAAGTCTCTTAATTTCCCTAATGCTCTTTAAGCAGCTGGATTAAACTTTGAGTGCATAGAGCTTTTATTTTTCCTGAATTCATAGTTCAAAATTCTGCCCCGAAAAGGCAGACAGAAGATGAGTAACTTGAATTAATGTGGCTACATCTACCATAATATTGATATGGATGGGGAAGGTGTTATTAAAGATGTCCCTCGTGAGATACTTAGTGGGGGAGAATCTAAATTAAACATGCAGTTTTTATTACTTAATGTTCACATAACAACTTGAAGCAAATGTATTTAATTTTACTTCCCTTTGATTCACTTTGCTGTGTGTAGGGCCCAATCCTGTTTCCAGTAGGAGTTTTGCTGTCAGGAGGACCAGGATTGGGCCCTTATATCTTTCTTTTCTTTCCTCTCCTTCCCTACCCCTCCCCAGTCATTCCTCAGATTTGTGTAGGTGAATTACATGTTCCCTCCTTAAAGAAGACACACAGGTGTTTGACATTTATTTCTGTAATTAGGAACTAAATTCTGGCCCCATTGATGATGATAAAAAGGTGTTTAATAGTTTTGTTCTCCTTATGAGGCAACAGAGGAGCTTTTAAAAGAGCTCCAGAAATTGGGGGGCTTAAGGGGGGGGAGAAAAAATGTGCATTCTGCAAAAATAGTCTGATTGCTTCAGATGGTCCTATATTGAGCCATAGTCAGTGTCAGACTGAGGAAACAGATAATCTCACCAAATTATCAAATATCTAGTATCTCAAATTAAAAAAAAGAAGTTGATTTTAAAATATATTTAATTCTGTTCCTGTTGTCTTTTTGAATGGCCTAACTAATGATTTTCATTAGTGTAGCTGTAATTTATGTGGTCCCAGTGGGCTCTACCAAGGTTAAATAATTTAAAGAAATAAAACCCTTATCTGATGTAATGTAGCTAATGAAGTATATTAGACACTTTGCACCATTGCTGTGTGAAATAGATCTCTGAAGCAAAGGAGCACCCTTGTGCAGGGATGCAAATCTAGACATAAATATCCAAATGTAGCAAGATGTGGCAAATTTTTAAAGATATGCCATAAAAATAGATTAACACAGGGATGCAGCCCCTGTTTTTCCGAATTACAAAGGGATATCATGGGATTGCAAGTGACATTCACATAAATAAAAAATCAATTCTTAATGATGAGGCAGGCTTGTTTTAGCGCATTACCCAGGTTAAATGGGAGCACACAGAAACATCAAGTCCTATAAGACTAGTGGAATCATTGTATATTAATATGATTTAGAGAGCTGCATACCTCGATGGAATAATTGTTATTATATCTATACAGCCAGATGGCACTTGGTGTAAACAGCCATTGAGTACCTCAGACACAAGTGCTGTCAGTGGATCTTTCAGGTGTTTTCTCTGTATCCCACTCACTCATCTTATCATTGAAATCTGCATTTCTGTTTGGAAAAATGCTTAAAGCCTGTTAAGTAGGCACATTTTTCAGACTTGTCCTCAGCTTAGTCTTTCTCTCTCTCTCTCTTTTTAAATCTGTGCTACATGACACTTCCTAGGTAAACTTACAGAGCATGTATATGCTTTTCCCTGTGCAGACTGAATAGAGACAGAAAATCCATGCCCATTTTTTTTATTTTAGGCATTTATGATGGCAGATCTCTTAAGATCCTTATGCCAAAGAGCTTTGGACTTTTCTTCAGCCTTTTATCAAACTATGAGAAATGAACTTACAGAAGCTTACGTTAGATTTAAAAAATTAAAGCCCCCCCAGAAGTCAAGATATGCAGTATCAAAAGGCTCTGGATAGTGATGATAACCAAGTACCATGCAGTCTTGATTTTTTTTTTTCTCATGGTGTGGTTTTTGTTTTAATAATTTCTTATTTGCAATTAATGCTTGAACAAGGCTTTTAAAACTTAAAGCTCCTGATAAGCGGGGTGCTAAAGGTGTGCCACTGTTTCTTTTTATCCCATCTCTCTGCTGCACACACACCCTTTTTCTTGCCTTGTATTTAATACCTCACAAAACCTTTTTGGGGCAGAAAACGTGAGCTCTGGCTTTACGTTGTTTTAAATTCCTGGATGGTTGAAATTAGTACAAGATGATGAATTCAGTATTCATACCTTGTTATGCCTTGTAAATATTTCTCTTATGCAAAAAATAGCCTCTGTGAAAGAAAAATGCTGAAGTCCTTTGGTCTAGTTGGGTTCACCTGAATGCATAACTCTGTATTATACTACAGAAAATGGTGAAGTATTAATATTTATTACCACAGTTCTTGGGCACCTGTAGCAGGAAATGGGGTCTCCCATGTGGAAAGGACATATGTGTATGTGTTACATATACATAGATACTACGTCGTATTTCATATGCTATGTATGTGTGTGGACTTTAATATATTAAAGGGGACCACTTTCCTGGTAGTTCATCTACAGTTCAGTACTGGATCTTGAGTTAGCTTAATATATATAAAAAGCACATCCTAAAATAGTATCCACATAAAAATCGTTGTTCCACTTGGGACAGGGTGACTTTGTTCTAGACTTTTACAGGTATTCAGTGAAAATATACAGGACTCAGAGAGAATCACAGGAAGAAAACAAGAGAGAGAGACTGATGTTTTCTGTTGATACTGTAGGCTTCTGAAACTCCCTGTGTGTTTGTGACCCTGGTCAGTAGCACAGCACTATTGTTTCAGTGATGGAGGGGACTGTCAGCTTTGTGAAATATTGGCCAGCATGCCTGGCTTTCCTGTTTGAGGGAAACAGGAAAAAAAACAACCCAGCAGCCAGAAGAAAAGTGAAGCCCTTTTACACTATTTACATCTTTGTTTACTTGTAGATCATTTTTTCTGTTCTGCTTTTCTCAGGGTCTGAGAGACCCTTTTATTGAATTCCACATGTCAGTTGGAAGGGGAGAAAATCCCTCTGCTTGGAAAGGAAAAACATCTTTCTTTCTCTTCCTCCTCCTCCTCCTCCTCCTCTTCTCCTCCTCTTTCATTGTTTTTTTTTAAAGCTTTTTGTGGAATTTCTGAAAGTAAGTGTGTGTTGGAATGGGCTCTCCCTGAGACATGCACACATGCAAAACCAAATCCTACCATCCTCCCAATATACCTGTTCATTTGGAGGGCAGATCCTCAGCTGCTGAAAATGGTTGTGTAGCAATTTATACCAGCTGAGCATCTGGATCCAGGAGTTTTGCCTGGGTGCAGAGTAGGATTCAGTGCACAGTGCTTTGACCCTGGCCATTGCTAATGTCTGAGAAGTCTATGATACATTAGCCTATTTGGTTCATAGATTAGTTGAATTCAGTGGGATGAGGTGATGACAGACTTTAGTCTTCATTCTGAAATTACTTTCACTTTGACTCAGTCCTTCTGTTTCTAGTGGTTATTACTAGACAGTTTAATTCCCACCCCCGACACACACGCACTTTGGTTTTTTTAAATGTATTTGCATAAATAGGTTTTTCTACCCCTACCTTCTCCCCCATAAGTGAAGTGAGGGTCTGGGTTCAGACTTTCAATGCTCCCATAGGTGTTTGAAGGAAGAGGAAACTGAAGCAAAGTGACATGAAGTCCAGGGTCATCTAATAAATCCTGGAAGTGCCAAGAGTAAAAAGCCTTGTCTCCTGACTCCTGGCCCTTCAACTTGAAGTACAAGACCTTCCATCCTTCCTGTTTGTGCCCCAGTTGATATCTACCAGGTTGACAGGGAAAAGTGCACACCCTTTTAATTAAAGGTGAAGAAGACATAAAATCGGGGAAACTGCTGTTTCATTCATTAAATCCTGCTCTACCTGTGACTAACCAGTGGATTTGATTATCTTCTGTACAATGAAGCATCCCCCTCACCACTAATTCTCTGAGATAAGAAATCCCAAAAAGGGCTGAAAATTGGAAAAACCTTCCTGCTGAGGCAAGGTTTTTTTAATTTATAAAAGAGCAAGAGGCCTGATACCTCCAGCCTTGTTATTCAGAAAGGTTTCTCTTCCCCCTCAACTGTTTTTTCTGAATTTGTTTTTTGTAAAGTTCATACAAGTATGTACTGCTTGGTATTGGGGGGGTTCATGTTGTAGCCCTTCTCCTCTCCCTCACCCCACGTAACTCCATTTTAGATTCTGTTTTTAAATTACAAGGTTTTATTAAACATTTATACAGACCTTCACAAGCACACAGCCCAGTCACACCGATGCTGCTTAGTGTATCATGCTTGCTACCGTGACTGATCCTATTGAGCTTGATGAAACAACTCACTGTGGCAAGAACTATGGCCCCAATTTCAGCAAAACACTTAAGCATATGCTTAAGACCATCCCTTATTCAGCCGATTAAATCAGTGAGGTTTAAGTATGTGTGTAAATACTTCGTTGAATAAGAATTGTTTCAAGTACAAGCTTTGCAGGATTGGAGCCTTGCCTGTTAAGGACATGTCTCTATGGGTGGCTGTTACGGGTTAACTATACCTGTATCATTTAAAGTAGTAGAAGCCCCTACCGTGAATGTATTTATATTGATATATGTATTGATACCTGGTAGCTAGCTAGTATCAGTAACGTTGAATAAGCATATGCCCTTTCCTTTTTTTAATAGAGTATAAAACAAGGTACAAAAGTGGAGTGACTTTTAAATTAGGTAAGTCCCCTGCAGTAAGGAAAAAGTTCTATCTATATTTTTTTTAATTACAAAATTAAAATAAAGTTGAAGTGTCCATCATTGTCTTTTCAGACACCTGACTGCATCTGGGTCACCAGTGTGTGATCTGATAAGTCCCCCTTAGATGCCCTCATGACAAGAACAGCCTTCTACTATATGTCTTTTCATCCTCAATTTGCTCAGTCACATAATAGATGGACTCTTCCCACATAAGGCAGCTTTATTCTAGTGTGATAGCAGTCATGCCAGAAAGTTGTACTTGCATAACTACTTCAATAAAATACCTTGCACACCTAACCCAGCTAGTTTAAAGCTATACAAAATCCATCTCTACACCAGGTTGAATTGCTTACGGGGTTAGCCTCATCAGTAATATAGAGCTCTATGTATGTGAGATCTTGTATTTATTTTAAAGGCTTCATTACGCTGCCTTTTCCCTACCTGAAAGCAAAGCCTACTACTTCTTCTGGCACAGGATTTGCGAACACCCCTATAATAACAGCCTGTGTACCTGATGGAGAAATATTTAGTTTGATATAGAAACAGGTTTCATCATTGTGCTTTCAGGTGGAGAAGTAAGCGATTATTTGAAAGGCCTTTTTAATTCCCTCCCCCCCGCCCCAGCAAATCTTGGTTGTTCTTCCCCCTGCCCCCCAAATCTTTCCAAAGCACTTACCAAGATTTAAGCACTCCAAACTGCTTGACTGTCTAAACATTCCTCCCCTTGTAATTCTGATTATACCTCACTGTGTGCTCAAGGGGAGGAAACTATTGTTAATTTCAATGAAATTAACTTACATTGTTGTTTTGCTGCTCTGTAATAATTTTTACATGGTGCCCCGGGGGTACCTCTGTTCTATGTTATAAGATGTCACAATCTCTGGGATACAGTATTGCTGTTCAGCTTGACTTCTCATTTCTGTTGCCTGGAGCAGAACGGCTCTCAAGAAACCCTATCATATAAATCAAGGCATCTCTGGGCATTGTATACACATATATAATTTATCCATTTTTTTAAATATTTTATGTATACTCTTAAAAGCTGTGTGTTGCCACTGTGCTTTTCTCACCTCCAATTATATTTGGAAGTGCCTGAGGGCTAAATTTAGTCTGGCTCACCCGTACAACCAGACTGAAATCAGCGGGGTTGCGCCCATGTAAATGAGAGCAGAATTCGTCCCTCAATATCTGTGCAGATGTGCACTAGCTGGTTGTTCCGTGATTGTTGGCAGTACATTTATTACAGAACCGTATCGAGCTGATAAAGATGGAAGGATGCTCTTTTGATTAAGGCAGTGGATGGGACTTGGGAGATGTGAGTTCAGTTCCTGGCTCAGTAACAAACTCCCTGTGTGCAAATCCTCTTTATGCCTCAGTTCCCCACCTGCAAAATGAGGGTAATTGTCTTCTCTTGTCTGTTTAAATTGTAAGCTCTTCTGGGTACAGACTATCCATTTCTATGTGCGTGTAAAACACTGTGTACAGTAGGGCTCAGATCTCAGCTGGGCCTTCTGGTTGTTGCAATAATACTATTATTTATATATTGGGATTTTTACAGCAGCATTTGTGAAGGCGGGGGAAGCTAGTCCATGGTTTTGCATGGTGATATCTGATATTGCATTCTCTGGCATACTTTGGGATGAAAATGTGCTCTTACTAAATAAACAAGTGTAAAGTGAGCAGCAACAGTGTGGGTGTAAGCCTTTCAAAGTGACTGTGCCCTGTGTCTGGGGACAGCATTAGAGCAATGCTAACCATTCAGCTGCCTAGAGTTCTGAGCTGGCAAGGACCCCCTGTTACATTGGGTGTATATTTTAGTGTGTCTGTCTAATAAAGAACAGGGGCCTGAAACTGAACCTTTGCATAAGGTCCCCAAAAGATAAAACCCACTGCTGCTGATGCCCTGAAGGGGATCTCTGCAAGAGAGAAGGGATTTAAATCTTCATGCTTTATTGAGACTTCAGCCTCTTTTGCTGTCCATGAGGGTGCCAATTAGTATCAACAGTGGTGGTAGTTCACAGGATGTGAACCACCATATCTGACCTGCTAGGAGATGGATCAAGAACCATCAAATCCATATTGCATAAAGCCACTGAACAGGGATTGGAAGGGGACAGTTACAGGTCAGTGTTTCCCTTGGCTGTATTCAAACAGGTACAGCGTGAGTTAAAAGCTTTGTATCTTGTTCTTAATCCCCTTACATGTTGAGAACTTCCTGAATTCAGGTGTGTCTACACACAGAAATTGTACTGATTTACCTAACTCCAGTTTCAAAATCGATGGACTGTCCGAGTGTGGCTATTCCTAAAATAGTTTGGAGGCTTCTATCCATTTATCATAAACCAAAGGCAGAAACAGGCAAACATGACTTGAGTTTTTGCTAGTTTAGTACAGTATTAGGCAACCTTCAATGTATTTAGGAGCATCACACAAGCAGGTTGAAATCTAATTTAAGCATGTATTTAGCAAAATGGGTATGTAGGTCAAGCTATTCCAAAAACCTTTCCCTAATAGGTCAGGCTTATTTTAATCTTGGCTGGATTCAAATAATTTGTCCTTAATGAGGTGCTTGCATCTCCATTAGAAACTTTTCGGTACTGGTTGTTTCAAGGATACGGTACTATAGGGGTTACCAGTATTTTGTGATGGTCACTTCAGCTTTTAGACTAAGTACAGACAACCAAAAAGCCCAAGGCAGAATCAATCTGAATTGCACGGTTTTCTGTAAGTAGTGTAGTTTAAATCAGTAGCGAACACAACACACATTCGCCCTTTGGGGGGGAGGGGGAATCTTAAACCAGGTTCTGCCATTTTTAAACCACAATGTGTGCCAAACGTCTCTTCTGTTATGAGGTATAGACCAGTTTCTGATCATGTAAAACCAGTAAAAATGTAAGTTCTATACCTGGCATTAGTGTTTGTTTTTTCATCTGTAAGATGAAGACATCAGTGTTTATATACTTTTGCAAAGCACTTGAAGAATTAGCTTGTAATGAACACTAACAAGCAAAGGCTTTTCTCAGCTCTGGATCTATAGTTGTCTAGATTTCAAATGTATTCTGAAAATATTTGAACTGAAAATTGTAAAGAAGAAACTTCAGGGGTTTCTGTTTCCCTTCCACTCCTCATCATATACATATGCTGTCCTTTTTTCTTGCAAGAATTTGCTAGACTAAGGACTACTGTCAGGTATGACATAGTAGATTCGGTGGTTTGTTATCAGGCACTTCTTTTTGCCCTGGCACACCAGTTCTTCAGTGCGGAGAAGAGGAAATGTGCAGGGAAGAGAGAGATGCTTATAAAGAATATGTTTTGCTTTGGCCTTGTCTGGCAAATACCGCTGATGTTCCCCTCTCCCCCAGTTCTAACTAGAAAAAGTTGGGAGCTGCAGATTTGCATGGAATTATTTTGCATTACAATAAATGCAACCTTAGTTCCCTGAGTTTAGAATCTGCGGTGTTCGTGAATTTAGTCTAGCATTGCTTCCTTTATTTATTGTACCCTGCTTTTGTTTACCAGATGCTTCTACAGTGAGAGTTTCCAAAAATCAAATACGATATACAAAGCAGTCATGCTTTTGGAATCACAGTTAGTTCTACTTCCTGCCACCGTTTTCCCCCCAGTAGTTATGAAGCTATCCTTGCATAGGACTTTATAGTTACCATCTCCAATGGGAGATGCCCCCACCTTGGAATGATGGCATCATGGAGAATTTCTGTTCAAATAAGCAGGATGTAAAAGAAGGTGAGCGATTAATAAATGCTTAGAGTTAGCCATGCAATCTTTACGTAGGTAGCGCCCCCAAGACATTTGATGGGAGTGTTGCTTACCACCAAAACTCTCCAGAAGCAGGCCTGCTTCAGGTGTTTTGCTTGAGTCAGAACTACAGAGCTGAACTTCATGTAGTGTACCTAGTCATGAAGAGGAAACGTGTTCCATGTACCACAGAACTCTTAAGTTAGGGACAGAAATTACACGCAAACCTGTATAAGTTATCAGAAACCGGTTCAAATCTGTAACAATATAAATTCAGTACACACAAATCACTTTCAAAATGGCTGAAACCAGTTTAAGATAAACCTGGATGGATGTAGTATCTGTCCCAGATCCCCTCCAGATTCAAGTTAACTCACAGTCCCCCAGCCTCCCAGGATGCTTTGTACATCCCCTGCAACCCCCCACCCACTTTGCTTAGCCTTGACTCCAGCTGTCTGGTTCAGCTGAGCAGGGAGGTGTATTATAGTGCCCCCTGGCTTCTGGCCTGAGCTGCTGCAAGCCTGTAGTTGCATTTCTGGAATCAAAAGTGAATGTCTGTTCACTTGCTCATTGGTTCAATCTGTGCATCTTAGACTAACCTGCAAAGATTGAATCAATTCAGCCTCAGGCTTTTTGACTGTCTGTACTTAGCCTTAAGGCTGTTTCAAGCAGCTTTAACACAAACACAAGTTAGGTTGGGGGTTTTTTTTTGAAAGCTGAGGCTTTGCTGATTTTGTTTTTAAAATAGTCTTAGCTTTATAAATATGATTCCTAACCCTTTCCTTGTTTGTAAAATGGCCTTCCCAATCCGCTTCTTAAGAGGACTGATGGTCCTTTGTTTAAATCACCGGACCTAGGGCTTGGGGGAACTAGTTCTGTTCCCAGTTTTGCTGCAGACAACTTCTGTGAATTTGAGCATTGAAGGTAGGTTCTCTTCCTCTTTCTGTGCCTCAGATTTCTATCTGTGAAAGAGAGAGGTCTTCCTATTTTACAGGCGTACCATGAGGAGACAAGGTTGGGACTTGATGTGGGCTTGATTCACTACTGCTTTGAACAGTGGCATGACTGCACTGTTTTAAAAGACCTGACCCCAATGTATACTCAAAGTAATGATTATGGCCCCATTGGAATCCATATCTAAGGCCAGATTATGGACCTTCCCCCATCATTGATTGCCTTTGCTCTCTTGCACAAAGCCAGGCACAATTGCATTTATTCTAGAACTCTTGCATGCAAAACCTGTTTATCTTAGAAATGTAGTAGAGTCCTCTCTCCCTCTTTATTGTAGAACATGAGCTCCTCTCAAATTTTCAATGAGTTTTATCTTCAGAACTCCTGAATGGTATCCTCATCGTTCTTATAGAGAACTGAGCACTAAGTAGGTTAAGTGACTTTCCCAAGGTCATGCAGGGAGTCTGTGGCAAAGCAGGTAATTGAATATGTCCCCTAGGTCTCAGTCTAGTGCTCTGTCCACTAGACCATGCTTCCTATCATTAGAACTGCTCATGCAGGGACAAGCTGAATGCAGCTTTCTGATGAATCACATTCTTTCCGATAATACAAAACACGCACTTAACTGAAACATGGGTGACTAGCTTTTTAGAAACTGTCTAGAGCTGGTATACCTCTAACGTAAATTGTAAATACATTCTGTATAATATTTTAAAGATGCCCTAGTGGCATTGTTAAATATTAATCCAGCTGTATTTCTTTGTTTCTACAGTTTATACTGACTGCAAAGGTAGCAAGCCACAAGTGCACTGCACGTAGCCAGGTGAAAAATGTGTCTCTGGGCTTTGATGACATTCCTGTCCCTATCATGATTTCAGCCAGGGGGGCACCTGTTTTTGGTTGTTTTTTTTATTTACTTATATTAGCTAATTGGACTGTGGTTGCATTACAGATCATTATACATAAAGGTTTAAAATAGGTGTAGAGTTTACGATACCCTTTTTTGCCTGCCCCAAAGCTTGTCCCTTTCTTTCATAGTGAATCTTCTAAAAAAAAATTTCTGTCCAGAAGCCATGTAGTTTGACACCATCATAGAGCTTCAAGTGTCACTACAGTACTTGATTTTTGGAGTCGATAGACTCTGGTAGAGTCAGTTCCCTTAAGTTTTTTCCACTGGAGGATTGCTTAGACAGACAGGCAACTAGAAGGGATGTTGTACTGACTTGTCTGAAGCAGTGCTGCGTCTTTTAGTTTTAGAAGTGTACCAGATGCCAAGATGCATTTCAAGGCAACTGCAGTATGGTGAGAAGGACGGACAGTGCTTAGCCACACCTCCTAGAGACATGGCTAGCACTACTGGTGGTATTTTTACTTGCGTGCTTGTATTCACATGATACAAATAAGCCTTCTTTGGCTTAGTTCCTGTGATCAAGACTGTTTCTGACAACCATACCAGTCTCCCACATATGGGCACCTAACAGAATTTTTTTTTAATTTCATCTCCAGTGGTAGGAGCTTATGCTTTCAGTGCTGGGTGTGTACTACAACCAGCCAAATTATATTTGTCAACATGTTTTGGCAATGAAATGGATTTTCAGTTGAAATCTTCATTTTTTTTAAACTGGGAAACCTGAAAATGTGGGGGACAGAAACAGAAGGGTGCAGAAATGCTGTCCCAAACTTCATCCTAGGAACCTCATTTAGTTGGTTAAATTTAAACAGACAAACCAGCCTTCAAGCTTTGTATTCATTCTTTTTGTAAGTGTGCAAAATATGAAACGGCTATTTTTCCTCCTTTTATAAAAAATGCTAATACTTTTTAAATAGATCTTTCTGGCAAATAGTTCTTAGCATGGATTAATCACTTTTTTGTATTAAAAGCAGAAGAGGCAAATGGACCAGATGTTTCATTTCTGAACAGGTCATAGTGCAAGAGCCGTAAACTTCTTCATGTGAAATTTCATGAGGTTTTGTAGCAGGCAGCCCCGTTGCTAGAGTGCGACAGCTGCATCGATCCAATTCGGAGCTGTTACTGTCTGCTGGATCAATGATCAGCAACCTAAAAAGTCACTTAGTGCCTGTGACATGGGCTATATCGCCAAGCCCTACTGTGTCAAGGATCCTGATTTTATTAACTCTGTAATTACCTGTTAAGCCAAATCAGCCAGTTTTATTGCACATTTTTCCCGTACCTGGGTGGGGACCTTTGCATCCCTATCAGAGCCCTGGACTTTGCCACATTTTTCTCAGCTTCCTCAAGGCTTCACTCTTTCCCCAATGTGCCTCTAGTTACAAAGGATGATGAGATGAGTCTTTTATGCTGCTTGCCAGTGCTGCCAGCATCTAATTGGTCCTCTCTTACATACGAGGTAGTCTTCTGTCCCTTTCCTGCAGGACTCTTGGTACCTGCCACCTGGGATGCTCTTTCACAGCCTTTCTGCCCTTGCCTTCAACTGCTGTAATGGGGTTAGGAGTTTAAAAGGGCTTTTTAAATTGGGCCATTTAACAGAGAGCACTCAATGCTCTGTAACTCAAGGAGCAAGAAAATAGGGCCAGAACATCATGCACATGGCAGTGCTTGTATGCACCATGATATAAACCCGGGGCTTCAAGACTGGTAAGTCCCATGGATTATTACAGACTCCTCATGGGTGCTTTTTATATCTAATCTCATGTCTCAGAAGTGAAGTATGGCTCAGACAATAGGGTGTTAGTCAAGACCTCAGGAGGCCAGTTGCTTTGCTACAGGGCATTGGTTTTTTCTTCTTTGGTCAAGTCACCTAGGAAACTGAGGCACAGACTGCTTTGTATTCAATGGGGATAATAGCACTTTGCTGACTTCAGGGAGGTTGTTAAAATAAGCACATTAAGGACTGTGTAGTGCTCCATCAGTCATAGTGGGTGTGTACCATCATAATAAGGACCATATAAATTCCCAGGAGAAAATCTGGGGGTTGACCATCTCACCCATAGTTTTTGAGTAGATCCAGCGGGGCTCCTGGTGATATGTTAGATTTTTTTTTCCTTCTGCTTTCACAGCCCTGAGTACAAAAAATCCAACTTAAAGCTAGGTGCTTAAGTAAAAGGGGCTATTTAGGAAATCCATCCAAGGGGGGCTTCAGCAGCTTATTGTCAAGTATAGCAGCCAGAAAACCAGATATTTTTATCCCTAATCTGTGCTTTGGGCATTCAGAAGGACAATGGAAGTTGCAGGGCTGCTGTCATTTATGGATGAACTAATTCTTGTTGTGCTGAAATTAGATGTTAGAGAAGACTTGGCTTATACCCAGTGTGCGTATAGAATTCCTGCTGGGGAGCCAGTTGAGCAGATAGAAAATCTAGGAGTCCAGAATTAAATTTCTGTCTCAGACCCAAGAGATTGGAGCAGGATCCTACAAGCAGCCTGCTCTGGGAAGAACAGCTTGCATAGATATGAAGTTTTTAATTTTTCCCTTGATAATCTGATCAGGCCACAGAGTCCTGAGGAAGGGCAGTCTGTGCCTGAAAGCTTGTCTAACCTCTGTCTCAACTATACAGTGGATCCAATAAAAGATGTCACCAACCCCTTCCCCTCCCCCCCCAAAAAAGAAAAAGAAAAACATCTTTGCCTGTCTTACGGAATAGATTAGTGCTCTTGGGTGCCTCCGCTAGTTTTCTTAACTTGGCCAACCTTTTAGAGAGCAGATACTTGACACTTTCTGAAATTAGGAGCCCTTTAAGGTGAGCACCCAGATATAGAAAGCCCTGCAATTGCTACTTTGAAAATGTAGGTCAGCATGCATATGCTCAAAGGGATGTGGTGTTTGGTGCTTGCTATAATGTTTCCCAACTATTCATTCCTCTAAGCATGGAGATTTAAAGGTAATTATGAAAATACTCTCAGCTGCCTGGCCCCATCACTGCAGTAAATACCTTAAGACAGATGCCTGTCCTTCTTTGGAAGAAACCTTACTTATGCTCTTACTTGTTTCATGATTAAATGTATCTTCATTGACCAACAATCATAACTGGTTGCCTAGAACAGGGTGATTTTCATCCAAAAAAAAAAAAAATCAAGAAAAAACGGTGCCAACCTTTGAGTTACTGGAGTCCATTTAACCTTTATTGTTCTAGCACCCATGATCTAAGCCAGGGGCGGGCAATTATTTTGGGTGGAGGGCCGCTTGCTGAGTTTTGGCAAGCCATTGAGGGCCGCATGACAGGCAGCCAGGGGCAGATAACTATTAATTTTCTAAAATTTTTAGGGGCCCCGTGAGCTAGATAGAATGGCCTGGCGGGCCGCATCAAGCCTGCAGGCCTCATTTTGCTCAACCCTGATTTAAGTAGTGGATGGGGATTGACAATACACAGGCATATATCCTGGCAGCGGGATAATAGGCAAGATATGCAAACAAGTCTCCTATCAAATAGTTTAATTTGCTACCAAAGTGCCATCTGCTTGTTGAAGGTCTGAAATAGCATTGATGGTGATAGCAATTCTCCCCACACATAGGAGCTCCTCTCTTTGTCCCAAAGTCTTTTAAATGCATCTTTCTTTCTTTTTTTTAAGCTCCAAAGAGTTACTCTGGCACACTCTTCTTCCTGAATTTGGTGTCAGAAGAAGTAGTTTACACTGCCAGGGTAATTCCATCTCCAGTACTAGTGAAGTTGATCATAACAGTGTTATTAAATCACACAGGATGAGGCCTGACTTAGCTAAGCAGAGAAGGATGCTGTAGCCAACACTGAGCAAGCTTGCTGTAGAAAAACCCTAGCTGCCCACCCTTGAGTGTTTACTCTGTACATGTTTTAGTGCTGCTGGGGTCATTGCTGCTGACCCAGGGACTAGTCTATCTAGCACTCATGTCAAGAGACTGACAGTCATAAAAAATTAACAAACTCCGATTTACCTACAGACCATTCCTTGTCCCAATGTTAAGCCAGGAAGACAAGTAAAGTAACAGAGGCAACATGCCAGAGCAGTACCTCGCACTGTGAGCACACACACACTGCCTAGGAAGGGTGGAAATTTTGAAAGAGAAATTAAAAAGCTGATGCCTGGAGCTCATGGTTCTACTAATCATGTGTGTGGTTTGCTTCAGTAAGTTGGGAGCAACCTGGAAGTGAGGTCAGAATTCAGTAAAGATCTGGACCACAGTGCACATATTAATTGGCACCAGAGTAAAAAACTGTCTTTTCCACTGGTGTTTTCCTGTATTTGTTTGCATATAACAGTAGTACCTACAGGTCTCAGCCATGACCTGGGCTCTGTTGTGCTGGACTCTGTACAGAGATTTAAGAGAGTGAGATGCCTTAAGACCTTTGTGATAATTCCTGTCTCAAATAACTTCAATTTCAATACAGAAGACCACAAAAGGATAGGAGTAGAAATACCGGTGACTTGTCCAAAAAGTCACATATCAGGCTAGGGGCAGAGCCAGGAATTGCACCTCAGTCTCCTAGTCTGGTTCCTTGTTCCGTCAGCTGTGATTTTTCTGTATATAAATTCACTGTTCAAAGTTCACCCTTTGCTTGTACAGGAACCAGAGGCTGTGCTCAAGCAGAGACTCCATCAGCCAGGAGAATACTCAGGGGATGCTGTTGCTGCTACTTCTTTTCCCTGGTGTGTCACTTTGAGGGCACCTCTGTATCCTGTTCCATCTGGAGCCCCACTGATGGATGCTGGCTAGGGAAGGTAGGGCGTTAGTAGCTAGCCTGGCTTTGCTTTTTGTTGGGTTATCTGGAGCCAGCCAAGGTAGCACCTGTGAATGAGACGCTTGCTTTCTGGTCTTTGCCTCAAAAAAAAATGCAAGCCATGGATGCACTAAATGATTATTTAAGGTACTTTTCTTAGAAACTCACAGTGCATTACTTACTATTTCCCTTGGGCCCTGAATGTGAGGTGCCAGTGGTGGCTGGCTGCCTTCTTGTTAATTCCAGAGCTAGAACCTGTCCCTGTTGTAGGGAGTGACTGAAACTTCTGTGGGAGCTGCATCTGTTCCTTAATTTCTAGTCTCTGCTATGCTGCGTAGTGAGTGACCTCTAATACATGCTCCCTAAGCTGAGCTCCCACGCTGCGTCTTCACAGTCATCTTTCCTTCCCCCATCCCTTCTTTTCTTCCCCCCTCCCTTTTTTCCTTTTTAATGGGCTTCCTACTGTAGACTAAAGGAGGCCTTTCAGCGGGGCCGAGCACCCTCAATGGTCTGTAACGTGAAAGCAAATCTCAGCTATAATGTAAAGTGTAATAAGCAGTTTGCAGGCTATGAATCTGCAATTAAAACAGTTATAGTTAATTTAAATAGTAGAAAATGAGGTTGATTTAATGCTTATTGATTTGGTAATGGGTGCTTGCTGCATATGACCAGCTGACTCTGGGTCACAGCCGCACGCATAAAATATCATTATTCGCTTTATAGTTTATTTACTCCATGTCTACCCAAAAATAAATAAATCCAGGTTTTAGGGAAGGATGATCTCTAAGATTTGTTACATGGGCCCTTAAAGCCATAAGGTGGTTAGTCTTTTCTGGACACATGAGGCATTTACACACACAACTCCCATTAATAACAGTGGTTGTTTGTGGTGTAAAATCCTCCTTTGCATATCAATGGCAGAAAAACTACATAGACCATCTAGCCACCAGCAACGGTAAAAATGACCATGTTCAACATTAAAGTGGTGTGTTTTTAATTAAAATTGATTTTGGACTAAGTTCCTAACTAGTGTTTCTAATGGCTGCCATTTTTTCTCCTTATTGCAAGAACCTGAAGTTAAAAAAAAAAGCAATAGCTTGTTTGTAAAGTTGGATCAGTGAAAATAGGCTAAGTCAAAAGGCTGAGTATTTCCTTCCAATGCCAAAAACGTAACAGCGTAATAACATTCTTCATGGATCTCTCTTTTGGAACTTAGCTAGGCTTGTTACATTGTTATTGTCCTAGTTCTCTTAAAGTAAGAGGGATTCATGTAATGGTGTGAGGTAGTGTATAGCCATAGACCTAAAAAAACAGTTTCTAATGACAATCTCTTCCCTTATGTTGTGTTGCAATCCATTTTCCTTGTTTTTAAAACAATGAATAGCAGAGAGGGTGATACTCTTTATCAGGATCCTCTTCATCAGTTAGTCTTACTAATGCTAATTCTACAAATACACAGAAGGTAATTCTTGGGTCACTGTGCATCTTGGCCTGGAATAAGTAAAGCAATAAGTGGAAAGCGTGAATTTTTGAAGACAGCTCTGTAAGTTAGGCTCTTCTCTCGAACCTATGGGAATTGGGTGTCTAACTTCCTTTGGAAACCCCAACCAAAATTTGAAAGTCTAATTCTGCTCCCATAGACCTAAATGGATTTTTCCTAAGTCCAGAGTTCCCAGTTGAAGGCACAGGGCATTTTAAGCAACCCTCAAAATGAACAATACCACCCTGCATTACTTGTAGACTTTCTTGTAGGTAATAGAGCTCCTGCTTGTGTTTGTTTTTAAATGTTACTCATCTAAATGGGGCAGAGAAACAGTAATCTCTGCAGGGCAGTTGAATGTGTTTGAATGTTTATCCTTGTTCCTTAAGCCATCCAGGGGTTTTGTGGTACTGGGTTTGAATGGGGGGAGGAAGTGAAGGGAGTCTCAAATTTTGCATAACACTAAGGTAAAGGAAAGAGATGTTGAAGCAAATGCTTAACAGCTCTGCAACTCCAGTCTCCTTTATTTTCAGGTGAGCACAACATCATAAACTATGGCACAGCTGCACTTCAGTAGGGCCCTGTTTCTGCCTTTGTGGATACAGTTTTGTGCTGATTGAAACTGCGTGGCTTTGTTGGTGTGTTTCAACAGTTCACTGCAGGTGCAAAAACCTGTAGCAACCGAACAGAGGTTGCTATTGAAACTCTGGAGACATGGGCTCTACTGCTTGTGTTGCAAACAGGATCCTGAGCCTCAGATACAGGACTGAGTGGGTTTTTTTTCAAGAATTAGTGCAGGATTTGTTGAGCAGAACAGAAATCTATGCTGTACAATACAGCTTCGACCACCCAGTCATCCACCTAAAATCCCCCATGATTCCAGTTTACCGTCCATGCACAGTATTTAGTGATACAACATGTATTTCTTAGATTGCCCAAGCAGCAGTGACTAATCGCCCAGCCAGGGGTGTCTGCAGAACCAAGTGCAAACAAGGACGGAAGGAAGAAGGATGAAATATCTTAGGATAGAAATCAAGGGTGAAATTCTTCATTCACTCCATTGTAGATGAAGAGTAATTCCTATCAGTCTTTGGGGCCAAACCAGATTTGTACCAAGTAAACTGAGGGCAGAGCTTAGCTCTAAATCAGATTCAGACTTTGCTAAAATGGGAAAATTCCCATTCCTCAACAGCAAGGGTTAATTTTGGGGTGAAGGGGTGGCATATTGTATGGCAAAATTGGATAAAGCAGAAGAGATGCAGATGGGGAAGTCTTGAAAGAGGCATTTTGGAGACAGGCCAGCTGCATTTTCCACATGCTGCAGGAGTTGGTCCTTGGACAGATGGAACTCTAGGGTCACCCGAGAAAACTCCGGTGAAAAGGTTACCTTCTGGGAGCATTAGACACACCTCTGGCAGGAGTGCAGGGGTCATGCACACTGTCCTGTACAGCCACAGTGCTAGAGAAAACAAACAGCCAGCACAGTCTGCAGAATGTCAGGAGCTGTGGGAAGCAGCTTGAAAAAAAATAGTTAAAGGTCCTGTGTGGTTTTCCTGAACATAGAGCAAACTGCATGCAGAACCAAAGTTTAGAGCAGTCTCCTGTTAACAACAAAAAGGGGCCCTGTATTTTTCATGCTCCCAGTAGAAAACAAGCTGCAGCTGAGGAAGTTGCCTTCACATTCTATTTGTGCCCGAATGTGGATGAAATGGGGTATTCTATTAAATGCAGTCCCATATCTAAACACAGAGACTGAATATCAGGAAGGGCTTTCAGTCTCTCAAACCCTGGAGCAGCCTTCTCTGCCCCAGTGGGGTTGTTTCCAGCAGGAGAGCCTGTTTTGTGAAAGTGGCATTCATGATTCAGTCTTTTGGTGCCCAGTGCCAGCTTTAGGAAAGTCAAACAGATGTTTCCTCATTTAGCTCAGCATAGTTTGTCACTCATCCCTAGAGGGAAATTAAAATAGGTTTGGGACAGGCATGGTTCTGTGTGACATAGCCACTGAAAATGGAGATGAAAGGTGGGTAGGGGATGGTGGGGGGGTATGTGCATGTGTGCTGGGTTTAGCATGTGTATTTATCGACTCATTTTAGTTTTAGAATGCATTACCTCTTGGGGCAGGAAGGGAGAAATTTGCTTTTTACACTTTCCACAGCCCCCTTTCACACTAAACTATCTCTTTATCTTTCTTGTAGAGTTGAGGGGTTTTTTTGGCAATTGGTCTGGACATAATATAGTGCTTGCTGTATAGTCCCATGTTTGGTAGGCAGTTAATTTCTACTTCCCTTGTCTCTTGTGGCTGAAGTAGTTTCTAGACATCTTTACAATAAGTGGGGGGAGGGATTAAATATTATCTAGATCTGATTCCTGGGGAAACTGAGTCATGTGAGGTTGTAAGTGACTTGTTTCAGGTTGTAAAGTGCCAGGAAGAAAATCAAGAGCTAGGGTTATATTGAAGTCAAAGCAAAATGACTATGGAGCCTGAATGGCACCCTTAAACTTTTAGGGTCTAAATGCAAATCCCACTGATGGCAGTAGGAAAACTCTCATGGTACCTTAGCAGGCTTTTGGATCAGGCTGTTCTTTAACCTCAGGACCACAGTTTCCCTAACCTTTGTGCTGCTTAATTTTGCTGCGGATTAATAGGTTGTTCTGGGCTATTAGCAGCAGGACTCATTCACTCTTGCCTCATTTTGCATGGAATAATAAGACCGAAAATTATGCCTCAACACATGAGAGAGGCAAATAAAAATTGTATGGCAGTCTCGCATTCCCTGGTAAAGAGAGCTGAGAAGCCCGATCGTTACCAAATGAGATTGTGAGGGACATTTATCATTTATTCCGTTTAGAAAATTAATAGCATCAGAAAGCACAAAGAGAGAAGATTCTGAATCTGTTCTTTTGTTGCTCCAGTTGTGTGCGGTATACTGGGTGAGAAAGCAAAGCTATATACAGTCTTTCTAGGGGCTGCCTTCTGATAATTTTTTTTCTCAGCCTTCAGAGAATGCTTGGAGTTTGGGGGCTCTTTGTGAAAGACGAGCTGTTGTGTTCTTTCCTCGGAATGAATTCCCCTAGCCTTAGGCTCATAACCCAGCGGGCAGGGTCATGGCTGGTTTAGATGGTGCACTCTCTCTGCAAGCGAGCAGAGTGATGTCTGCGTTTCAGGAAAAGAATGTGTGTTAAAAGGACTAATGGTCCGACTGTCCATCAGGCTTGGGCAGCCCTTGAGGTCATCTGGCGGTCAAAACCAAATAATTCCAGCCTGTTCCTGAAGCTGTAGTGCTGTTGGCTGGCTGCTTGGAGTTCAGTGCCTCTTGTTGCTTTGGTACCCTCCAAAATCTAGCAAGGCTTTTTTTTTTTTTTTTTTTTTAATCCTTATTTTTTTGGTTGAAGTTGGGGAGACATTTTCTCCTTAGCAACTGTGTTTGCACAGAGCCTACTATTCAAAACTAACTTGGAATTGCCCATACTGAAGTGAACATGGCATTCACCTCTTTAAAAAAAAAAAAAATCTGCCTGTGCTTTGCGCTGATGAATAGACAATAGGTCAGATTCTAATCTCAGGATCCATGAGAATGTTGGGAGAGTTTGAAATTATTTGAGCTCGTGTGAAGGAAGTTTTTTGTTTCAAAGGAAAAGTATTTACATGGGAAGAGAACACTTCCTCAGCTTTTGCTTTCTATAAATGTGCAAAAATGTTGCACTGTCAGATGGCAAAGAAATCTTGTAGTTGTCTCTAGGTGGAATGGATGGAGGTGGCAGCAATGGCAGCTTCACTTTTTGTTGAAATAAAGGGAAAAAAGATCTGTAATATATTGCATTAGTCTAGGTCTTGTGCATATATGTTTGAAAGGTGTTCTGTACACCTCATTTGCCTCTCTCGCCTCCTGCTGGCAATGATGGAGGCTTCATCTGGATGACTAAAGGCCTCTGCATTCTTTTGTGATGAATGCAGAAAGAAGAATTGGACCCAAATCAAAAACAATGATACAAGCATCACCCTAATGGGTGGAGATACTTGAAACCCAAACCTGAATCTGCATCTAGACTTTGCAAATGGCTCCTGTCTTTATAATGAGCCAAACCTCTGGCACCAAACTGTTTATACTGTGTTTGAAATCCTGGATCCAGATGAAGATTTTTTTCCAAACATCATAATGCTGTTGCTAGTACGATCCAATTTAAATCAACAAAACAGTAGAAAACAATAGGTCCTCTTTCTTCTTCAGTTTCACATTCTTCCGCTAAATTATTTTCTGTTAGCAGAGAACAAAATTATGGCTGTGATGCTTGTGCCATTTTGTTGCTTTTATGGCTGCATTAACATCAAACAAACAAAAATCACAGTCCAACTCTTGCTGGCATGCCTCACCAGCAATTCTGTTGACTTGCATGCATAGAGTAAGGATTGTCTGCATTAGCATGTAAAGGATTGGGTCCTGTCTTGGCCTGACTCTCCCCTCCATTCTGGACTGGGGCAGAATTTAAAAATGGAAGAGACCAAATTGAAAAAGCCAAAACTTGAAGCTGAAGACAAATGAGGTTCTGACCACTTGTGGCTATTAAACATTTCATGATACTTTTTCCCTTCTAAGACTGCGAGGTGATTTCTGTGGTTTCAAGCAATTATTTTTTTTTCCTTTCTCAAAGTTCCCTGTATAATGTTTCCTTTCCTCCCTGTCCTGAACTGTTCTGTAATGTTGCTGCTGTATTTCATATCTTGCATCAGGAGTGGCTACATTTCTAGACGTGGGGGGAGTGGTCCCTGCATGCATGTTCTTTAGCCAGCAATTTAAATTTGTTAAGCCCACGGGGGTATCGTTTGGCAGAACAGACATTAGGCAAACCGAGTGTTCATCATTGATTCTTTAAAATTTATGTTGAATTAAAAGATGGATTAGAGTACACTATAGCTTCTTTTTGCAGAAGTCATTGCATCAGTTATGATTAAAATTGAATGACTGTATACTGGAATTATGTAGAAGAGTACCGCACCTTTCCGCTATACTTGGCTCTCTTACAGTGCTTTGTATTATCTTCCCACGGTAGTCTGTTTTCTCTCAGAGTGGTGTTTTCCAACATACTATGAACATTTGTCTTTATAAAGTCCTGTATGGTTGATTTTAGTGTCTGTAGCCCCATTTCACCCATAGGAAAGCTGAGGCCACAAGATAGTCTGGCTGCCCCAACTCCAGGAGGGTATGTTAGTGACAGGTTATCAAGTATCACTTTACAGACAACAACTTCTTCATAATGTCATGTGGTTTCAGTCATGGTACTTGAGCTGCATCCCTTCTTGTTTTATGAAGAAGTCACCATACCGCAGGGGTGGGCAAAATGCGCCCCACCAGGCCATTCTATCTGGCCCATGGGGCTCCTAAAAAATTTAGAAAATCAATATTTATCTGCCCCTGGCTGCCTGTCATGTAGCTCTTGATGGCTTGCCAAAACTCAGTAAGTGGCCCTCCGCCCGAAATAATTGCCCACCCCTGCCATAGCACTATCCTTCAACTAAAATATTAACCATTTAAGTTTCCCAAACTTTAGTCAGACTCTTCATTCAAAAATGACTACGTGTGGCTTTTACAGTGAGTGCCTTTAAAACTTGTGAATTTTATACAAGTAATGAAATGTTCTTACTTGCCTTCTGTGTTTTGAGCCTCAGAAGTTCATTTTCAAGACTTTTCCTTGCAAACACAAAGATGGAAAGTATTTTTTTAATGGTATCTGAGAGTCTCATGTAATTGCATGACTCCAAGAACTGGGACTTTAAGAAGGAGAAACCAACTATAATGAGCTGTTTTCTAGGGCCTGCCTGAAGATTTTGGCTGAATAGCTTCTCTGAAGCTGCTTCTTGTCTCAGCCGGGGACAAATTTAGCACTTCCTCTTTACACAGGGATGAAGGTGGGGTAATAATGGACTTGGTCCATATAGTAGTGGATCTACCATGTTCCTGATTCACACATCAAACACTGTTCCTTGTTGGGCAAGTGAGGTTCCTCAGTTGTCATAGTTTGCTGTTATCTGTGCAGAATGGCACCACTCCAAGGGGCAGTACTTTTCACACCCACAAAAGGGATCAAGGTGGTCTGGCCAGAGCAGAACATGCCTACTGCAGTGTCCTTTGGGTTTCCTTCTAGCAAACAGTCCAGTCAGAACACTAAAAATAACATTATTGTGGAGGAAAGGCTATGCTGCTGCTATTTTAATTTGATCCTTGGCCAGGCCCCACCAGTGAGACCTGCCCTGGGTGTCTGCTTTCCAGGACTCTTGGATGTAAGGCTATTCTGCAACTGGCAGACTTTCTGCATTCTTTTTAAACTGCTAATGCCACAGGGTCTCATTATCCTGTCGGCAGCTTCCTGGTCCTCCACTCCTGGTATTTAAAATTATGGCTACATTAACAGCCAAACAGGCTAAACATTGTTAGCCATTAAAAGTTGCACATGTCCTCAGGAGTCCTCACTGTTATGACTCTGAACTTTCATTGGGAGCAGGCTGCTGTGGGAAGCATGCCATTTATAGCAAAGGGAAGTCAGGCAATTGCAATATGCGTAATCAGATGTTTTAAGGAGATAGCAGCTTCCACATGAAATGTATTGTTGAAAGTACTGGCCTGGAACCTTCTGTTACAGCACCTTCTCTCAGCCAATGAGAAGTTTATGGGCTCTGTCCCAATAAACTCACATGGTATCATGAGCAGAAAATCTTTTCCAGTGGTTGAAATATAGGATTGGCAGCTGAGACTTCTACTCTCAGCTCCATTACTGATTCTAAATCTTTACTTGTGTGCCTTGCCTTAGTTTCTCCATCTATTAAATGGGTATGACTGCATTCCCTCTTGTTATGAGTAATTCACTAATATTTGAAAAGTACTTTGAAAACCTCTGAGAGATGCTGGAGACAGGTGACTTGTTAACAGTTGGGAAAATACCCAGCACCCTGAAAAAGGAAGGTTTTAATTAAGCCTGTCAAGAAGAGTCATTCTTCTCATCCCAGCTTGTTTATGTTCTCCTCAACCTTGTTGCTTACCCCATGTTGCAGTATTGGAGATACTGTAGATGTGCCCTGCTACTACCTGCCTAAGATGGCATAGGGTCTTTCTCCATGGTTTCCTACCCATATGACCTCTGTTGCTCACTTAGAAAAGATAGTATAGTTGCATGGTGCCCCCTATTGTTCACTTTGAACAAGGTGTATAGTATAGCTGCTGCACATCATCTTGATGGGAATAATATTGCTTGAAGACTTTCCTGGTTTTTGCCTACCCCTTCCTCATGATACTTGCTGTTATGTAAACACTAATGCTACCTAGCTCTCTATATCCCAATGTCTTTCATCTCCCTTAATAGCTGGACCTATTCTGTCTGACCAGGCAGACCTTTTTGGCCTGGTCCTGAATTAAGGGCTGCCCACTGTCCATAAACTCATAAGCACGTTATAAATAGACAAGCTAAAAATGCCTGTCCACAGATTCTTTTTAAAAATTGTGCTGTCTGTAAAAACATGAAGCAAAAACAATTCTGAAAAATCAGTTAAAGAAGTTGGACGCACTGTTGAAGCACAGAGCACAGCAACACCACCTGGTGTCCAAGCAGGAGGATGGCATCCCAAAATAAACTCTTCTCAGGTCTTTGTGGCTCCTTCTCCAACCCCCAACCATGTCCTTGTGCTGCTCCTGGTGCTGCCTCCTATCTGCCTGTAACTGCTTGGTTACAGAAAAATGGGAGGTGGACAGTAGCCCTTCTTTAGGGATCAGTGCTGGAATGGGGGGAGTGGGATTGGTGGGGGGGATAAGACTGGGGAAGGGAGCCTGGGGAGCAACAGGATGTGGGGGTGAGTAGGGGACTCCTAGGATGGAGGCAACGTGATATAAAACCATTGTTGCAATCAAATAGGGTAACTGACCTAAGAGAGGTTTTGGTTTTTTGTTTGGTGGTTTTTTTTACTGATAATCTGCAAACTTTTTACTGCTGACCAAACTTTTTACTATAATTTGGACCCTACCCTTGTTCAAGGTCTGGAAGAGGGGTTACCTTTTTGTTATGTAAAACATATGTCCGTAAAAAAGTTTGGTTGCCAGTAAATGTTTGCAGATTTTCAATAAAATGAATCTTCTTGGATTAGCAATCCTGGACATGATCCAAACCCCAATAAAATCAGTGGAAAGGCTTTAGATAAGACTTTTATTAAAGGTATTGACTTCCCATTCCCCTATTCTGGTTCTCCCAACCAAATATTTCTTGCCCCATCTCCTTCCATATCAGATTTCTCCCTCTGTCATTCCTCTGCCCATTTCCCTTTTCTTTCTGTTCCTTCATCCCATTTGCTGCAAGTCATGATGATCCAGGAGCTGACTCTGTCAAGGTAACTGCTATTCCCAGCTTTGCCTCTAGCTTGCTTAGTGTGACCTTGCGAAGGTGACTTACCTCTCTGTGCCTCAGTTTCCACGTCTGTGTTAAAAAAAAAAAGTAAAAAGAAGGGATAATGCTCCTGCCCTCCTTTATAGAGCATGTTAAAATTTACAGGGATGGGGAAATGGGGTAATTCTATGCAAGTTCTTAGAATTATTAATGGAATCCAATGGGTTTGTCTTGCTTAGCAAATACAGGGTGGGTACCCATTTTCCTCCTCATATCAGAATTTCATTCTCTGTCAATTTAGTAAATTTGTCTGGTTCAAAGGCACATAATTGCATTTGCTTAAAAATATTGCTTCTTGCCACCCATTTCACCATGTGAATGTGTAAGGAGTTTTCAGAAGGTCTTCAATCTTGCCTTTCCCTCTTCCTTTTCATGTCAGCTGCAGGTTCTACTAATTAAAACAATGAGTGAAGTTCTTTCCAGCTAGTGGAAGTGGCTCTGTTACTCTTCCTTTAACACTTGTCCTTTTCATTGCATGGTGGTTATTATATGTGTGGTATATCTTTCCCCTCTGTCAGTCCATTTACCTGTCTCTTCTTGTCTCCTGTGACAGATATATGTTGTCAAGTGTGTCCTCATGCTCCCTCCAGTTTCCAGCCTGACGTCCAGTAGTCTATTCAATTAGGCTGAATTGGGAGTATAATTTACTGACCCCAGTCTCTCCTTAGCAGGTAAACTAGAAAATCATATACATGCATCTCCTGCACTCACTGACCTTGGAAGGCAAATTTAAGAGGATTTATTGTTGCCAGCTGGAGGCAAATACTGAAAACGTTACATTTTGTTTGAAGGGAATGCCAGTGTTTGTATGCTTGCATTCTTATTTCCCTTAGCCCATTCTGATTAATTCAATTGATATTAATTACCGTGTATTATAAGACCAGAGACTGTAATGTTTTTTCTTACGTATTTCCACCAATTAATCATTTTACATATGGTATTTGCTAATGGGCCCTAGTAAAAAACATGAATGAGTAGTTAAAGTAAAGGGAAACAGGATGCATAGAAGAACTATATCCGGGGCCTCTGTAGTGCTGCAGCAAGCTAGTTCTTGCAAACTACACTTTTAATTTTACAGGAAACAATTGTCCAAATCTCCTGATCCATCAGTTTATTCGAATGGTGTAAAAAACAGAAGATCGCTTTTCCCTTCTGCAAGTCTCTTTATTAGGGTGTTGTTCTATCTCATGTCCCTGCAGACAGATATTTTATTAGCTGTTAACAATGATCTGATACAGGGAAAGGAGTTAACATTTTGAGATGTTATTTATTTTTGTATGTTTGTTACTGTTTGAGGATTAATTTCCCCCTTCTCCTTGCACATTTCCAGCTGAGAAGATTCATCCAGAAATATCTCCACTGCCACCTACTTGTGGTTTGCAGACTAACAAGCACCTGGATTTTTGCTTTGTATTATTGCATTTGTAAAGCAGCATGAATATTGCGTGCTGCTTCGAGCTAGCATTGTGGCTAGATCTCTTGGTATCCAGTGCTGCAGTGAGGAACACTATGCAGAAATCCAAAGGAAGTTAGCAACTAGATAAGATTAGACAGGGTTTTATTTTTTCTCTGGTTTCATAAGAAAATGCTCCCAATTTTTCTTTCATGTGAAT
This sequence comes from Crocodylus porosus, assembly GCF_001723895.1. Lineage (NCBI taxonomy): Eukaryota > Metazoa > Chordata > Crocodylia > Crocodylidae > Crocodylus > Crocodylus porosus. The sequence goes on along the minus strand of NW_017728943.1, from coordinate 698,866 downwards.
GGGATGAAAAACGGTCCTGCAATTTAGGTTACTACAGATCTGCAAAATTATTTTTATGCTATCCCTATAATTCTCACCCTTGTTGTTGATTTTTGTTTGTTTGTTTGTTTGTTTTTGAGTTGTTGGGGTTTTTGTTTTTGTTTTTTTTAGAAACTGATAATTCTCCTCATGCCTATGCACATGCGCACTTGCATAGGTTGTATCCCAAAGAGTTTGATCCTAGTGCCATTGATGTCAATGGGAATTTGCCATTGGCTTAAATGGGAGCAGAATCAAGCTCCAAGCTCTTTGGTGAAGGGATGACAAAACAGTGAGGTGTGTGGGGAGGAGAAACCATAAACAGCAATGAGATGTCACAGTTACTTGGCAATGGCCCATGCACAGCATGGTTGAACTTTTTAAAATTTATGATACCATTGTATAAAATAAATGACTTGTAAAAGAAAGTAGTCTCAGGGGACTTGCGTCCTGTGGGCATCACAGTGCAAGTAGATTCTAAGGATAATGATGAATGAGCCGATTTGAAAAATTTTACACACACACACACCCACCCACACCCCCCCCCCCAAAGTTTTGCAAGGCTGTGTTCAGGGAGACGGGGCCCTTTCCTACAAATGTATGTTGCACCTCTGTTATTTATTATACTACAGTTTTCCCAGTTAACAGTTTAAATGAAAGGGCCGTTTCTTAAATGCTATATTCATATTATAAAGCGATTTACTAGCTATAGCCATATTCCTTAATAACCTGTTATAAAGCATGTTATAGAATCCATTAGTGATGATGTTAGGAAAAACTGTTACAAAGCATAATGCACAGTAATCGGGGCTGTGCAAAAGTGACAAAAATGTTTGTAGTTTCATGCCAAGGTTTAATGAGAGCTATATAAATTTCTTTATTATTTTGTGATTCAGACATTTTGGGTGGAATTTTTTTTCTTTTTTTGGTTTCACAAAAGGTTTGCACAATGTCTTTTTTTTAGCATGGAAAATGAGCACAACTGAGTAATTTTAAATGTTATCAATACCAAATTAATTTTGATTCTAAAAAATACTGAATATTTAAAGGTTTCTTTGTCTTTCTGGATACATGATAATTTAAAAGAAAAGTATACAAATAAAAGGCTGCATTATTTAATCTTTACAAAAAATAGTGCAAAAGAAGAAAACCCCTATTTTTGGAAAATTAGACTATTTTAAAAACAGATATTTCAGTCTCTTGATTTGCTTCTATAAAACAGAAAGGTTAAAAATATGTATTTATACATTTAATACATGGCTTTGTATTGTCATGCATTCAGTATGCTTTCATTTTATTTAAATAGGTGTTTATAAATGTCTCCTTGATAGCACATTATTTTACAGAGAATGAGGTGAAATTGCAGACATGACAGGTATGGGATCATGCTGTTGGAAGCAGCTGCCTCGCAGACAAATGAAAGCCTCATATAGGTGCATTTGTGCTTGTAGAAATCAAGACCCAAAAATACTGTTATGTGAAGTTCAGCTGGTGGATTTGAGACAGATCTAGATTCTGATCTTTTCTGCAGGCTTTAGGAATAAATGCACACTAGTTAAAGGTGTGAACACCAATATGTAAATAGGAACAGAATTAGGGACTTTAAATTTTCTGAGAACTTGAAAGAAGCTAGATACCTTCATAACCTTTAACTGAAATTATTTATGTGGCCTGTATTCTTTGAGGCCAGTGGTTCTCAACCTTTTTAGACTCAAGGCACCCCTCAAAAATGCCATCTCTTGCTTTCACTCTAATACAGAAATGTATTGGAGAAATTTTTCTGTTGCAGAAAACTCAGAACACAGCAGGTCAAAATGGTTTAGACACTGTGGATTCCTATTAAAAGTGTCTGGGTTTATTTTCTGAATCATGTTTGCACACCTACTAGTGCTAACATTGTGTGGTACCCTGTGGCATCCTTGAAGGATCTCAAGGCACCCAGGTTTCTGAGCACCCTGGCTGAGAATCAGTCACTGTTCTAGACTGTCAAGAATGTGGTTGAGAAAATATTCTGGCATGCTAAAAGGGTAAATGTTCAACTCCCCAGAGTTCTAGTCTGCACAGAGAAACTACAGGGTAAACTTTGCAGGTGACAGTTGCACCAAAGGGAAGCTGATCTATTATATTTAAAAAAACCCAAACAAACAAACCCTGACATGGGAGCATTTTTGGCAGACCCTTGGGGTCTTAAATCCTCTTTCCCAAACCCTATGGTAGTATTAAGACTCAGATTATTTCAGGCTTTTTCCAGCAATAATAGTTTTCTATAAGTTAATTTGGGGGACCAGGAGGGAGGTAATTCTTTAAAAAAAAGTCTCTTAATTTGCTTTCTGGACAACTGCATATGCACATCAAGCAGCTGCATGAAAACAGTTTCTTGACTTCTCCTAGCATGTTACAGTTTATACAGGTAGATTAGCTTCATTGCCTGTACAAATGTAAGGGTCAGGTGAAGACACTGTTTAACATGTTAGTCTTAGAAAATTTCCATGCTCTTGCAACTGTGGAGCTAAGCAGTGTACACCATGGATTTTGAAAGGGCTAGGAGAGTGTGCATGTGTATACGTGCACTCATTTATTCAGTGCTTTTGTGTCCTATTTTGTACATATTGGACTGCATTCTGCCTTCGATTGTGCAGGTATAAATCTTAAGCAACTGCACTGTAGTTAATGTTGTCATTTGGATTCAGTTCCATTTTAAAAGAGAAGAAATTGTCTTCCTGTTACAAAATTACAGTTTGAAAACATCTAATTTAAAAAATATTTGTTGGGTAGTACAGTGAGTTGGGAGAAAGAACTTTATATGATGTGCTGAGTTACGAACGTGAGAGTTGTAGCATAATTGCTTACCAAATATTCTGTGGTTACTCATCTAGTTATGGTTAAAGGCAAATGGGGGGTAAGGCCTCCTTTTGTGATAGTGTGAAAGTGCATTAAATGTAAATGAGAATAGACCTGGTATTTTAAAGGAGTTAGCCCTAACTAAAAGCTTTGTTTTGCTCATAGTTGCAAGCAGCTGAGGTTTTCAAGATAGTGGCATCCAGAGAAGATATTAGTAGCTGGATTTCTCTTCCCCACAGCCCTGAATCATGTCGATCCTGTTACAGTTCATCCTGTTACAGAACTCCCAAAATGGAATGATGCTAAATTGTCCAGTTGTGATGAAGTCCTGTTGATGTGTAACATTGTGTAGTGCAGTATAAACTATGCGCTTCATTCCCTTGTATTTACAGGTGTTTTTAGAGCAGGCTTTTTTCTTTTTTGACTTGCATGTGGTAGGTGAGAACTTCACTTCCTATAGTAACAACAAAATGCAGTAAGTGCTTGCTAACTCTAGGGAAAGAGCTATTTGGGGGGTGGGGGCCACAGTGTTACAGTAAAATGTCTTCTCTTCAGGTTTTCCCAATGCAGCATCTAGTTGGGGAGGAGATGGAATTAAGCTGTGCAATATGCTTCATTGGTTTACAGCTGTGGTTGGGTGCCCTGCAGCTCTGAAAGGACCAGCCTTAGAGGACTATGCTGTTGGGAATAGGAGGCATTTCTTATGTGGGAACACTGCAAGTTGACCCTGATTTTTTTTCAGGATTGAAATTAATGCTACCTTGTTTACTGGTATTTGGAGCAGTGAGAAACCAGGGTGAGACCATTCTTCCTCCAGCTCTTAGGTCAGTTGTTCTCACACATTCGGCACATTCGCAAAGCATCCTCTAGCATCTTGGGTGTGTTCACATGAGATGGAGTTGGCCCAAAGCTGCCCCTCATCCGCTATTGGAGAAACAAAGAGACTGCAGCTCCCCTATGTCACTTAAAAAGGTCTGTAGTATGTTACTGTTCTGGGTCATGGCAGGTGGGGGTGTTATATTGTTATTGCCATCCTCTTCAGCAGTAAAAATTGATTGGCAAGATGAATAGTGGGTGAGACACTGGTTCTAGTTGCAGAACTGAAGCTTGCCATCCAGGTGAAGCAGAGGAATAATGGAGGCAACCCTGCCTTGCACCCCAGTCTCTTCATCCCTTCCCATTATATGCATGGACTCTGTCACATCTCTATGAAAGCAGCGCAGCTCCAAGTAGCAAACCTTGGTGTGCAACTGCCAGACATGGTAAGGTCTCATTTGCCCAGGTCTGAATGTCTGGGACGGGGCCAGATTCTGAGGTTCTTACACAAGCATTGTGTTGATGGATGTCTATGGGAGCATGTATGAAATTTGAGTGAAGATGCTAGGATTTGGCCAATAATTTGAGTCAGTAAATAAAGGGATTGATTGATCTTTGTGTCCCTGTTTCATATTTGTAATGAAGGAGAAGTATGCTGTGTGTGTGTCCAAGTGATACAGATGTGCTCTGAGAGTAAGTGTAAGAGACAAAAGCTGTGGTTTTAATTCCAGGGTAGAGAAACAGCCATACAGGGATATTTCAGAGAAACAAGACAGATAAACTGCAGTATCTAAAAATATTTCTTAGTGTGATAGAAGACATTTTATCCTAGGTTTCAAAGTGTTTTACAAAGGTAAGGAAGCATGACCACTCCCATCTTATAGTCTGGGGAAACTGAGGCACAGAGGTTAACTGTAGCATACCACTGGCAGAGCCAGGAATAGAATCTGGGAGACTTGGTTTTGCAGTCCATTAGGCTGCAGCTACTCCAAGCTAGTAACAGAACCCAGGAGTCCTGCTTCCTGGGCCTCTTGCTTTGTTCAACAAACCATCCATACAGTCTGAAGATTATATTCTAGTCCCTTCTCCAGTGACTTTGGTGGAATTAGCCCAGTTTGCACCAGATTTTTAGCCTAAGTAAGTCTCTGAAGCACGGACTTAGAGTTTGTATCCAGCAGTGGTATATTCTGTAGTATTCTGTACATTCCCACCTAGAATCTTAGTTTGGTTTTTGAAGGTGTGGGGAAATGAGTTTTCCCGGCTTCACTTCCCTTGTATGTCAAATTCTCCAGGTTTTTTGGCTGCATAGATCCCATTGTCAGAGCCCTGTGTAGTGGACATCATTCTTCTGGCCAAAGGGATGGCTAGAGTCAGAGGCTTCCATCCTAACTTGTTTGTGCTGCTTCTTAGTTGGGAAGGAGTTGTTGCCAGTACTGATGGCTTTTAAGGTTTGAGCCCACTGGTTCAACAGCAGATGTGCAAATCTGAAACTTGCAGTTCTGGAGAGGTCACATGCTCTTGGTTGTGGAATAGATGCACCTGCATCAGAGGGGCCTCCATTCTGTTCCCAGCTCTGGCAACTGACTGACTTACCATGCGACCAATCTCTGCTTCGGTTTCCCTATCTGTAAAGTGGGTATGGTAACATAGCAGCTTTATGGTGTTTCCTTAAACAAGAAACAAGGAGTTGATTCATTCCTGGAGCGTTAATGGAAGTAGACCTGGAATGAGTCTGGATCCCAGTTCAGCAAAATATGCACAGAAGTTCCTTTGACTTCAGTTTAAAGATACACACTTGCTTAAGTGTATTGATGAATGAGGGTCCCAGTCCCTGTTGTAGAGGACTAATGACTATTTCCTGCAGGTCACTAGTTGTCAACACTGCCACCCTGTATAATCCCATGGGAGAGGTTATTTAAATATGGTATTTTGAATGCTATAGGACTGTGCAAATGCCTCTGGTGGAAGTGATGGGTATTTTGTCTAGACCTTACTATTGCAATCTTTATAACTCTTATCATATGAACAGAAAAATTAACGTTATGCAGTATGGTAGTACAACTACCAACGCATATCATTGACATTATTGAGGAATAAAGGCTACTTAACCCTTCAAACCCCAACCCTGAAGACTTCTGAGTACCTTTTCATTCCAAAGACTTCAAGGTGAGAGGCAGGAGGAGGAGTTCAGATCAGCTAATTACTTTCAGAATTGGAATTTAAAATTATTTTAACATCTATTGTCCTGTTGTTTGAAATGAGACTGGGAATTGTAGCAGCCATGCTTATCAAAGACAGTAGAGCATGCATCAAGGTAAAACATGCAAAATCGAGTTATTACGTAATGGTATTTGCATTGATTTGAAAAATATGCCACACAGAAATGTTAGCACATTCTCTCCTGTTTTGCTTTTTTAAAAAAAATATATAAACTGGGAAAACCTTAGGGAAGCATCTGACAATCCCTGAGTGCTGCAGAGACGCCAGCTAGTTACGAAATATTGCAGTGTCAGTCTGATTTCATTTATACAATTTATTTTATTGAGAAATATTGGCTAAAATAAATTTCCAAAACAGATGTTATGACTTTCCATCCTCCTCGAGTGAGCTGCCTGGATTGCTCATCAGCTGAGAGTGCAGATCCCTTGAAAGGTGAAAATGTAGGGGCTTGAAATAGCTGTGCATCTCAGCGCTAGGCAAGCATGGGGAAAAGGAGAAAGGGATTTAAACACATTAGGATAACACTGGGGCAGTTCTTTAAGGATCATGTGGTCTGATCACACTGTTATTAATATTGCCACCAAGGGTCATTACATAGAATGCTGGCAGTGGAATGTGTTACTGTTCCAGCATGGGGGAATGTCTGAAATAAATTTCCTTTTAGAGGAATCACTTTGTGTTTGTGTGCTGCTCTCTATACACCTAAGCCCATATCTGTTTAGTTTATATTTGTATTATAAATATGGACGCATGTTAGTGGCTACAGGAATAATCTGTTTTCACAAGCCAGAAGATGTGAAAACTTGCAAGTGATGGGCTTGAGGGGTGGATCAGCACACATTGGGGCCTGATTCTGCAAAGCACTGAGTCTTCCTTTTGATTTCAGTGGGGTAATTTGGCCTCCTTTTTGGTAGGTGTCTATCTTCTTGCCAGTTTGGGTTTAGAGGACCCCATTTTCAGAGTAGCTAGGGCAGGATTTTTAAGGGCTCAGCACCCACTGATGGGGCCAACTTTAAAAAAAAAACAGAAACAAACACACGAAAAAACCCCATGCTTGATTTTCGTTGCTGAATGCTTTAGGAAATCGTGGCATCAGAAGCATCACGCTAGTCCTGAAAGAGATTTTTTTTTATTATTATTTTTATTTTTTGTGCCTCCTTATCAAATAGAAATTCTCCCCACCTCTCTTCAGCTTCTTTGTGAAACAGAGCTCTTCATCTCTAAATGATGTTTTAAGTAGAGATGGGTCCAAAATAATGCTTTCATTTTGGAGCTTTCCACTCATCCTTCAATCTCAAAAGCTTTTTGAGAGCGAATAACTGAGTTCTTAAAGCAAAGCATTTAACTGTGTGCTTAATTACGGTATGTGCTGTAGGAGCCTTTGCCTTCCTCTGTAGCGGGGGACATTTCCTTGGATCTGTCAGGTGCATTTTAACAACCCTTGCAGCTGCAGGATGCTGATTCCCCTGCTTTACCCATAGCGAGTTAAGGTGCTTGTAAAGTTTCAGGGCAGTATTCCTTGTAGTTGTGCAATAGGGTTGATTTGTGTAGTTTTAGGAATAGGTTAGGCAAGGACTTGTATGGGATAGTTTGGATAGGGATGGTCCTGACTTAGGTAAGGGGTTGAACTAAATGACTTCTGGAAGTCCTTTCAAGCCCTACTTTCCTGTGGTTCTATGAGCTTTAGTTACTGAATCCAGTGAAATTGTTTGTGCAGTTAAGGACCTTGCTACATTGTGATTTGAGGTATATCCACACAGCAAATGAAGGTGTGATTGCAGTGTGGGTCAGCGCACCATAGCTAGTTGAAATGTAGACAATGAGTAACAGCTGCAGGGAAGAGATGGAGGCATGGATTTCTGCAGGAACTACACCAGTCTGCTGGAGACCTTGGAAAGGAACGTGGCTTGCTAGCCCATGCTGAAGTGTGCTGGCCCATCTCTGCTATCACTGCCACCCATTATAACCAGGTTAAAAAGTAGTGCAGGTATTCTTACTCTCAATACAGTGACCCCTTTTTCCTGTGCAAACTCCCTTAATCCTTTCTGCATCTGAGCAGCTAAATCAGGACAAGAACGCAGCTATCCTGTTTCCTATTCATGCCCTCTAACCTCAGAAGCAGAAACTGACTTTGCTGCTTTGTCATGTTGAAGGAGAAGGTGTTAGTTCACGTGTGGTGTAAAGCTTATGGCTATATTTCAGCTTTTTGAGAATGGAAGATGGTGTTGCATGCCAGATACAAGGTTAGGTTACAAACAAATGGGCAAGGAAATCCGTTCTTAAGCAGTTCCTGAGACACGCCTATCACATTAATTTTAAAAAAGCCCTGCTATTCCAAGTGTTAATGCAATTCATAGTTGTTCTTAGTTTACATGGCAGTAGACTTGGTTTTGAAACATTTGTCTGGTGGCAATTGGAAACTGGCGGAGTAAAGGATGTAAATCTGGAAGTAAAGGATGACATCCTTACACTGGATTCATTTAAAAAGAGTAGGAATTCCTTTATTTAAAAAAGAAAGGGGGAAAAAAAATGCTCCATTTAGCCTGCAGTTGAAAGCAGTGATGTAAACAATGTATGCCTTTTTTTTTTTTTCCTTTCCTTTCTTTCCCTCCCAGTCTCAACACATATACAGGTACATGTCTGTGCAGTAGACCAGGCATGACGGTATAAATGCAGTGTTTTACCTTACTGGGGTTGCTCTGGATTAGCAGCAGTATAGATCAAAATAAGAGAGAGAGTGTGTGGGAACAAACGTGCATGTTCCTGTGTGAGGGTAGGAGTACACATATAGCACTCACCTACACAGGGTCTGATTCTCTGTTGTGCAATCGTTTGTACCAGTGCAAAATGGATAGTGGTGGCATTTAATACTATGCTGGCATAAATGACTGCACCCTTGCAGGACAGAGGAGAATGAGGCCCCTGTTGTATAATTCAAACCTAGAGCTATGTGAAGGCTTTTAAAAAAAACAACAGTTTAAAGTATGCAAACTGCACTGAAAATCTGATTAATTAATTACAACCAGTGGACTAAATTCTGCTCTCAATTAACACATGCAGACCCATTGAAATTAATGGGGTTGCACATGTGTGAGGGCAGAAATTGGTGTGATAGGTTTATTACCAGTAAATGGCAATTAATAATGGCCCTCCTTTTATATATTCTGTTATAGCCTATTAATATTTCCAGTCCTTGGAATCGCACCATTGCCATGACAGCAGTTATGACTTAGGATCTGGGGGAACCCCCTCTTTTTTTTTTTCTTGAAAGAAGTTTCTGTTACCAAAAGTTTGCCTGGTGTTATTTTTATAGCCGAGTGAGAGAGAATTTACAGGGAGCTGAAATCATTGAAGCTAATTAGTTGAATGGCCCTATTATTTATCCAGGGACACGTAGTACAATAATTGCTATTGCAGGTTTGAAGCATCTCAGGGATATTAATTCCAGAGCTTTCATGTCATCTCAGTACAGTAAAACTTCCTAATGGCACCCTGAAGGTGCATAATCTCATTTTAAAACTACTTTTTCTTCTTTTTTTCTGAGGGAACTGGCAGAATCTCCTTCCATAAAAGCTGAAAAAGGGGAAGAACTCATAATATTTTCCTCATAAGAAAGCAGTTATATTTTCTTATTATTTTTTCCACACTCTGACCTTTCCTGCTTCTGATGATGGGCTTGCTACAGCACTTCATCAAAAGTTTCTCTGAACTTTGATCCTCTGCCCCTCCCTGGGTGATGGGGGCAGAAGTTTCACCCCCACCTTGGAGAAGAGGGACAGGAGCAGTGGCAGCTGCCAGAGTGATGTGCTGCCTTGTACTAATTTTCAAAGATGAGGAGGAATAATAAATAGAGTTGTGATGCTTTCATTAGGAGGACAGAGCAGGCATTCAGCTCAGAGATGGCTGTGCCTGATCTGGCCATGTATAGAGGTCCACCCTTCACTCAAGTCCCCTTTGAAGAAGATGCCTTAGCTTGCCACTGTGCAAACTTGCAGTGAGGACTGTCAAGCCACAGACAACCAAAGCCAGTGGGCTGGGTTGGCGGTTTTACTCCTTCATGGTGCGTGGCAGCATCCATAGGGACCTCTTGCAGAGCATAACCTCAAGAAATAAGTTGTTAGGGGCTTAGGGGTGGCTGACTGTGGGCTAATACTGTCAGGCTGGATTCCTATTTTGCTTCCTCGAGCTGAGCTCAATGTACGATGCCTCTTGCTATATAGGCCTTTCTTCACATATTGTTTGTATTGCAATACAGCAGGGGTGTCAAACATCTGACCTGCAGAGCTACTTCATCTAGCCTGCTGGGCTGCTGGTAGGCCATGGATTTTGTGGGCATAGCTAGTGGGAGTGGGGCCTGCTATGGTGAACATGGCTCCCAGCAGCAGGGTAGGAAACGAAGGGCTGTGTCTCAGCCTTCAATTGCCCCACAGGTGCCTGGTCCACTGCAGTTGGCTCATCCTGCCATAACAATGGCTGCCTGGAGTGCGACGGCTTGCTCTGTTGCCACCACAGTGGCTCCTGCCACCGCCATCATGATCTTGTGCCCTGGGCCAGATCTGACCCAGGTGTGGCCCCCATAATCTGGATCTAGCCTGGGGCCCAAGGTGAGCTTGATCCCCTGTCAGTAGTGGCCTCGACCAGGGTGGAGGCCCTTTTGTGGAATGTGCTATACAAAAATGCACTGGGAGTCGGTCCCTACCCCAAGGATCTGACCATCTGAATCAGTTGTTCTTAACCATTTTAGATTTGAGCATCCCTCGAAAAATGCTAGTTTTTACCTTTCACTTGTTTTTAGGGTACAGAAAAATAACAGAGCCCTTTTTCAGTTGCAGAAAAACTCAAGCCATCACAGGTCAGAATGGTTTTAACATCATCAATTGCTATTTGAAATCTCTAGGTTTATCTTCTGGATAATGTTTGCATGTCTAACAGTGCTAATGCATGACACCCCGGGGCACCCTTGAAAGGTTCTCAAGACTGCCCAAGGTGCCACAGCACCGTAGGTAAGAATCATTAGTCTAAATGGACAAGGCAAATGAAGTGTGGGAATGATTTGCCCCAGGTCACAGAGCAGATCAGTGGGAGGAGAGGGGTAAGGAAGCAAGTATGTTTCCTGAGCTCCCATCCTCTAAAACATGTTGCTTCCTAGCTGAGGCTGCAACACGTTGTCTGGCAGGTTTTCTGCATCCCATCATCATCATCTCTGAAGGTGGGCTATGAAATAAAGCTTCCTCAGATAGTGAGAGTAGTCATAAGCCATTAGCATTTAGGTCCTGTATTTGGCACTTCAATATTACTAGGGCTGGCCGTCTAGAAACAGTTGTACAAAGCTAAAGCTGCATGAAATTAATTTTTGGGCTGTTACTGGCACACCCCAGTTGTGTCTTGGAAATCAGCCTTGCTGTCCTCCTGTAATGATCCTTCTTGACTGCCAGTGCAGTGAGTGGGAACTGAGGACATTTGGCTTCTGAGTGGCTTGGCATTTATCATTTCTTGTTACAGCCCAGAAGAGTCCCATTCTTTTTTTTTTTTTTTTTTTTTTTTTTTTTTTTTGCTTTTTTTTTTTTTTTTTTTTTTATGTGGGTCCCACCTCAGAAATCTACCCGGAGGCCTGCAATGTTGTCTGTCTTTCTTTCTTTCTTTTTTTTTTTTTTTAACCTCAGCTGCAGTAGACCTGTTGTACAGGGAGTCAAGAGCATATTCAGGGGCTGGATGTGCTCATTCCACTTTTTTTGCTGGGTGTTCCTACTTTAGTTGTGCAATGCAGAAGGTAGGATCAATGAATCCACTACTAATTGTTCCTTACCTGCTTCCCTGATGAGAGGGGCTGTAATGCATAGCCTGATGCAACAAGGCTATAGAGCAGTTCTGCTTTTTTTTGACCCATGGAGATCCCCCTTCTCTCTGACCAAGTGACTGTATGTCAGACTTGTGGTTTGGATGCTGGTGTAGAATAAAGCATTTTTAACCAGCCAAGGTTTGTAATAAAAATGCTGATAGGCCTTTAATTATAACCATGTGAATGGCACTGCTTTCACTTTAATTTAGCTTGATTTAAATGACACTCGCGGGCCAGATGAACTAAAGTCACTGGAGCTACACCAATTTACACCAACTGAGGATTTGGCAGTAAAAGGGGGTACGGAGGTGATTCCCTATACTTTGCTTTAATCCAACAGTCTTTACAACTGTCCATTAAGAAGCTCCACCAGGCATTTCTCCTTCTGCAGAAGAGGTTTCAGCGGAAGAAATAAAGCTGTGAAGATTCAGTTTTCACTTTGTTTCTCGTAAAGACAGTCAGACTCCAACATAAACAACAATTTACACCCAGCATTTATTCTGGAAATTACAGTATCGTGCAGCTAACGCACACAGATAAATAATGTTTTATGGGATTCTGTGGAGTCCTTTCAGGGTAGCGGATGTTTAGTGGAATTAGAAGACTTAGAAAACAGAGGACTCCAGTTCTTGCTGTTAATCCTGGAAAATACAAATGATGAACAAGCTCCCACAATTAAAAAGATAAAATAAATTCCTCAGTATATTGTTTACCCTCTTTCTTTAAAGAAAAGCAACATTTTTCTTTTTATTGAATGCTGGAAGGGGTCTAGACCTTGAACCTCACAATGCAGTGACAGACAAAGGAAGAGAAGAAATGGTAAATGCAAACACTGAAATGAGCAGCTTCCTTCACAGATTAATGTAAACAGCCATGAAATGCCTGATAATATTCCCTTTTTCTTCTCCTTCATGTGTCTCTCTAGAGTGCCTACCCTCTCTGGGGCAAGGGTGGGGGTGCTGAGGGGGTTAGAGCTGCTAGGAACTAGTAGAGTAATCCATTTGAATTGCATAGATCTCATACATATTGGTTTTACATTGGTGTAACTCTGTTAACTTCATTAGAGTCGCTCCTTATATATACACACCAGGGCAGGACTGAGCCCCTGGTGTTTGAAATCCTGCTGTTTAGATCCAAGACTATTTTGGCTTTGTCTCCATTCTGCAAGTATATTGAGATAACATGAGCTAATTGTTATTACTTGTATCACAGTAGTCTTGGCCATGAACCCCCACATGCTAGATTTCTGTATCAAACACAAGACAAAGAGACAGCTCCTACCCCAAAATGTTCATCACCTATTTAATCTAGATATAAAATCGCAGCAGAGACGACGCATGGGTAGTTTTTTGCCTTCATATAGCTAGTTGACATCAATCCTAGACCTGCCCCGCTAAGAGTTGACCTTGACTGGCTGTGTTAGTATAGTGCCACTCTGGATGTTCTCATTTGAATCAGAGCCCATCATGAAGGGCTTCCCTTCTTTCTCTTGGTGCCTAGATTTGGTCTGACAACTGACTTGGCACCCAGAAGAGAACGCTGTGATCCAATCTGAGCCTCTTTGACCTCTAGTAGCAGAGGCTTGGTTCGCAAACAGGCCATTCTCACCAGTGGTCTTTTCCTGCTGTGTCATTGGCCTGGAAGATTCGGACCACAGCTCCCCATAGTTCCTCTGCGTTGAATTCAGTTCAAGAAGTAAGGTCCTGCTTGCAGGTCTGTGCTTCCTTTGGATATTGCCTATCAACCAGGCTAAAAAAAAAAAAAAAAAAAAAGGAAATGCACTGCAGCCATGAGTCAGCCAGTTGATTCAGGTGACATGCCCCCTTGTGAACAAATTAATGGGTGGTATAAGAAGACGCAACAAGCAAACCAGATCCCTCCAACACTCCAGGGGGTGCTGAATAGTTTGATGGAGGAGAAAATTCATTTTTTTTGTTTACTTCAGTCTCACTCCTGTCTATTTTTAATCAAAGACAAGCTGTCCCACATAGCCTTATCCCATCCTTCCTCAATATAACATCTTAGATCAAGCAGTGTCCAGTTGTGCTCTCTCAACTTAAATTTAGAGGGTGTAGCAGAGGTGACCTAAGCAGCACTTAATAGAAGGGTGGCATAGCCCAAAATTGTTCTTTTACAAAATTGCTCTTAAAGTAGAACCTGGGCATCTGCTTCATGCACAGGCTTAACCAAAGCATCCTGTGTTTAAGAATTATTTGGTCCCTGTTGTGTCCCTTTGTGCTTCCAGAAGTCACCCGTAGCTTGGGAATCCTGATGATAAAGCTAACGATGATTCCAGCCATGCCATTTTTTCTAGTTCCATGGTAGTGTATTTTGAGATTTCATCAGAGAATTTCAGTGGAAAAGCTTTGGAAAGTAAGCTGGCAGGGAAAATGCAAACTGGTGTCTACAGGGTTCCCATATCCTAAGGCAGCCAAGGGCTGGGTACTGCTTTTCTTATGTAGAACCAGATTGGAATACATAGAAATACCCTCCTTACATATGAGAGTCTGCAAAGACAAGACTCTCATCCATGTTTTTGTTTGCTAAAAGCCATGTATTGGAATTTATATGCCGAACTTTGGTGCAGCCAGATTAAAGAAAGACCATTTGGAAAAAACATGTCCTGTATGAAGTAGGGGGAAAAAAACAAAAAGACTCCCTCTTGACAAGGCATTTTTGAGCCAGTATTGCTTCAGCTGTCTTCAAAAGATCTAGTGATTCCTCCTTTATTCTCTTTCTTCTCTAAATGAGGCTGAGAAGAGGGCTCTGCTAGTGTGTGCCTGTGTGTATGTCTGTATGTGCATGCACTTGTCTGGGCGCATGGACATGTTAGCACTGTTGTACAAACATGGTTCACAAGATAAAGGCAGAAATTTCAAATAGGAAGACATCGTGTTAAAAACATTCTGACCTGTTGTGGGCTTTTTGAGTTCTTTGCAACAGAAGAATTGCTCTGTTATTTTTCTGTTGTCAGAAAGTAAGTGAAAGCTAGGAGCTAGAATTTCCTGATGGGCCCTTGAGTCTATCAAGAGCTATCTTGAGTCTCAAAAGGTTGAGAACCACTGGCAATGCAGTGCAGTTTCTCTATTTCAGCAAGCATTCGTCTAGGAAGCGGGTTTCACGACTGTCCTGGAGTTGTGGAGGGAAAACATGTTAAATTTGCCTCCTCTCTTTAAATGGCTTTACTCTCTAGCAGATTGGTTGGGAACACTGATTCTTCTGGAATGTAGCTAAACAGAAAGTAAGGACATGATGTGGAAGTACTGGCTGAGGTTCTGTGGGATGCACATTTGTTTATCAGATTAACTGATCATACTGGCCCATTTATGCCTGAAAGCCCTTGAAGGAAAAACTTCTAAATATAGGAACAACCAGCAAAAACTACAGCAATCCAAGCCTTACGAATACATACACAGCATACATATAATAGTAGGAGCCCTGCAGTGGCACATTATCCTTGCTAATTGTTTGAGAGCTTTATCCAAATAAAGCATTTTTGATTTTTGAACCTGTCATTTGAAACTTCACTGTAACTAGCATCCTGCTTCTCCCACTGCATCATGTGTAGCCACACACGAAGAGACAAAAAGGGAAGAAAAGTATTGCTGAGTTGTAACATCCGCTATCAGGGCTTCAGTGGACCACTTGTTATCCTTTCCCCTTTCAAGCCCTTCGCCCTTTTAGCCAAAATGCCCACAAAACACAATATATGTAAAATCAAAGGTCAGGGTCCAGTGTAATAAACCAGTACAGGGCATCCATTCTCCAGGCAGGATGAGCAGCGTTTAGTAAACTGCTGTTTGAACAAGAGTCCACTTGTTCTAATTAATGTCAGCCTGTCACTATTATTATTAGTTAGGGAGTTTTAACTGCTTAGCCCAGAATTTGTTCTTTGAAGCACAGTTTCTTACAGCTGATTGCAGCTTTGTTGTACAAGGGTTACCTTCTTTCTACAAATATTGCAAGGGTCAAAAGCTCTCTGCCTTTTGTCAGAGGTCTCCTGTTTGCTGGACAGTGGAGAGTGAATGTATCCGTATTGTGCTAGGACTTTGCTTCCTGTTAGCTTGTCGGTGGCTCCAGAGAGGAAGTATTGTATAGTAACTGGAATAGGAAGTCCTAGGTTCAGTTCCTTAGTCTGCTATTAGCTTGATATGTGACCCTGTACAAGACTTCCCATCCCACAGTGTCTCAGTTTCTTTATATGTGTAGTGGGGATCAAGAGAGAGGGAATTGGTGGTATCCTATTCAAGATCCATCTAAAATCTCAAAATAGGTGGATAGACCTCTTTAATTAACAGTAAAATTAGCAGCTGGTACTTTTTTTTTGCTTATGTAAAACATTTTTAATCTGTAGGACTCCTGGCCACAACACATCATTGTATCCAAGTTCTCAATAAGACTGGCAGTGAGCAAACCGCAGCGATGACAGTATGTTGAACCAGGCAAGTACTTACAAGGTTCTGACAAGGACTCTGTGCATTTGTGTGGAGGCATTGTGCAAATAATAAGGCCAGAGGTCTTCGGGTGCTACTACAATACAAAAAAAATCATAAGATCGTAGGAGCTGACAGGGTAAGCAGATTTGTGGCCCATCTAACTCCTTCTCTACGAATTGCCAGTTCTGAGGGGCAAGATGCAGCATACTGGGCAGAGAGAGAATAACTTTCCTATTGTAGAAACTTGCAGCCTAAAGGTTTATAATCCTTTTTATCTTGTCTAATACAGCTGCAGATCTTCACACCTTCCAGAGAAATGTCTAATGAGTAAGCAGTAAACGTTTTGTTTAGGTTTATTTCTGACTTTAGTGGTTTAGCTGGGATGGATCTAATTTGCATATGTTTGGATTTTGATACCTTTTAATGGGAGAAACTAGTCTAGTTTTCAGGTTTCCTGGGCCCAGGCTGCACTGCTGTGAAAACTCTGTTTTATTTTGAATGTGGAAGAGAACTTGGGAATACCACATACTACCCATGTATAGTATGAGCTTTTCTACGTCCCACTTTAAATTCCACCCACCTTTTCACTCTGTTGTTGCTTAAAATGAACCTCAACAGGAAGTAAACTGGCCTGGCATGTCCCAGCTGCGACACTGAGCAAGAGGTATTTATGACCTGACAGAAAGATAAAGATGAATCTGAAGCGGCTGTGGTTGTTAGTGAGGGGAGGAGGAAATGTTTATGGCCCCATCTGCTGGCGTTGCAATATGATGGAACCGGCTTTATGGCACAAGCCTCCACTGTGACTTCCTTCCATTTGGGGACTAATATCTGATTTCAAGATGTTCTCACAGGACACAGTAGTTGCCCCCTTTGTGCAGAGGGAGGGCAGGAAGGAAGGAAGGGGAAAGGGTTGTGTTACTGGAATAACTGGGTGGAGGATTTGGGGACTGTTTATGTTTAGTCTTGGATGCAGATAGGATAGCATTTCTGTTACAGCTTCATCGTTTCGCACACGGGCATCGGGGATATTTGTATCAGAACCCGCAAGGAAAGTGGCCCCAGAGAAAGGAAGAAAGAGGGAGCTGTGTCTGAGTGCAGTTGAAACTGGTCCATAGTTTCTCATGTACACAGAATGGTGCTCTCACATTTGGACTGTAACTGATAAAATTTATGCTGTAGGTGGATTAATACACATTAAGTGTCTTGCTAATTAGCATGAAATCCTGGATCATTTGGGATTTGGGGTGTATGTGTATCTAATCACAGACTGGAAATATTTTTACTACCATTCCTTAATAGTTTTTAGTCTCTCCAGCCACTGTTAATGAGAAAGCGTAGAAATTTGTGTTTCCAAATCACTTGGTGCCTTTGAAGATTCTGTTGAGAGACTATACTTCATGTACTATACAGTCCAAAAAAACTTGCATGTCTTTGCTTGTAAATATATTTTATTACCACGAAGGGCCTATAGCATCCAGTTCTCTGTATAAGGAGAATTGCACTTTGAATGAAACTGCTTCCTTTTTACATATGAAAGAGTCCAAGCCAGTCTTTCTCTCTGGGGAGTTCCCATAATAGACTCAGTAAATTTGGCTGAATGAGGATCAGCCCATGTATTAGATCTCTAATAACAGAAAAGATTATGATAATATTCTTGCTCTTACAAAGTATCTTTCATTCAGGGATATCAAAGCAGTTCACGGTAGAGGTTAACTATTGTTATCCCTGTTTTGTGATTGGGGAAATTGAGGGACAGAGAGAGGTAAAAGGATGCTTCCAAGGTCAGCAGCAGAGCTGGGAATAGAACAGCAGAGTCCTGACTCCCAGTGCTTTACCCTAATAGCGAAGACACCAATTAACAGCCAAGTGTGTTGGGTTTCCCTTGTATAACAGCCTACCTAGCCTGAATGAAAATGGGAGAATTTTAATCCAGTCAGCATTTCCTTTTTCAGAGGTTAGTATGGCTAGGGGTAGGATACTAAATTGGATTTTGTTAAATCTTGTCCCAGTTGGCTGGGATTTTCCTTGTATCTTCTGCAGAAGCTTTTGAAAGATTCTGAAACTTTCTCCAAACAATTATTTCTACTTCTCCCACACACCCAGCCCTAGGTTTGACTCTTCCATTATCCAAGCCTTAGGACCCATCAACAGCTGCCACAAACATTGACTCAGTAATATTTCTAGTTGCCGAAGAGATGCAGGCCAGCATGAAAATTCGAGGGAGAAATGATTATAACACACCTGTAATTTTTTTTTTTTACCAGTAATTGTGGTGATAATCTTTTATATTTTAGGGTTACTAGGTGGCTCTTCAAAGAGCTTGGAGCTGCATTGTAAAGGGCCTGGTCCTGCCAGGTGCTGAGTGCCCTTGAGTTCCCTAGGACTGGAGAGGCAGCTCAGCAGCTGGCAGGAGCAAAGCCCTGAATGGTTTTAAACCACATAACCTCCCACCTTGAGGTCTCAGTGAATTGTGTGTGTGCGCGCGCGCGTGTGCTCAGCCCTCCCTTGAAGTGGTTAACTCAGCTGTGAAGCCTTCTATCAGCCATAATAGCTTCAAGGTGGGGAATAAAAAATGGAGGGTGTTTAAATTGTTAATGGGTTTCATGTTCTTGTCACTGTTGAGGGTTTGTTCCCTTTTATAAACTCATAGTTTTTGGTTGACATTGCTTTTATGTGAGCCATCAGCCGGTTGGTGATGGTGTTCCTGTGTTAGACCATTACTGCCGGATTGTATTTGCAGTAAAGAAAGAGAATGGAGGCTGTAAATCTACAGCCAGAGATTTAGGGCCCTGTTACTCTGCAGTTTAGGCCCCTGTGCTCAGGAAGTCCATTCTCCTCCGGCAGAATTACACCCCTCAGAACATTCCTTCTGAGGCACTGATCGACGACATTCATTGCATGGGCTTTTTTGAGGCGCTTAGTACACTAATTCAGTTAAAAGAGCCTGGAGAACTGAAGGAGATGGGCCTCTCTTTCCTTGCTGGAAACCAAACACCAGGCAGGTTAGGTACCATGCACTGTTTATTCCTGTGTACCCTTTCTGTTCGGTTTTAAAAGAGGAGGGGATTGGAATCATAGGTGAGAAACATTAAGAGATCTCGTAAATGCATCTGAAGGTGCAAGAAGAGTGCCAGGATCTGTGCTTTTGTGCTGGTATAAATCTGGAGTAACAGCATGGAGGAGTTATTCCATATATACACCAAAGTAATTGAGATTAGAATCCAGGCCTAGAACCTTTAATGGTCACCCAGGAAGTGCTTTAATTGAAGACTGTTAACCCTTGTAGTGCTGAGCAGTGTAGCAGATAAGTCCAGGAGATGCATGCTTCCTATGCAGTGAGGGAAAGCATTCTGGTTATCTGTATGCATGCTCTAGCGTGTGTGTATGCTCTGAAAAGGGGCAAAAGAGTTGATAGAAGTGATCCCCTAACAAGACAAGTAAAAACCACAGAGAATTCTCTCCCAGGGGTTAGGGACAGAAATTACACATAAACCTGTATAAGTGATTGGAAGCCAGTTCAAATCTGTAACACAACAGAAGTTCAGTGCCCATAAACTGCTTTCAAAATGCCCAAAACTGGTTTAAGATAAACCTGGATGGATATAGTGTCAGACTTAACTGATTTAAGTTAAATTGGTTTATTGAACTTCTGTCTCAGATCCCCTCCAGATTCAAGTTAACCCTCAGGCCCCCAGCATCCAGGAAGCTTTGTACCTTCCCTCCAAACCTCCCTTTGCAGGATGGGCAGACTAGCCTTGGCCCAAACTGTCTGCTTCAGCTGAGCAGGGAGGTGTGCTCTAGGGCCCTCCAGGATGTGGCTGCATTTCTAGAATCAAAAGTGAATGTCTGTTCACTTGCTTATCAGTTGAATATATACGGCTTAGACCTAGACTAACCTGCAAACATTTAATTGATTCAGCCTCCAGCTTTTTGACTGTCTGTACTTAGTCCCTGTCACAGCCAGCAGGCATGAGAGTTCTTGCAGCCTTTTTTCTAGGGAAAGGGAACTTGCTTGACCCCAGCACAGAGAGTCATTGAGAAGACAGGAGGGCATGTCGGTCTTCCATGCATGAACTGGAATTTTACTATGCTTGGGTCAATCAGATCTTTGATAATGGGTATTTCAAATCATATTCTGTCCTGACATGTAAATTGCAGTGACTTCATGGAAAGCTGGGTATGTAAGTGGTTTAATTCTGTGCCTCGGGTTCCTTCTTTGTAAAGTGAAGGTAACTGTATTCGCTGAGTTACTGTGAGGGTGAGTTGGGCCAAATTCTGCTTTCAGTTGAGAAAGCTGGCAGACATAATTGGAATTTACACTAGCATCAGAGACAGCAGAACCTGGCTCCTTTTGGGGTATGTCTTGCAAATTATCATTATTACTCATTGCAAAATTTGGTTGGTGCAGAAGGTGGTGAGTGCATGCACAACACATTTTCCTGATTTTTCCCAGGAGAGGGTAGGGGGGGAGGGAGTGTTTAATGCAGAATGGTCCCAGTAATCCCCTCCAGCACATCTGGGTCTGCTTCCCCCTTCTCCATGTCAGCTGTCACAAATGTGCATGATTTAACTGCACACAGCCATTGAACCTGTGTTAGCCCATTAAGGGCGTCAGATGATCCCTTGATGAGCTGTCAGTCCAAATTGAGCCAAAAGTCTGGCACTTAAAAGATCTAATTTTCATAATTACCCAAGACCCCACTCTTTCCTCCCTCCTCCTCCTCACCACCCATCCACACACGCATGCACACGCACAGAAGGGCACACTCTCTGGAGACTCATCACTCCCTTGGCTTGAAGATACAGCAGAGTTCATCCAGGGGTCAAGCCCAAATTCTGCTTCCTGTTCAGGAAGTGTGCTGTGCATTTTGGCCTCTTGGTTGCATGTATGTGTGTTTGGGAGGAGGGGGGAAATTCAGGAACAGGGAAGATTTGGAGAGATTTGCTTACATAATCTTTTTACACCCCACTATTGCATGAAAACACATTTGGGAGGGAGGTATGAAGTTCAAGGAGTCCTCTGTGTTTTATATACCTGACAAAAGCCAGGCCTGCAACTTAAAGCTCTTGGATGATGTGACAGCTGCACTGTCATCCCTAAGTACCGCAAAAGCATAAATTGGGCCCAACTATTAAAATCACAAAATCTGGCTTTAAAATCAAGTGATCTTAAAACATAAATATATTTCTGTTTTCCTTTATTTCTCCCCTCACCCTGGGTTTTGTGTCTCAGATTTCTAAGATTTTCTTTGAAGAACCTTTTTCTTGCCTAAAGCAAAGCTGTGTGTGTCATTTATTCACATGACTCCAGAAGCACAGGGCTTTAAGAAAAAGCAACAGATACTGCAAGGCTTGTGATGGGATTGCATGAGTTGGCAGGCCTGCCAGGGGGATACATGCTGTAGAATGAGATATAATTGGAGTTTATGGAGGACTCAGAGCTTCACTTCCTCCCAACTTCTTTTCCAGAGGGAATTCACTGACAGCCATAAGCCTTAAGCTGATAATAGGGCTGGTTAAAGTAAGTGTGATTTAACCCCTAGGTAGCAGGATCTTCTGTACTCCAGAGTTTGGGTCTTATTCCCAGTAGTTTCAGTGGACTCTGAGCAGCACAAACAGGGTGGTTTGCTCATTGCGGGTCAACAGTGGAAGGTTCTGCCCCCAAAGAGCTTACAATAGATGTCCATGGAGCAGGAGGTGCATAGCGCTTTCCAGGAGTTAAGCTTATGCCTTGTATGCCTAGGTTACTGAACCCTTCAAGATGTACATTTCTTGTAAGAGCTCAGGACCAGCCACACTAAACATATTTGCCCTAAGAGGACAGGAGTTGTGGCTATGGGTCAGAACACAGGGTTTTTATTCCTTGCCTTCACTGCTATTTATTTATTTATTTATTTTAGCATAAGTGAAAGCTCAGTACATTACTCAAGCCTCAGTTTTTCCCTGAAGTCTGTTGTTTATGGAGACAAGGTCTGTCCCTGGGGATCACTCCCATAAAACCTTATTATCATATATTCCAGGGCATAAACTTCAGATGTCAGCTCTGGAACGCTGTCTCCAAAGCAATAGCTGCCCTCATTTGCCTTCCATTTTGCTCCAGCTTCTTTCTTTCTGCTACAGTTTTTATTTACGTGATGATATTTAGCTTTACGTGGACACACTCCTTTTCCCTCTAATAAGACAGAAAGTCCTGAGAGGCTGTTACTGGACCCTGAATACCTTTATCTGAGCCCACTGGAGCTTTAAATGCTGCTCAGAACTGAGCAGATTTTCTTTTGATTCCTACAGAAAGGCGATATTCCGGGCTTGGTTACACTAGCATTAATTACAGGCTTGGTCAACTCACAAACCCCGGTTAAGTTGTTCTGGGTTTGACCTGAGATCAGAACTCCACGTGATATTATGGACTGCCAGATTGCAAAGGCTGCCCTGCTTCCCACCTCCATGTAAATGTCAATGATGCTGTTTCTGCCCTTCCCCTTTCTACTGTTGTCACCAATAGGTTCCACAATGCTGGCTTTTCCATTGTTTTATTATTGCTGATGACCAGTGTTCATTAATGCCTTTGTGTGTTCTGGGGATTATTTTGCCTTCCTTGATTCTCTCTCTGCTGATACCTCAAGCAGAGCTGAGATTCCTCTGTCCAGACCCACAGCCTCTCTTGTCTCAATAGAAGACTAATCCAGCATTATAATATAGTAACTGCAAAAAGACACCTCCTTTTATTCCCGTTTCATTCTTTTTCTTTTTCTTTTCTTAATTCACTGTCTAGTGAGTTTCTGATTGACTCAAAGACCAATTAAAGTAAAATTTAATGGGAGAATAGATTAACTCCCTGAGGTTTCCCTGCCATCCATCACATTTTTATAGCAGGAGCTGTGAAGAAGCTCATAACTTCATGCTGTGAATGTGATAATAAAGAGGGCACGGAGAGGATTCCGATTTACTGCCAGGCTGATGTGCACCCGGACGGGATTTACTGCCCCAATCCCTTCCTCTTTTTATTCAGAGGGAGGTCACCGGATCTGTGCTCAGCACCGGCTTGAAGATGCTGAAGTATGGGATGTCAGATTGAGATCCTTTCTCTTCATGGCAGGGGAGGGGGAAGGAAAAGGTTACATGTAAATGCAATTTGTCCAAAGTGCAGGGGTTGTGTGAGATTCATCTTGGTGCTCAAAAGGCCACAGTTGCCAGAGGGCACTGGTTTAAAAAGCACATTCATTGCACAGAAATTTTGGAGTGAACAGGATCGGTGGTTCTTGAGTCACTGGCAGCATTCTTCCCTCACGCTCACGTGAGTGGGTAGGTGGGTGGGTGTGTGTGCTTCCACGCCTGCATTTTCTGGGATTACTTGTCCACCTTGCATTACCCTTTTCACAGCATCATTAACATCTCAATAGCAGCTCATTCACAGAAATGAGACTCTGGAAGCAGGAGAGTGCAAGCAAATGCCAAGAGCATACATCTCTCTGGGTGTATTGTTACATAAATGTTTTTTTTCCCCCTACAATTTTGGTCCTGTAAAACTCCTCCTGTCTTGTGGAGGAAGGACTGACTCCATTTTGATTTCATCTTCCCAAGTCCTCAAAATGTTCAGTGGAATTCACACTGTAAAAAGAGGAGGGATCTTTAAGAGCTAGGCCCATAAGTAAATTTATCACGCCAGAGCTGTAAATTCCTGGTTTATGGATGATGGGAGCCTGCTTTTGTGGCTTTTACTTAGGGCCCAATGCAATTGTCAAGCTCCTACAAAGTGAGAGGAAAAGATGGGGAATGACTGAAGGGAGGTCTGGATGGGTTTAGGCAGCTTTTTGGAAATGGGTTGTTCAAGAGCCGGCTGAGCTATGAATATGTCCAAGTTCGGCATGCAGTGATCACCACTTACCTACAGCTGCCACATCACAGCATATGAAGTAGAATTGCCTTAGCCATATTGGGGAAAATGCACCTTCCGGGTCCAAAAAATGCTTTGGGTTGTTGATGGCCCAATTATGCCCATTTCCTTAAGCCTGCCTCTACCCACTGTGGATGTTGAGCACTATAACAATAGTGCCCAGTTGCAGTGATGGCCACAAGACCCTATGTGGGGAAAATATGCCTAAGTTTTGCCCCAGTTGAAGAACTGTTTGGGCCTTTTACCTGGAGTTTGAGTGTAGCCTGTGACCCTATTACTAAGGTGCCTGGAGGACTTACAGGATGCAGGTCCCAGCATGCTGTTCCCAAGTGAGAATTGCCAGTTTGGAGCAGAACTGGAGACCCCTTCCAGTCTGAGATCTGACCTGGTATTATGACCTGTACCAGGTGTCAGAAGAAGGCACTCGTGGTAGAGAGATGTGAACTCATTTGTTCCTTCCACCAAGAGGTCACGTTCTGCTCTCTGACAGGGGATTCTCTTGTATGGTCAGGACAGGCATGGGCTGCATCATAGAGCTCTATGGGTAGAGTTAGGATTTACTTTTATTACAGTACCACTGGAGGGCCCTGTTGTGCTTGGCACTCTACGGATGCATCCTAAATTCATTAAGGTAGGAACTGTCTCTAGCTATTGAAACAGGAGGCAGTAAAAGAACAGAAAGGAAAAGTGACTTGCCCATGGTCTTACAGCAGGTTGGTGGCAGAGCCAAGAACAACAATACCCAGGTCTGCTTCCCAGTTAGGTGCTGTATCCAGTGGCCCATGTTGCCTTGTCATCCTGTGATTCTTCCTTGACCCTCTGTGCTGCAAATTGGATTCATTTTCTGTAGGCAAGGGTCAGAGGGAAAGGAGAGGATTACATGGAATTGTGTTTCCCTGGGGGCAGATAATAAAGGAAAGAGGGGAGGAAGGGATGGAGGACAGGGAAAGATGCATCTCCCCTGGTGAGTTTTGGTGAAAAGGTCTGTGTGTGCAACAGCAATGAACTAAATAGGAGAGAGAATTTATCTGGAAATAATAGAAACTATTTGTCGGATTTTCTAGGCTGAAGATCTGGAGTTAATCATTATTCCACAAAACCCTGAATGATGTTTCTTGCAGCTTTCCTACACAGATAGTGTCCCGGTGGGAGCGCTACTAACAGTATTTTGTCAGGCACTATCAGCAGTATTGAGCCAACCTGAGCACCCTATTATTAATCCTTTTCTCCCAGTGACATGACGGCAATCGATGTCTGAACAAGCTATTGAAACTACAGCAATCAACTGGACTCCAGTTAATCCAACAGGATGCAGACTCTGGGCCAAGCAGGACAGGGCATCCTAAGGAGCTCTGTGCTGTTCTGTCTCTGGGGCTGCAGTCTTCTGGAATTGAGCACTGTAATAGACACCAGTGCACATGGGTATGAGATACAATATGAGAGTTACAGAAGGTTTGAAACACGTGCTAGTATTATGTGTGTAGGCTTCGGTACATTACAATCTGAGCTGCAGAAAAGTGGTGTGTGCAAGTGTGTGCCTGTTTTTGCATACAAGGGGCTCTCTGGATACAGCTATGTTGAAGCCGGAGCATATGCATGCCAAGGTGTGCTTTGCAGCTTTAGCAGTGCTTTAGAGTGCTGTGCAGGCCAAGATGCATTCCCCACCAGCAGATGCGTGTGTACCTAGGTGCTGTCTGGCACTGCATGTGTGCATGGGTCCAGATTAGGGTGCCACATGCAGAGATAGGCTGGAGGTTGTACAAAAAAGAATGAAGTGCCACCTGCTGGTGAATTTTTTTTATATGTAGCATCAGGATTTCAGACCTTTATACAAAGTAGAACCAGCTCTTTTCCACATGGGTTAATAATTTATGCACATGCTTTTCTTGTGTGTGGCTGGTAGCATGTGGCTTTGCCCTCAGCATTGGGAGAGGTCATTGGATTTGCTGTCTGATTTCAACAGACAGTAACTCCCTCGTACCCTCCGTATATCTGAAATAAAGGAGGAAATGAGGAACATTACTGCAAAAGTTTTTGCAGCCCCATCCAGAATATTCTTGCTGGAATATAAGAATCAGGCTGCTTTCCCCAACAGTGCAGCAAGCCCTGGATGGGACACCCAAAGGCATTAGAGCTCTTCAGTTCCCATGATCTGTTTAGTTCCAGGGCTCTGCTGAGAAAACCAGCAAAGGGAGACAGCTGTGGCACTGGTTTTGGTGTTATGCATGTTCTGAGTGAAATTGCTTCCTTTTGTACACAGGGACCCCTCTGTACCACAAGTCCTCAAGTGGATCTTTAGTGGTGTAGAGGTCTGGGGAAGTCCCATATAAAGCATGTAAATTACTAGCCGTCCACAGCATGTGATGAAATTCACCTACAGCATAAAGAACTGAACTGAGACCTGTGAAACTCACTTTACTTTAGTCACTTTACCCACTTTACCAGATGTCCCTAACTAGCCAGAAGGCTGTAAAGACTTTCCAAAGTGAGTGACTGAGAGGTGAGCTATCTATTTCTTCCCTGTGTTTTCTGATTGGACTAGCTTCTGTTGTATGAAGGAGGCAATGAGTATAAACACTGGCATCAGTCACCTGGGGTGCCAACTTGACACTCTTAAAGGACTTTTATTTTCATAAGGCATTGTGTATCTGCCCTTTGGAGGTCAAGATGGCTTAAGAAGGGCACTCCAGATCACTAGTTATTTTTGACAACTTGGGGTATATATAAAACAAGAAGAACTGTAGGTTGAGAGATGGCAAACATTTCCTTATCAGGGGAGTGTTAGAATCACAACACAACTTCTTACTTGGCCTGTTGAGTGACCTTCCCTCTTCCACCAAATTTGCAAACTATTAAAAATGATAAGCACTTAGGCATTTTCAAAGGGTCATTCAAACACCAAGGCACTGATTTTTCTCTTGCCCACTTTTTCTCCTTTATCAAAGTGGAAAACGGAGACCTAGAGTGGTGACGTGACTTGTCCAAGACTCCTGAGAGATGACAAGGAAAAAGGGTAGCTGAGAACTCAGAGGCTGCAGCTGTCAAGTCCCAAAACAATTGCACCCAACTGCACTATCCAGTGTAACAGTAGCCTTCTTGGGATTAAGGCAGGCTTATATATTGTGGACAAAGTTTAAGCTGTTGTAGAGCTAGGCATGCATTGATTTTTACCTGTTGTGATATGTAGATGCACCAGGTGCCACCTGCTACACTTTGCACACAGCTGTATGGAGTGTTTCTATTTCTGAGCTAAAACCTGGAAAATAGGCTACTCTTGTAAGCACATCTGTTTTTCCTACATGAGGTTCACTTTTCCATGTGAAGCCTTTCAAAAGTACGAGTCCATGCTGCACACTCCTCAGCGCTGTCCCAGATCAGAACTGCCAGGTGAAGCAGCTCATTTTGGGGCAGAGGAGCTATCTTCTGCTCCACTGTGGGCTGTCAAGCCCAGAGAATGTTTACTAATAAGACTGGCCATTAAGGTGGGTCAGTGATGGATGGGCTGTGCTCTTGTGCCCTAGCCTGGCGTGTGCTAAGACACTCCCTGACCAGCAGATGTTGTACTGGCTGCCTTATTAAGGGTCTCTCTTGGTGACATCAGCTATACATCAACCTGGCTGATGCCTTTGATTATTTGGACAGCTTTTGACATGATGAATCGTTGGGATTGATCTGTCTTTCTTCGTGCGCGCCCCTAGCTGGTTTGCCTCTTGCCTTGTCTCTCCCAACTCTCTGCTCTTAAACCACAAATCCTTTAAAGGTTAGCACTTTCTGGCATGTCCCATTTAAAGAACCTCTGTAGATGCAGCATGGTGGTGAGAAACCTTTCTTTGCATGGAGTGTCTGTCTCAGAGAGGTGGGACAGAGAGTAGGGAATGAAGCCAGGATTAAAAGAAAGTATGGAGAGTACCTAACCTGGCTTAGGGGCAGTGGCAGGGATGCAGCATTAGCCTTAGTGCAGCGAAAGACTGGTTGCAGAAAGCTCAGGGTGTCCAGGTCACAGGTCCAGGTTAATTTCTACGTGTTCCATGTTAATAGAACTATAAAGAAAAAAAGTAACATGGAATGACAAATACATCCTATCAAGGAAGACAAAATTTCATAACTCTCTGAATGAGTCCATAAGGTGCCACACTGCCTTGCCTTCCACGCAGAAATTTCTTATACCCAAAAAACCCTTTTAGGTTTCTGTTGTTACTGAACTTTATACGTCTCTTGTACATTGCCTGTTCTGAGGACCCTTTGTAAATTACAGTAGCCTATTTCCTATTGATATATCTTCTTGTGTCTTGTTATCAGTGCTCCTAATCCTGGTCCCATTGTGGAACCCTCATGCTTGGAATACAGGCAAGAGACTGCCAGATAGCTATGCAAATCTGCACTCCTAAAGTGGTCAGAGTTCACTGCTTGGTACAGCACATGAGGAAAAAAATCTGTCTCTCATATGAGCTACAGATTGAGTCAGTTGGAGTGTAAACATTCTCTGGAATGTCCATCTGACAGTTATTCTTATTGCTACATCCTATAGAGCATTTCTGGACTGAACAGAGCAGAACTGAACAGAGAATTGTATCACCTCTGTGAGAAGGTTTAAAAATACAAGTAGGAGGAACACCATTGATTCTCAAATTCTGCAGATTTTCTGAATGATTTCTGTTGAATCCTGTTAAACATCTGTGGAATCCTACTGGCTTCGTGTCCTATAGATTCTGTAGGGCTTTTCCACAGTGGAGGCTTTACTCTCCCTCCCTTGTTTGTTTTACCTGGTGCCATGGGATTGGCATGGTTACACTACTGTACTGTATCAATGCCTTCTGCAAAAATCTAGGTAGCTCCAGTATCTTGCATCTACTGCTGGTGCAAGGGGCAACGTGCTGTGAGTATTTGCTCAATGCATTTTGGGATACCCACCTACCCAGAGAATGGAACGAAGGAAAACTGGCTAATTTGGTCACAGAGAAACAGCATGCTATCTCTAGTTCTTATTTGCGTAGCTCTGAACTCTTATCTGTGGTGCCAGTAGATTCTGCCTGAGCAGAAGATAGAGCCCCATGTGGGTCCTGATAACTCTTGTTCATTAAGGACCCACTTAGCACTCTGTGGGACTGAAGCAAGATAGGATGGAACAAAAACACAGAACTTCTATGGATATATAATGCAAACCTTATCAATAATAATTCAAATGCGAAAAACAAACTTGAAAAACCTGGAGATTATGATGCCTGCCCACAAAAAAGGAAATTCAAGAAACTCTCTCCTTCTGAGTCCCTGTAGTACCTAAATGGGATTAGTTAGCATGGCACTGTATTTTTGTGATGCCTTTAATATTAAGGAGAATTTAAACTCTTTGGGGCAGAGGTTGTAGGGAACTGAGCACAGGACAATTAGCTATGAGACTTAGAAGACCTGGGCTTTGCTTCTTACTGTCCCTGGCCTATAGCTTGGACAAGATGTTTCCTTTTTAGCGCCTCTCCTTCCCTCTCCTCCTCCATCCATCTCATCTTTTGGGACAACAACAGTCTCTGGCCATGTGTTTGTACAGCATCTAGCACAGCAGTACCCCAATTTCGGTCAGGGTTTCCAAATGCTACTGAGGTAGTGATAATTAACAAGACCACCTGACCTTGGATATGGAATTCTGGGTGCAACCTTAATAAAGGACTCGGGACTGTCTTATGAAACACATTAACTAGTTAAACGAATGGATGTGCATCTGGCTTCTATTCCTGCTTCCACCCCAGACTTCTTTTGTGGTCTTGGACAGTAATTTTCCCCTTCTGTGCCTCATTTTTCCTCTCTAAACGACAGGAGTAATGGATACTCCTGCCACTGCTCGGTTCTGGAAGATCCCACGGTGTGGAGAGAAAGAGTGGTACGGAAATGCAGAATGTTCATATCATTGAAACTTATTAATGATGTTCCTCTAAAAAGTAGCCTGTTTGTCAGTGGGGTAAGGTGGGAGATGGAGGAGTATTTCAGTTTCATTGCTTGCTTGGTGCGCCCCCCCCCCCCCCCCGGGGAAAAGCTTAGTGAAAGAGTACATTCCAGCAGGCTGACAAAAAAGCCATGTTAAATTCTCTTTGATACTTGTGGAAGTGGTGGGTAGTGACATCACAGGCTGGGTTACATTGTGACTGTTACTGGTAATTATGCAGCTGTGCAGGCAATGACTGTGAGCTAGGTGGAAATGCTTAATTGTGTTCTCAGCCACATTAAGGTAACACTGCCTACTTATACCCTGGGATCCCTGTTTGACATAGTCAAACCAAGTACAGACAGCAGGACTTAAACACTTGTATCAGTGACTTGCTGACCTGAGATTCTTAGTTCAGGACTTTTATACATGAGATTTCCCCCACTCAAGATCGCTGCTACTGATTTTCAGCCCAAAGGGAATAGAGCTGGGGCGGGGGGGAAGTGCCCCCTTAAAAATTGGCTGGGTAATGGAAACAACCTTAAACTATCGTATTTCAAGCATAACACCATAATAAAAGTAACAGGATAATGATTTTTTTCAGTCCAGATATTAGAAGCCCAGATATTGATTGGTTGTTTCCCTTGTCGTTCTAACCTCTGATGGAACTGCATTTTTTGACAGAGAGTGCAATAAAATGTACAGTTTCCAATTTGAGAGCCCTATAAATGTCACCTCTACATGCACGGTTACAAATTCTTCATGATGTTCCCCACCCCTCCCCTTAACACCACAAGGATCTTCCTAGAACAGAGCAGTGGCACAGTATGTTGCTTCCTGGAGAAGAAAGTTCACAAGAACAGAACATCCTTTATACCCAAGGTATAGGTAGTAATATTCTAAAAATAAAAAGATTCTCTAACTCTGTAGTAAGCTGAGTGGAGTTCTTTTTTAATGACTGTTTTGGAATCGCATAATTGTGAAGTTTATTAATAATAATCTACATTTTAATGGCACTCCTATAAAAGCAGCATTCTTAAATAAAGGACTGTATTATCAAGTACTCAGCATCCCTATTTAGAATAGGTTTTGGGACAAGCTTGGCAGTTCTGTGTTAGCAGAATGCAAGCAATCTTAGCACCCACAGTTTGGGACTAGATTTCCCAAAAAGCTTTGCTTTAGCGGTATTCATTGTGACCCTTAATAGGGATAATAATAAGTCGATTCTGTTACTATGATTATTACTACTATTACCATTGTTAATATGATTGCCATTTTGCAGAGGAACCCAGAACTTAAGCTTAAGGCTTAGAGTAGGTGCTGCTTGGAAGTTAAGCTCCTTGGTTAATCTAGTCCCAAATATGGATGCTTTGGGTTCTGCTACCAGTGTGCCAAGTGCTGTACAGAGAAATGTTAAAAAGACAGCACCCATGCCATAAAGAACATGCCCTTGAAATAGCTAAGGAGCCAGCAGAGAGGAAGACAAGAGGCAGCATGAGAACAGAGTGATAGAATGTGGAACTGGATGGATCCTTTTAGCATCATGCTTTAGGTTCTGGAGGTTTTGTTTTAATAGCTTGGTTGTCTGCTTTAGTGTTCTCCCTTCTTGGTTTCTAAGGCTGAGATGTTGAAAGGAAACCAAGGCTGCATCCTCACAACAAAAAAGTATGTATGTACCTACATTGAGATTTGCTAGCACAGGTTAACCCTTTCTAGGTAAAATCCTAGTGGCGATGAGATTTCCTAATCCTTACCTCAAGCACTTGGGAGCTAGAACATTTGTAAATCCCTAGCTAAAAGCATCCTGAGGAGCAGTTTGAAAGGAGAGAGAGAGAACTATGACAGGCTCAGGTCAGGGGGTGGGGAAACTAAGTTTTACATGTAAAGGGCATCTTAGGCCTTGTCCACATGGGGAAATTGACCAGCATAACCAACAGCAGAGTAAGTGTTCCACCACAGCTGTTCTGGAATAGCTTCCTTGTGCAGATGCTCCTTTGTACGATAAATTACTTTATTCCATAATAATTACCTCTCTTTGGAAGTAGAATCATTATTAGGAATAAAATCAGCTCAGAACAGAGAGCCCACAAGGGGGAGTTATCCTGGAATAGTTAAATTATTCTGCTAAAGTGAGGCTGGAAAATTAACCTGGGTGTGTCTACACATGCAATTAATGTGAAGCAATAAACTGTGGAGCAGTTTATTACTCCCAGGTGCAGCATAGATGCCCACTCAAGGCAGCAGCAATTTGGGCTGGAGCAAAGCATTTTACACCAGGACTGGTCAGCCCAGGGCTCTGGATGGCAGCATTGGCTGGCAGAGGGGCTGGCTAGGTCATGGGGATACTGAAAGTGCAGAGCCATGTGGCTAGGCACCAGGCAGGAGTCTGCTGCAGTAACCTATCCTTGTGGTAGGTTCCCAACTTACCTGGCAGGGGAAACACCATGTACTGGATCCATGAAGGCAGTTTTCCTTAAGCTGGGGATAACTGTTCCTGGGGATAACTGTTCTTCTGGTGTTGGTTAGTACCCACCAAGGTGCTGGGACTTAAAACCCACTTTATGGAAGTGGAAGGTTTCTCCCTAGCTTGCTCCTGTGGCCATATGGCCGAGGGCAGGTGAAACTTGGGGGTATCTGAACCCCAAGCCTCTGGGCTCAGGCCTGCATGTAGGATGCCTGCCAAAAGACTTTGGAAATATCTGAAGCCCCTGGTGGAGGATGTTTGCTGGTTGTAGGGCCACTTACAGTTCTGGACTGACTCATGGATTTGGACTTGGTTTGGTTGATTTGGCTTAGAACACAAAAAATTTATTTAAAAAAAAAAAAAAGCCAGGCAGAAGTCTGGCTCCTGGCTGGCTGAGTTGACCGGGTGCAATTTATGCCCACAATCAGCATCTGCATGTGTGTTTAATCTCAGTAAATTACCCTGGTGTAAAAAAGTACTGTTCCCAACAGTACTGTTTTACTGTGGCACAGATTAGTTTATTTCATTTTCATACCGCTGCATGTGTAGACGGTGACACTTTACTCCACAGCTAATTAGTCTACTGTGCAGTAAAGCACATGTGTAGACATTGCCTCTGTGTAGGAAGGGCCCTGGAAGGAAGGCATTGAGGCTAGAGTGACAGGATGATGGGAGTTTGATCAAATGTTCAACATCTCCAGTATACTATCCAACATATCAAGAATGGTGCTACTTTTTTCTTAGCAGTGTAAGGCAGGACAGACATTACATTTGTCCCTGAACAAGTTGTGCCTATGTTTCTCCCAGAACAGAAATATCACAGGATTAGCAAGTACACACATCACTCTTCTAATCAGGGTATAGTGAACTGCTGAATGCATTACTGTTTTTCTGCCATTGATTCATTGATGGAACCCCAAGAAAACTGTTCAGGTGCATTTTGCAATGTCCTGGGATAAACTGTTGGTACTTCTTATCCCATGAACTTTTTTAGGAATTATCCCAGAACAACTGACATAGATGCCTGAACAACTGTACTTTGTCCTGAGATAAAATGCTTTATCCTGGGAAAAATGTGACTTATTTTAACTTTAGTGTAACACTTTTGAGGGCATCTGAGACCCCTGGCACTGCCCTGCTAACATACCCTCTTTCCTAGGGTGTCTTTGTGAGTAATGACTGCCTGTGAACATTGCTGCTTTGTGACACAGCTAGCCACAAGCTCTTTGGGTCAGGGACCATTCATTTTCCTGTCTGTCTGTTTTTTGCTGTTCCTGCTCATTGTGGTCATGGTCTCTGACTGGTGCTTCTCAGGTGCAGCTGCATTACAAAGGGAATAAATAACAACATCCACTTGAGAATTGGCTTAGTACTGCGAAGCTCATTGCACTTGTGACTGAATGAAGAGGAGCTTGTGTCCAGGGCTCTGGAGCAGGGCAAGCTGCTCTATTTATGTGCCACTTTCTCCTTCACTGTGAAAATAATAATCAGTTTTATATAAATCTCTCCTCAACAAAGAGACCTGAAACCACAAGCCGCATCCCTAAGGCACACAATGATACCATGGCATGCGTAATCAGTGCAGTTACTCTCTGTAAGATGCACTCACACTGTGACCTTCTGTTAGGTTTAATGCAACCTTTTTATTTATTTCCAATAACTCTCCAATCAGTCAGCACTCTGCTGGGTTTTCTCTAACCTCAGATCACGGTCTCATAACCGGTTTTGGTTCTTTTATTGGTCTCTGAGGTAGCTAGAGCTGTTAAGCCCAGCATTTTGATTTGATGAGAGACATTTCAAGGGTCTCAGTGTCTCTCTCACCTTTGCCTAAACACTTCAACCTCTCTTCTGTGCTGGGAGAATGGTCACTGGTATCAACACTGGATCTCCATAGCTTCCCAGCAGCCAAGATTGTAATTTAAGCCCAAACACAAACTGTGTTTGCAACCCAGTGTGGAAAATGGTATCCTTTTGCATGTCCTCTTCTCCCTCCCCATCCCCTCACCCAGTTCCCCCCAAAAAAGATGACTGTTGAAGGGTTTTCACCATTGCCAAAGCCATTGTTAGCCATGTGTAAGCAGGACCTCTAAATAGACATAGATTCATAGGCAAGAGGCACCCTGGGAGATTATTCTAAACTTGGGGAAGTCATCCGAGTATCATCTGCAAGTTCTGAAATCCTGACAGAGACTAGATTTGTAGCCAAGGACACTTGATTCTGGTCTGATTAACCACATTTGGTGCTTTTTATAATAAACTTCTGATCTGTCATCCTGAATTTATCACTGCTGGTGGGTGTTTGAGAGGTAATAACAAGAGGCTGCTTTTTTGGACCCAGCATTCTTTATGCTGCCCTGTCACTTTCTTATATTTCTAGAAGTGGGATACAGCAAGCACGATCAATATTTTATTTTATCTCCTTTTACCAATAATTTTTTTAATCATAGTGTGTTTCTCTGTCCCCCTTTATATAAATAATTGTAGTGAAGCAGTGCTGTATTCAGCACTTTAAAGAAAAGTCTGCAGAGTAAAAGGATGAAGTCAGGAAAGAGGAAGTCTAGAAGAAGGAAGGCAGGGCCACCTTTGCGCTGTGGCATCTTTATTAGGAGAGGAAAGGAGAATGTGTACACTGTAGACCAAAATATGATGTGTCGATAACTGAGCCAGCTTTGGTGCTAGAAAGCCATCCAGAGTGGACCTCAGCACAGGTTGACTTATCCATGAGAAACTTGATTTAAGCTGCCTTGGGTGGTGTTACCACTACACTGCAGCATAGGCATACCATGAAAGGGAAAATGTTGGCTCAGGTGATTTAAGAAGATGCCAGTGAGATGTTGGTCATATGTAGTCCAGATCTTGCCATCAGACTGTGAACCAGAAAACCTGAGTGCTACTGATATGATCTACGACCTTGGTCAAGTTTTTTCTTCTTGCTAGGACTGACTGTGCCCTACCAGTCACCAGGCTGGGGAGGCGTCACCAAGCATGCTTCCTTTATGCCTTTTGTGGTACCTGAAATCTTTGTGCGGGGGGCTAGAAAATTCTGGAGTCTGACCAGGCTTGGATTTGGAAATCTTCCCAAAACATAATCCCTCTGGCTGGTGTAAATCAGCTTGCGAGCATTCACCTGGCTTAGCACTACTAGAGGATCCAACTGCTTCCAAATTTTAGGAGGGACCTGACCTGTTCTGCAGCCCTGGATCTCCAGAAAATTGTTGAGGTCTTGTCTATATATAACGTATAATCATGGAAAGGATGTATTATGAAGGCAATTACTGGTTGGGTGAGAGGAAGGCAAAGCTTTGGGTATCAGGTGCCTCTGTTTCTAAGATTGTTTCATGTGCCACATGCTAAGATTTTTACCTCCTTTAAAGCAGCAGTGTAAAATAGAATAACAGACAAATTGATCTAATGATGCAGGCATAAGGGAGCACTGAATGGCTTAATTTCCTCAGGCCTTTTGTTTCTTCCCATCTCTGTTCCCCTCTGGGGAAGAATGTGAGAGAGAGACTGTGCATGGATATCCCCCTCTATGCTTGGGAGGGGAATGGTGGGAAGATGACTTTCGTCGTCCTGCTGCTGGTTTTACCCACTGTTTGGGAAGGCAGGATAGGGCCTAAAGTCAGGAGCAGGGGGAGGGAGGAGAGGTGGGGCTCTGCTCTTGTAATCTTAACTCCTGAGCTTGTACTGCTTCCCTGTGGCAAACCTGGGGAATTGCACCTTCCTTGCACAGGCCTCTCCTTCATCAGACTGGTTTGTTCACCAAACACAGGCAGGCATCCTTTACAGCTCCACCTTGTCCACAATATATCAATTACATCGAGTGAGCCGCTGCCCCAGTTCAGGGGAGCCGCCAGTTTTAAGGCAGTGTGTAGCATCTGACTGTAGTCAGTGTCCTCCCACCCAATACTTGCCAGTGAGAGGCACTTCACCTTTGTCTATCCATATGCTGACCTTTGCAGGCCCTTTATAAGTCAAAGTCAGATTTCTGTCTGAAAGCCTTTCTGTATGCCTGTAAATATGCCAGAGAAGCCAATGGAAGCACTTGATTTTATTTCTATGTGTTTTTAAAGACCTAAAATGCAACCTTAATGTCAGGATGGGAATTTGCAGGATATTTATAGCATAAACCTTCCTCTTGCCTCCAGTGTGGATCAAAAAAACAATGAAGGATTTTCTTGTACTATGGTGATTGTGTGGTATGCAATTAACACTTGCCTCCACTTCCCCAGAATTGTGATATCTTGCTTGCTTGGACCCCAAGTTTTTTAGAAAACCTGATATATTCTTTACTACCCCAGGGAGTTGTTTCTCTGTCTGTGGAAACCATGTTATGATGCATGTGCTAATTCCTCTCAACTGCCTTATGCAAACAACACTACTGTAGTGCTTGAGAGTATTTTTTGGTTTTATTCTGCGTGGGGAAGCAAGCCTCTTCTTACCTATAGGTTTCCCTGGGTAAAGAGAGGTGAGATGGCAATCAAGTGGCACTGGCATAAGTGGTGCAGTAACATAGACCTCTGAAAGCCCTACTAGTGGACATGGTTCTGGGGGGAGGAGAGAAGGGGGCAGGCAGTACTGGGACATAGCATGCAAGAGCATAGCATACAGGCAAGGATCAACAGTCTCAAGTTGCAGCAAGGGAAGTTTAGGTTAGGTTACATATTAGGAATAATTTTCTTACTAGGTGGGTAGTAAAGCACTGGAACAGGTTATCCAGAGAGGTAGTGGAATATCCATCCTTGGAGGTTTTTAAGACCTGGCTAGACAAAGCTTTGGCCAGAATGATCTAGTTGGTGATGGTCCTGCTTTGAGCAGGGAGTTGGACTAGATGACCTCCTGAGGTCCCTTCCAACCCTAATTTTCTATGATTTTCTATGATTTCTAAGAGAACCTAAAATTGGGCTATGCAGGCAGGATTTCTGGCCAGTCATGGATAAATAGAGGGGCTGAGTTTTACTATATCACAGCTAACAAGGAGCCTGCAAAAAGGAACTTTTGTCTAGAGGAGACATGCAACTAGTATTACTGGGATATGGAAATGGGTGTGTTCCTTAATGGCATTGAGGCTGCTGAACATGATGCAATTTCATGGTGCTCATGTGGGGGTTGCGGGGGAGCTGGTGACCGACCATCGCCCTTCCCCCCACCCCCTTGCCTGCTTGGGAGATAGGGGGTGAAAGCTGAAAGTTGAAGAGTACAAAACCATCAACCCCTGGCTCTCGGCCTGTGATGGGAAATGAAAATATTTGGATAAGCTGCGATACAGAGCTGCTGCTGTTTACAAATCTTGATCCTACGGCCTGCACATCAAAAGCTCTCTTCTTTATAAAGTGTTCTGTGCAGTCCCAGCTCCATTTTCAGGCTGTCAAGGGCATTATTTGATGTTCCTCTTTTGTTTGTTTACATTAATTAAGATGGCTGAATCCATCATGGTGACTTCCCCCTCCTGAAAGAAGCTGGGCAAGGAGGGCGAGAGCTGACTGGGCACACGCCTGCTACAGGTGTTAGCCTGCTTTTGTTCAGCTGGCGATAAAACACACATTTGTTCTCTGGGTCGTGTGGACAGACTGACACTTCCTTGATAAAAACCCCTTTCCACCCTCCCCTACTTCATGGTGACAAATGATGTTCTTCTTTGGAACGAGTAAAAGTGGTGGCCGAGTCTTGTTGTTGCTTCCCTCCTTGTCGTTCAGGGCAGTGAAGACCTTATGGCTAGGGACATGTCTTGGGCAGAGAGGGACCCGGCTGGCTGCAGTGTCTTCTTCAAACTCTACCCTCTGTGCCAAAATGTCTGGACCCTTCTGCAAAAAAAGAGTTTGCAGTTTTGACTTAGCTGACTCTGTGTTACATACTGTAGTAGTAATCTGTGCCAATGTAAAGAATGACTCAAAATAAGTGACATTAGATACTTGGATCCAGATACTTTTTGCTGATAGGCTTCAGAGTCGACTGTCCTATACTGCTGATCAAGGGGATGTCATGCTTCTGTGAAACCAGACTTGGTAGCACAGCGTTACAATGAAGTCTTATTTGAGAAGCTTTCTTTGGGACTGTAAGTGCTAAGAAGCTTTCTTTTAAATTAAAACTTATACTTGTGTTTGTGCAAAATTTAACAGAGATGCTAAGACAATGTAACACTGAATACAACCTGGTTCAGCTCTTGATTTTGCAAGGGATTTAGTGTATGAAGAACAGTTCCTGAGATACTCTGGTGGCCACCTGCTCTCTTTGCATGAACATACACACCCAAGAGTAGCCTTTCCTTTACTTGCACCTGTTTAGGTCTTTTACCAATTCTAGTAGTTTTTACTCGGTTCAGAATGTAAACTCCTCTGAGCCTGGACTTGTAGGCCCAATACAGCTTGGAGAAAAGAGGACTGACTGTGTTCTAGTTTCTATGTGCCAGATGGTAGTAAATGTCCCTTCTTGGATCTGCAGCCCTCACTGGAGCCCTGCTGTGAGCTTCCCTTGCACTTTGTGGATCTAGTGTCACAAGTAAAAATAAAAATAAAAGAGTTTCCCATGGGTTCATTTGAGGCAGGTCCTGTCAGACCAACCTGGTGGCCTTCTATGACCAGGTTACACAATCCTTGGATCCAGGTGTCGCGGTGGACATAGTCTTTCTGGACTTTAGGAAGACCTTTGACATGGTCTCTTACCCCTTAAAAAATTAGGCAACTCTGGCGTCAATGCATACACAGTCAGATGGGTTGCAAATTGGTTGGAGGGCCGCAGCGAGAGAGTGGTGGTGGACAGGTCATTTTCGACCTGGAGGGATGTGGGCAGTGGAGTTCCCCAGGGCTTGGTCCTCAGGCCTGCACTGTTCAGCATCTTCATCAGCAACTTGGATGAGGGGGTGAAAAGCACCTTGTTTAAATCTGCAGACAACACTAAAATGTGGGCAGAAGTGGACACGCTAGAGCAGAGGGACAGGCTGCAACTAGATCTGGACAGGTTACAGAGGTGGACGGATGGGTTTCAATACTGACAAGTGCACCTGGGGAGGAAGAACTAGCAGCATACCTACAGGCTGGGGAATTCCTTTCTCATCAGCACAAAGGCAGAAAAGGATCTTGGAGTCATTATAGACTCCAAGATGAACATGGGCTCCCAATGAGAGGACACGGTCAGTAAAGCCAACTGTACCTTGTCATGCATCCACAGATGCATCACGAGCAGGTCCAAGGAGGTGATCCTCCCCTTCTATATGACGTTAGTCAGGCTGCAGCTGGAGTACTGCGTCCAGTTCCGGGCGCTGCGCTTCAGGAGGGATGTGGATAGCATCGAGAGGGTCCAGAGGAGGGCCACTCGCATGATCAGGGGGCAGCAGGGCAGACCCTATGAGGAGGGGCTATGGGACCTGAACCTGTTCAGCCTCCACAAGAGAAGGCTGAGAGGGGATCTGGTGGCTGTCTACAAACTGGCCAAGGAGGACCAACAGGCAATGGGAGAGTCCCTGTTTCCCCGAGCACTATCAGGAGCAACAAGGAATAACGGCCATAAGTTGACTGAGAGTAAATTCAGGCTAAACATCAGGAGGCGCTACTTCACAGTCAGGGCAGCTAGGATCTGGAACCAACTTCCAAGGGAAGTGGTGCTCACTCCTACCCTGGGGGTCTTCAAAAGGATGCTAGATAGTCACTTTGCTGGGGTTGTTTGACCCCAGTACTCTTTCCTGTCCATGGCAGGGGGTCAGACTTGATGATCTGCTCAGGGCCCTTCTGACCCGATCAGCTATGAAACTCAGGACAGCATAGGCTGTTGCTGAGCTGAACTTGGATCAGTGAAGCTGTATACAAATTTGAGTTTGTTCCTGGAAAGAGAGGCAGACTTGGTTTAATTAATTTATCACAGGAACAGGGATCACATCCTATGTGTTGGAAAGCTTCTTTAGCCCCCCACTCTTTGTTTCACTGTTCCTCCATTGCCTTATGTAAAATGTGAGGTAATTCCACTGAATCACAGATTATGAGACTGAAGAATGCTAGTGCAGTGCCAGGAAGATGCAAACTGGTATTTCCACAGCTAATTAAGGGAAATAATTTTCTAGCACCCAGTAGAAATTAATGCTTTTGACAATTCCATCCATAATAGGCATTACAGTTGCAGTAAAATACACCTGTTAGCTTGCTCCATCCTTGTCACTTTCTGGAGAAATCTTAGCATTGGCATTCCACATTTAAAAATAAAAGTAAAAAAAATTTTAAATACTCCAATTTTCCAGGAATTGGTTTTAAAGAATCCAGGAAAGACATAGAAAGACCCCAAATTCCAGCCATTCCTCAGACAATTGTCGGGGAGGGGGATTCTGAGCCTCAATTCCAAAAGGAAGCAGCAGCATTTTTTTTTAAGGGAGTAGCTGGCACTTCATTTATCTGTAAGGTTTGTTATGACTCTGGGCTAACAGATAACCACACTTAGCAAACTCTCACTCTTTGCTAATGGAAGATACTTTAATCTAATTGCCATGCATCAGCTGACACTGGGCTTTGAGGAACCTCTTCCCACAACACACACGGTGCTCTTCGTCCCCTGGAGCAGGCCCCAGATTACAGGGAGACTTCCTGATTTCCCAGCTCCAACATGGCTTTGTGCTGGATTGTGATCCAGGGCTCTTCAGAGAAGAGGGAGAGACAAAAGTTTGGGGGAGCTCAGAGACACCAGATTTGCTTATTTATCACAGGCTCCGTGTGACAAGCCCCAGAAGGAATTGGGGAGCATGAATGGTGAAGGAGCCTTAAGTTGAAAGAAGCTGACTGGTTGGGGAGGACAGAATAGTAATAAGGATAATGCTACTGGTAAAATAGGTCTGTGGGCAAAGTGTGAGGTAGGATCCATTGCTAGTGCAGTTGCCAGATATCCATGTCTCCGCACTGAAGGCAGCATATTGCAGAGGTACCAGCCTAATGCATTAAGCCCTTTTGGCACCAGCCAGGGCAGTCTGGGATAATACAGAGATTGATGCTGAGTTCTTTTCCATCCTTTTTTCATTTAAACTGACCATCCTGTCTTTCTCGTGCCGTTCTCTTTCTCCATAAGTACAGGCTGTTGAATGCTAGCCATCAGCACCTGTCATGATGCCCCTCAGTTTCTTGGGATTCATCCTTTTCCTTCTGGCTTGCTGTACTGTGTTCAGGATCACTCTACAATAGCAGGCTTCTGTTGCTTGCCCTAGCATGCTTTCTATATGAGGATTCAAGATGCATCTTTTGCCAGTGACATGATCCTACCTTCTCAGGGCTGTTGTAGTTGCATAAAAGCCTATGATAAAAGCGAAAGGAATGTTATTTCAATTAAGTGGAGTTTTATTTCAGTTTATTTTTCTTTTTAATAGTAAACCTATTTAAAATGTGGGCAAGTTTGTATTAAGGCCTAAACTTGTTCTGACCTTTTCAAATAATATAAACAAATGCATAAATAAAATGAAAAGGTTTAAGTTTGTTGCTGGAGTTTTAAGAAAT
Source organism: Crocodylus porosus (assembly GCF_001723895.1). Classification (NCBI taxonomy): domain Eukaryota; kingdom Metazoa; phylum Chordata; order Crocodylia; family Crocodylidae; genus Crocodylus; species Crocodylus porosus. Next base: position 656,957 of record NW_017728943.1, on the reverse strand, counting down.
AAAAATCATTTAACTGGTGGAAGTCGCCGACTAAGTATGTAAGAAGAGAATTTGTGGAGGTGCTAAACTGGCTTTTAATCATCTTGTCCTCTTCTGCAAATGCAGAGAGGATGTTTCTTTCATTTTGGTTTCTTCAGCTTGTTTGGTCCAGGTAATATTTCATTCAAAGTTGAGAAAGTGATTGAGAGTTTAAAAAAAGAAAACAAAAGACAAAAAACAGAAAAGCTGATTTTCCTCTTCCAATTTCTGAATAAAAATTAGGTGCAAGAGGATAAGATCTACTAATTTAAAATCCTGAAGGACAGGCTAACCTAAGCAAACAGTTTAATTCCCTCACTACACATAATACTTCCTCTGTTTAATAAATCATTTTTAAATGCACAAATATTTAGGGGAAAAAAATCCTTTCCTCCCCTTCTATATCCAGTACAAGGTCATTTTATTTAACGAATAAAATTTTAAATGTTGGTTTTTGTGCAGTTTTAATGGATTCCAATTTCCATTCAGATAGTGCTTGACACAAATCGTGAGTAAAAAGTAATCATCGCCTCATTAAAGCTATATCATTTACTGTCTTCTAATGTAATTGTGTAAAAGCCATGAATCCAAATACACATATAAAAAAACTATACAGTGACTTAAATAAACGTGTACAGATACACTGCATCCTCCTGGTTAGTAAAAAGAAGTGCCAAATTTAGTATAAAGACTGTTCTTATCAATATATATTGGTTACCACCCAGTTAGAATCAGCCTTTCTTTGTCAGTAAATAGCAAGTGCAATCGCAAAACAAGATTCAAATTGATTGTTTAAATCAGGATGTCTTACTTGGTGATTCAAATTGTTTTTTAGGTGAGTGAATTAAATCACTTTGATTTAAATCAATCTGCCCTGGATATTTGCTACAGTTCCTGAATCCCAGTTCTCACTTTTCTGCTGGAACAGAAACCACCCAGAACATTTCTTTCATCACCTGAGCTCCCAGCTGTGGGAACCTAAAGTTTTGAAAGGAAACATCTTTGTCCCAGGCCAGTACAAAGTGGGATCTACTAATGAACTCCAGACATTCGTGCTACCCTTGCTGTACTTGGGTTGTGAGTGGCATGAGGAGCAGTGACATAAAGTGAAGCCTTAGAAATGGATTCTTCACTTTTGTTCTGCAGCAGGGTGTTCTTTTAGGCTTTGCTGCTGCAGGTACATACACACTGCATGTGGCTTCCAAAGCTTCCTCCAAGTTTTCAAATGTTTTTTACTTGAAAATACAGGGCATTCATCTGGAAGCACTTGTCAGGATTCCTCAGTGTTATGGGGGAGAGGGAGTACAATCATGCCTTGGAGCACTCCAGTTCCACTGCTCCCGTTTCAGTGGTGCCCAACCTTTTTGCCGCACAGGCTGGCTGAGCAGTGCCAGGTTGGTCCACGCTCTAGATCTGGTCCATTAACTCAATCTGGTGCACGGTGTTAGTTTGGCCAGGGCCTGGTTGTGATTCAGCCACATGGGGTTTGGAAATTTGGTGATGGGGGAAGTAGTGGCCATGTTAATTGCCACTGCGCCCTCCCCCCTCCCCCCCCCGGTGGGCCAGATGACAGTGCCATGGCTGAGGGTTGAGCACCCCATCTCAGTTTCATCCAATGAACAGCTACACCACCACTACTACCCGCACTGAACACTTTTAATATGCCTTTTCCCTAACTCCCAGTGGGCTTTGGAGCAGACTGCTCTGCTAAAGCTTGCTCTGTTAAAGTTTGATTCACACAGTGGTTTTGTACTAACATGATTATTTCTACTAGGGGAGTGATTTTTGTTTTTTTTCCTTTTATAGTTGGACTGGTCCAGTTCCTAGTCTAGATGCAGTTAGACAGTTTTCTTAGCTAGCCTTTTCTCATTCTGGAAGAGCAATAAGCTGTATTTGTATACAGTACTGTTATGGAGGCTGTGCTGCTTTAATTGTACCGCTATAATATAGATTAAAGGGTGCAATTTCTGTGAGAGCCAGCCCTAACTTTAGTGGAGCTATTCTTGGTTTATGCTAATAGAAGTACCAGGCTGACTGTCTCTAGATTAACATCTCACATTCTGTTGATATCTGAGATCTTTATTTCTAATCTAACATACACCACGTAAATCAACAGTGACTCCATGGGAGCTAGCAGCATTCCACCAGTGTAAAATGAGAGGAAAATTGAGCCCACGGGGAAGATTTACTAGAGAACATGGCTTTTATTACTTTATGACCTGTTGATTTTACTTTTTTAACAATTTATCAATATAAAGGGAAAAAATAAAACTGGGCCTGGATAAAAGGGAAACAGGAGAAACGCTGTATTTCCCCTTGTTAAAATAAAGTAGTTTAATAAACATGGGAAGAACATCTTCCTTTTATTAGTTGCATGAGCCTGTGCTAGAGCCTTTCAGTGTTAGAATTTCAGGAATAACAGCCCTTGATTTGAGATCAGGATTTTGTTTCTAGATCTTTAGGCCAATGTTTCTCAACATTTTTATGCTAAAATGCCCCTCAATAGGCTCAGGGCACCCCTCAGAAACTGCCAGCTCTTAGCTTTCACTTATTTCTTGACTACAGAATAGTAATTCTTCTTTTGCAAAAATTCTACTTTTGTGAACTCAGAAAGACCACAGTAGGTCAAAGTGTTTTTGACCGTATGGATTCCTATTTCAAATCTCTGGGTTTTTGTGAACCATGTGTGGGTGTTTGCAAATCTAATGTACATCATTTTTAAGAAGATCTCACCGCAACCCAGGGTGTTGCAGCCTTGGTTGAAAATTGCTGCTTTCAGATATCACAGTTGCTAGCCAGGGAAGTGAAGGGCTGAACATGGAACTCGGGGTGTGTCTGTAACAGCTGGCACCAGACTGGGTAATTCAGTTCCTAATGGAAATTGATGAAATCCATTTTCAAACCAGCTTTAAGGGGTTTGCACCCATTTGGTTTTGTATGCTGCTGTCGTGTGTTGCCAGGCAGTCCCACGGAGAGGCTTTTTAACTATAGTCTCACAGTTCCTTGGGGTGAACGCAAGGCTGCCTTCTCACAGTGAAGTTTCTTATGAAGAACCTGCCATGAAGGTGACTTGACCTGCTTTTTAAATGAAATAACACAGTAGCTAAACTGTAAAAGCAATTAGGCCTAATTACCTTCAAAATTTGTTTTTAAAGAATGATGCTGGGCTTGAATGATGAAATAATGATTCCACTTAGCACTTCTGTGGGGTTTTACATTTGCACAGCCCTGTACAAGCATCCACTAATTAACCCCTACAGCACCCTGCAGGGGTGGGGTTGGGCTGCCCATTTTACAGATGGGCTTGCTGAAACACAGGCAGCTGAATGCTGTCTGCAGTAAACTGGTCCAGCTCCCAAAGAGTCTGGTAGGTTTTTATATGATCATTTCTGCATCCTCTTCTGCTTAAGCCTATATGTGACCTTCCTGAGCTGTTCAGTAAAAGCCCGCACACCATCCATGAACAAGTCCCCCGTGCATATCATTTCTGTCCTCTGTCCCTTTGTGTGCCTGTAAACTGAAAGCTTCCTAGGGAAGGGGAGAAAGTGGAAAGTGTCTAGGATAGTCATAAAAAATGTCAGTGCTTCAGGCTAGATTCACTTAGGATGGCAGTGGCAGAAGTCTATTAGCCAGAATTCAGGTGGAAGTAGCAAATACGCATGGCCCAATAGGACATTGAAAAGCGATAAGCCAAATGGGCATAACCTGGAGACTGAGATGATACAATAGTCCACTAAAGTAGCATTTCCCAAGTGGTTGGGGTTTATGCCTCACCCCAGTGAGGCTGGCCATTGTGGTGCCCCCCTTTGCTTCAGCTGCCAAATTTGTAAACATGTAAGTTCAAACAGCTTCCCCTGCAACTCTTTCTAGTATATTGGCATGCAGGACGATTCAGTACATCCATTGCAAGTGGCCAGAGTTCCTGTTGATCTCAAAGGGAATTGTGAGATTTTTCTCATCCCAGGATCTGCTTCTGGCCACTAGATCAGTGGTTTTCTGCTGAAGTCAAATAAAAAGAGGATCTGCTAACCTCCTGTCCTTCCCCAAATAGCCCTTCAGCTCCATGCTGTGTAAGGCTGAGATATTGCATTGCTGTGGGTGTGCTACCCCTAAACAAAAGAATTGCTGCCCTAGGGTGGAGTTGCAGGTGGGATGATAATCTCTGCTGAGAGGTAGACTAATTAGCCTGGGCACAGTGGCTTTTTAGTGAGGACATACTACTTCCAGTCCAGAAGTTAGCACCCACAGAGCTAGTTCAGGTAACTTTTTCCCTAGGTCTGCTTAGTACCAACTTAGTGCTGCGCTGCTTTTGGTTCTGGCTGCTTTTCTTCTGGTTCTAGAGGTTGTCCAGATCACCTTTCCAGTTGTTGAATTGGGCTGTCAGAACCCATAGCACTAGATCAGTGGTTTTCAAACTGTTCTGTGGAACCCTGATGTTCCACAATAGGTCATCAGGCGTTCTGCAAAGACACTGGGAGTAATGGCAGAACAGGCTCAGAGGCAGTGCACTGCCATTGCTGGGTCAGGTTGCCTGGCTCTAAGTTTGCCTTTAGGATAGGGATAGAAGTTTTGCAGCATAACTGTTATGAAAAAGTTTCATGACTTAGAAAGTTTGAAAACCACTGCTCTAGACCAGGGCTGCATAACCCCTGGGCCACAGGCCAGATCTGGCCTCCAGTGCTGGGTCATTTGGGTCCAAAATGTGTTGGTGGGAGAGCAGTGGCACTACTCCTGCTGCCAAATTTCTGGACCTTAAGGGAGCCCCACAGGCTGGGTAGTGAGTCTGTGTACATTAAACTGGGCACACAGCGTGGTGTGGGGCCTGATCCCAGCATGATAAGTTGGGTGGAGGTGGTGTGGGGCCCTGATTCTGGCACGTGGGGCTGGGTAGAGGCAATACAGGGCCCTGATCATGGTACAAGGGATCAGCAGAGGGTCTGATCCGATCCATGGACCAGCCCTGTGCAAGTCATCTGTGCACCACTACTCTAGATAAAGACAAATCAGTATAAATTACAACTCTGAGCTGCTTGTACTGTCTTACATAAGACGGGTTTTCTTGCCCATCTTACAGCCAAGGACAAGCCCTGCTTCTCTTATTCAGTAGTGTCACTGATCTCTTGGTGGTATAAACTCCACTGACTTGCTCCTGATTTGTGCTGGAGTAAACAAGATCAGAATCAAACCCAGAAGAACCCCTTGTTTGAGCAGGGTCTGCAGTCTGGTTCTTCCCAAAGAGATTGAATGATTTACCCTCAAACCTCACAAGCAAGCATCAGGGACAGGATCAGACCTTGAGTGGCCTCCTGACTCCTTAAACACATTCTCTCTAGGCCATGTTTCGCATAGAAAGATCAAGAGAGCACCTGAAAGGCACTGACATTTTTGGTTAGGACTCTGTGCAATAATAAAAAGACTGTAGCAACTGGATAGTTATTTAAGCACCCTGTATTCAGGTCCGCATTGTATGCTCAAAACTATTGTAAGCTCCCCAAGCTTATTGTTGTCACCCTCCAAATCATCCTTCCTACAACTCCTGTTCCAACCTGCAGGCTTATTACAGGTGGCACTGTTTGCTTAGCAAGGAGCTGTTGGATCTCTTACAGTACTTTGCAATCTATTGCCTCTTCTTAGCCTAGTAGGAAAAAAGAATGTTTAGAGGGAGTTACTGTCAAGCCTTCGATTTAGTGGTCTGGTGCTAAAAAGTGCAGCTGGAAAAAGAGACCTGCAGCACAGAAGTGCTGAATGGAACAAGTCCAGCCTCCACTAATTGTTTGGGTTTTGCTCTGTTCCTCCCCTGTAACCTCCTCCAAAGGTAGAAGCTGGTGGCTTGACTTTTTTCTATAGTTCATTTTATACACAAATTCAGGTCTCAGGGGAGAGTTATTCTTCATGTGAAACACAGCTCTACAGTTACAGGAGAGAAACCAACTAACAATGAAAACCCTTGGGGAAATCATTTAATATTTCCAGCCTTCTCACATGAGTTCTTGACACTCGGGTCTGCGGAGGGGAAAAGCTGATTTATGCTGTCAGTTGTTAGACAATGTAGAGGTGAGGTCAGGCGCAGGCATCCTTCATCTCTTCCCCGGTGCTCAGAGATCCCTTGGGCAAGTTGGAATCAAAGCATTTCAAATGGTAGAGGTCATGAGAGTGACACTGTAAGAGGTAAAAGAGCATAGCCTTCTGCCTCCTACAGTATGGCTGACACCTATATATCTTCATATTGCCATTGTTTCCGCTTGAAAAATTGCATGTCGTTTGTTTTACTTTTTCCTACCCTCCTCTCTCCTTAAATCCTCTTGATTTTCCACAATGATCTATAGGAATCGTTTGTGTCAAGGTAGACGATTATGTGCTACAGAATTTTTATAGAAATAAAGGGCTAAGCCATGAGAGAGGCTTCAGCCAACAGGTGTCTGGTCTTATGTAGCCTGGCAGAGACCCTGTAAATTAAAATTCTGTCAGCCCCTTGGGGAATTTTTCTGCGCTGATTTGTGGCCCTTGATCTTCCTTAGCAGGCTGTGAGGAGCTCAGGCTGAGTGTTCTGGCACGTGATGCCATGGTCTGTGAAAACAGCAGGCAGTGGGGAGCCATGGTGAATCTGGACGGTCAAAAACGGATACAGTTTGCAACTTGAAGCAAGGTTTTGAATAGCCTTGGTTATTACAGTATCTTTCAAGAGTGATGGTATTACTGCTGCTCACTTTCTATCTAGCATTTAATTCCCTGGCATTCTTCTGCCACCTTCCAAACTCTTCACTCTCCCTCCAGTCAGTGCAGTGCTTAGGGGTGGGGGTTGTGCGAGTGAGCCTGGGTGTGAACAACACCAGGCAACACATGAGATGGTGAAGGATGGTGAACTGGAAAAGGATGCTAAACATTGACAATCACATGATGATTTCCACATGAATCCAAGATCACAGTAGATTCTCCTGCAAGCGGGACACATTCGTTGGGCAGGTGACTTAGGTGAGTTCTAGAGCTGGCCCCAGGTCCACAGATTTCAGACCGGTAATAACTTTCTGCGTTGTTGTTGGAAGTCTTTGGGACCATTGTCCCTGCAGTTCCATTGTCCTGCAGGTGAAACTGGAGAGGACAAGGCATTTTCTTTGGAAAGTCACTCACTACAGAATCTGTTCCATAAGGAACTTAAGTTGAGCCCAGAATTAGTTTTATTCTGAATATATTACAAAACTCATATTCTTGTTCATTCTTGTTAGGTCCGCTAGTGGGCAATGCATGAAGCTGGAGAGACCAGCACTCCAGACAGAACAAGTAAATGCTGCTTAGCTGCTCCCTGGATGGGTGTCCTTTGGTGCTTTCCTTTCACAAAGTGGCATAAATTGATGGGGAAGACAACATTTATAGAAGGTCACTTAGTGGCTCAGTTAATTTCTCTTAGTTTAAGCGTAAGATTGATTACATATCATGCGCTCATATCTGATCTCATGGGCTGAGGTGTTCTTGGCTTATGCCAGTGGGATGGAGAGAAGAAATGGTTCTAAAGTATCCTAAAACCAGAATTAGGGCAGGGTATATGGGAGACAGAAGCTGTGGGCAAGGACATTTTTGTTCTCTGTGCATCATGTGGGCACTGTGGCAAAATGGTGAAGGTGTCTAGCTCTAGTTACAGAGGGTGAATCTGAGTTTTGCTCTGGACTTGTATGGAAAGCTTCCCTCAGTCTGCCCAGCTTGAAATGGGTACCAGAGCATTTGGGCTGGGGAGTTGCAGGTGGTCAGACATGACTGCTAGCCATACAACTCCCCTGAATGCTCTTGGCTTAGAAGCAGGAAAGTTTTAACCATACTAGCGTGATGGGCCTTTTAGACTTAGACAATGACTGATTGACTGCATGTAGTGCCTAGCGCGGTGGGATCCTGGCCCTTAATCAAGGTCCCAATCCATTGTTGTATTTGCAATACAAATAATAATGTGGGG
>NW_017728943.1:635113-648897 GCF_001723895.1 Crocodylus porosus | reverse complement strand
GAGTGCACAGTGCATGTGTGTGAGCTAAGCAGGAACCAATCCCAGTTCAGCCTTCATAGTGAGTCACCCTACAGTACAGTAACAGACCCATGAGCACATATGATGAATGGGTTGGGTTCTAAGCGTCTATTGAAGCCAGTCAGGATTTTTAACTGACTAAAGACCTTGGGATTTGAGCCATAATTAGTAACAACTAATTGTTATTATTTCATGTTTTTCCTACGGCTCTCATCCCAGTAGCATCTGAACGCCCTGTGGAAATATACTAGGATGGGAGGATTAGTGGGAGGGAACTACAAGTCGTTTTCTGCCCTTTTTGGATGAAGGGGGAGGGAGAAGGGGAAAAAAAATGATAAGGCCTCAGATTTCCAGCTCAGGCTTCCAAGGCAATGTTGTAACATCAGTGAGAAGCAAATATTTGGTCAACTGCACCCTGAGGTGATGAGCTGGTATCCGGTGCAACCGCACAGCTTGCCCATATGTTATTACTTACACATCAGCCTTTTTGAGTAACGACCTACAGGGCCAGGGCGAGAGTTGGCTTTTGTCAAGCATATATTTCAGCAGCGTTTAAATAAACCCATCGAGCTGCACGTCTCGTGAACTTTCCTATTCCATCCGTCTGCACCGAGCCGCCCGTGGAACGAAATGGATGAGGCCTTCAAGCCTTCTTCAGTCCCCGGAAAATGAGCCAGTCCAGTTAACAATAAATGGTGGCTGGTTGGAACACACATGACTAGCCTAGTGGAGAAGAAAAGAAAGTTGAGCTTAATGAAGTCCCTGCGTATGTGTCCCTGTGCGTGGACAGGAAAGGACGGGTGGTTTATAACTGTTTATTGGAGTTAATGGTAATAAATTCCTCACTTGTGATGCATTAACTTTAATGTTTTCATTACGTGATGATTTAGGTTTTCCCTTTTCACATTGTAAATCATGTTGTCCCAGTAGCTCAGCAGGTCGAGTCGCTGACATAATGTTATGTTTGGGGGAGAGAAGTAACAGGGGAGCAAGGAATATCTATGTAATATATTAACTAAAAAAGATTACTTTTAGAAGAAATGTCATTGTCCTCATTCACTCCCTAGACAGATGGACGGACAGACAGATAGACGCATCTGAGCAGAAATTTGCAAGTTGCAGTTGCAAAGCCCTAGCGAAAGGCTGGTTTCCATAGCAACTTCCCAAATGTACTTGGTGCTGAAGGTTTTTTCCTCCCTCTTTGCTGAGTGTGAGCCCTTAGCTAATGAGCTGTGCAAATAGATATTGAGATTTAGTGTTTTTTATTTTGCAATTATAGACTTAGTGATTTGGATGGAAACTTTTGGGCCAAAGGGTCTGCCTCCTCTTTGGATTCCATTTTTTTCCCCTTTGGCAAAGTTGGTTTAACTTCAAACTTGCTGTGAAATTTTCCAGGCAGAAAAGGACACTGATAAAGTTTGTAGTTTCCCTCCATTCCCCAGTCCTGTTTGAAATCAAAGTAAGGTTGATTATGTTGATTCTGCCCTTTTTGCCTATCAGTCGTGGAGACTTTTTTTGCCTATTGGTCACGGACAATCACAAACTTCTCTGAAGAAAACCTGTACAGACCAGCTAGTGAGATAGCCAGAGATCTGTCTGTCATAGTTATCAACATTATGCCAATAACAGTGTGGCACCAATAAATAGCTGAAGGGGCATCATAGTTTTACTAGGACAGTATTCTCTGGTTCATTTTTTCTTGTTTTGGAAGGGGTTATTTCCTATGGTGATTTCATTATTAGGGCTTGTGTCTACTCCTTATTGTCAGCTGCTGTTATAAGAGCATGGACATTGCTTTAGGCTACCTCCTTCTGGCTCTAGTCTTCAGCATTGGCCAGTGGTAGCCATTTCAAAAGACAGTTTAGTTCCAGCGTGCCTGGGAGGACCTTTTTTCCTGACCCATGTCTGAATCTGAGCGAGCTTTGTGCAAGTATTTTTATTTGCAAATTGTGTTGCCATGTAGCTTTTCAGGTGTCTGTGATTGAAGAGAATGGCTTCCCAGGTTGAACCCTAAGATCTTTCACTTAACTTCTTCCAGGTGATTTGTTGCCATTGATTTCTAGCACCATTCTGGTTGTCAGCCAATTTTCAGTGTAGGTAACTCTCCTAAGGTAGATGCTTGTACTTTGAATTTTGCTTACTAGCTGCTTATGAAGAAGCTACTTGAAGCTCCAGTAAATCATTTCACTGTCCACTGCTTTCTCTTCATCTACTTTCTTCTTTTCCTCCTTGAAAAATGCAATAAAATTAGTCTGGCACAAGATCTATTTCAGGTGATCCATGTTGACAATTGTTTAGTTTCCCATTTTCTTTGAAGTAGTTGCTCATTTCATTCCCCTTTTATAAATGATTCCAAGTAGTTTTCAAGGCACTGAAAATTTAATTCTGAAGTTCCAGGGAAACTCAGGGAGATGAGTGTGACACAAAGAAAATGAGGGATGGGAGGGCACAGAGAAGGGAGAGAGACTGGCCTGTATGAGAAGAGGAACAGGGTGCATGAAGCAGAGGTTTGGGTAGAAAAATGGAAGTTTGGCAAGAAGAAAACACAAGAGCGCTTGGAGGTGTACAAGGTTGCAGAGGTGTGTGTGTGTGTGCGACTGCGGTTTTGACTTCCATCAGGCCCAGCACTGTCTGCTTGAACTCCTGTTCTCCATCTGCTTCGTAAACAAATCGTCTTGTGTACCTGCATCCCAGTTCCAGCCATGCCTGCTACTGCACTGTACAAGAATGACTTTTTGGGCCAGCTGTCCCACACACAAGCTGTGACTTAGGAATGTAAGGGAGGCCTCCTTCACAATCTTTTTGGTTCTGAAAGGGAGAGAGAGGTGCGGCAGCTTAAATAAGGGAAGAAATAATTTCTGTTATGGAGCTCTGACTTCAATAAAACAATCCTTGACTTCCGTGGAAACAGTTTGACCACCATGTAGGGCTTTTGAAAACTCTACCCTATTTTTTTGAAAATCGCTCCCAGTAGAATTCAAAGGAGCATTATCCATACTCAGCACCTCTCAATGCACTGGAGTGGTGAATGCTCAGTAGTAGCAGCATTGCCCACCTTTCCAGGGCTTTGAAACCTCAGTTATTTTGCCAGCATTTAGACTGTTGGGCTGTAGCTAATGTGACCTCTTGCTGTGGATAATAGTACCTGCTACATTGAGACCAAAGGAATGAGAGCTGAAAATGCAGTTTGGAAGCCTTCCAAGGGTTCTGGGGGAGGTAAAATGCTCATCAAATTCCAGCCTGGATACTGGGGTACTTTGCCAAGAGAAACAATGTTGTCCAGTGGGAAGAGTGCTACGTTGGAACTTAGGAAACCTGAGTTCTGCTCCCAGCTCGCCAGTTGACCTACTATGTGAGCTTGGGTGAGTCACTTGCCCTTTTGATACTTCCCTCCCAGTGTTAGTTTTGTCTGAGGTGTCAAGTTCTTGAGCTGGGAGCATATGTTCAGTGTCTAGCACACTGGAGCTCCTAGGGATGCAAATAATAATGGTTGAGGGGTTTTTTTCTCCATGTTGCAGTGAAGACCATCTGAGAAATAGCTGGTTTCTATTAGAGTGTGTGTGTGTCTGTCTGTCTGTCTGACTGATTTGCTCCCCTGTACATGTCTTGCAGGTACTGAAATGCTACAGGAGGGAGCTGATGCTTATCCTTCTTAAGAATGTAGTACCTGATTTTGGTAACCTCTGAGCACTCAGCATCTACTGACACCAAAGGGGGTTGTGGCTGCTTGGCCTCTATGTTTTACTTATGTGCTTTCTCCCTGGGCTGCTGTCCCATTGAACTGGATTCCCGTTGAAATAAGTGGAAGTTTTGTCTGCAGAGGAACCCAAAACTGGGTGTGACCATAATAATTTTATTTCCAAAGTGGTTGGAAGGCTGTTCAGCATGAAAATACAATGGGAGAGCACAATGTTTCACAGCATACTGGAAGGAGAAAATTGCTCTGAGACATAAAACAAATTCAAGAAGGAGGAGAATGTCCCAGCAAGGCAAGAGAAGGATTAACAAGTGGTCATCAATACTCTTTCCCCTCTAAAAAAAAAAAAAAAAAAAATCCTAATTCTGGGGTGGGTTTTAAAGAATAGTAAAAGCTGGACTGGGACACATATCAAAAGACATGTCATACTATGTCACTCGGGCTGCCAGGGGTATAGTGGTGGGATGTGTGTGTGCATGGAAGAGAGAGACTGCGTATGTGTGCATATTGGGTGTGTATTTGTTCCAGATAAAATTAAGAAACATGTATTTAAGGGCAAAATATTTTTAAAGGTGATCATTAATGATTGAACCTGATTACCAAAGGATAGACTAACTTCATCACTAAAATTATAAATAAAGATTGGATGAGTTCTAGTTCATCCATAAGACATCTGACTTAGGAGCAGGAATTGCTGGATGAGATGCCATGGTTTGTGGTATGCAGGAGAGTCAGACTAGATGGTCATAGTAGACCCTTCTGGCTATTGAAACCAAAGACCTCCTTGGCTTCGCCTGTGTTCCTGGCTACTTGTTCTACACTAGGCTCTCATCTGTTTTGGCTTGGCTTCCTACTGAATGAGAATGAACTCCAGTTAAACAAAACATTTATCAAGAAAAGTAAAGAAAGACTGGTGAATTCCTTTTCAGGTTAATTTGGCCATCTGCTGCCAGCAAAAGCCACCTGGTTTGGTCTGTGAAGGCCTCAGTCAGCGATGATAGCACTGTCACAGACCAGACCATATGGTTTCTTAGCTCCTGACCCAGAGTCAGCAGCTGACTCTTGTCCCTGATTTTCTTTTCTCACTGAGCTAGAATGCACCTGGTTAAATAGGCCATATCTCTTGTGGGTTCTAGTGTCTCTATCTATCAGCCATTTTCTTGGGAACAGAATGCAAACTGAAGGGCTCTCCTGTGGCAGCCCAGGTGCATGGCTCACTTAGCCACAGAGGTGCTGAGAGATGGAATCCTACCCGGAACTTGTGTTTGCAGACTTGCACAGGGTTGTTCTGAGCATAAAGGAGTCTGGGGAGGGGTGGGAAGGGGAAACATGCTGCCTAGCAGCCTCTGTCTCGCACAAGAAAGGGCTTTGAGTGCTGAAAGGCCATGTCCTCTGCAGTCACACAGCTTTCCACAGATTTTATCTTTCTGGGTCTGTGTATGTGTTATGAGGGCTGTATTAGAGGAGTTACAATAATTATGTTTGCCTTGTGTTCCATAATGCGGACAATGGTTTCTAAAGCACTGTGCAAACTGACTCACCCCTTCAGCCCGCTGAAAGGTGTATTTTGTACAAAGGAAACGTAATACATGTTTAAAACTGAGGGCGAGTATAATTTTATTTGCATTTTTCTGGTGGGAAAACTGAGGCACAGAGAGTAAGTGTTTTTTGTTTTTTTTACAGAAAGAGAGTGTTTTTTTATTGTAAGCACTGCAGTAGTGACTAGAAGTTCCACTCACAGACCAGGACCCTATTGTGCTAGGTGCTGTATAAACACAAAACAAAAAGACCATCACTGCCCAAGAGAGGCTACAGTGCAAGAGGCAACAATTGGATACAGAGATGGAAAGAAAGGAGACAGTAATGAAACACTGAGGGGTCTCCTGCATGTGAAAGTTGATCTGGAATAAAGTAGAGTTTTAATTTTATGCAAACTAGCTGTTTTGGTTTAACTCTGTTTGATTGCTATTATTAGTATCCATCCACACATGAAATAAATCCCCGAGCTGTTGCAGGTTAACTCCATGGCTAGGGACAGACATTCAGAAAGCCTAATTGATTCAATCTTGGCAGGTTAGTTTAACCTGGTTAGGCTAAACCAGTTTGTAACTGTTCAGATATCCCCTCCAGACTAAGGAAGTGCAGAGACATGCCTGCAGTGATTCAGGCTAGAAGCAAGGGGGGTTGCTAGAGCAGCCCTCTCTTCCTTTCCACGGTGGGGTGTGGCCTGGCCAGGCAGAATGCTCTGATTAGGGAAGCCGCACCCTGCCCCCCCCCCCCCGACTGCTCCTATGACCAGGGCCAGCAAGGAGTTACATAGCATTTATCAGCCCATCAGCAAAACAAAAGCTTCTCTCATTAGTTCAAGCTCTTTTTAAACAACTTTTTTCAAGGAAGGAATGAAGGGACATTACCAGCTAGCTGTTGATTAGCTCCAAAAAGCCTTAAGCAGACACTTGTCCTGTCTGCCGTACACAGACACCTCTCGGCATTAGCTGACATACCACATGCTGGCTACGTCCATGCTGTGGGAGAGAGGAGGGAGGAATCCCTGCTTGAGCAGTGAGTGGGGGTGGGGTGGGGGGGCCAGAGGGAAGCCAGGTAGACCCTGCTGTAACTGCAAGTCTCTGCCGGAGCTCCAGCCAGGAAGCAGAAGGGCGGGGGCCAGATCTGCTGTGGAGCTGAGAGCCCCACCCAGGGCTGCAAAGCATCTGGGATGCTGGGGGACTCCGGTTTAAGGTAAACCAGGAAGGAGCCTGGGACAGACATTGCATAAACCGGTTTGAGCCGATTCATAGATGTTTGGGTTGGAAGGAACTGTAGCAGATCATTGCATGTTCAGCCTCCTCTTAAAGACCCCCAAGGTAGGGGAGAGCACCACCTCCCTTGGAAATCCATTCCAGATTCTGGCAACCCTTACTGTGAAGTAGTTAAGTAAAATCAGTTTTACTTAACTGTAAAAGCAGTTTACTTAACTGTAAAAGCAGTTAAGTCTGATACTGCATTCCACCAGGTTTATCTCAAACCAGTTTCAGCTATTCTCAAACTGGTTTATGTGCACTGAATGTCTATTCTGTTACAGGTTTAAACCGGTTGCTAATTACTTAAACCAGTTTGTGTAATGTCTTTCCCTAGCCCATGTGTAGAAAAGCCCTGAGAAACAAGTCCAGGGAAAGTCCTGCAGATGAGAACTTGGGAGATGCTGGCTCCTAGTCCAGTACTTGGTCTCCTGTCCCATGCTGCCTCCCTTGCTCCTCCATTCCCTTTCTTTTGGTGGTACCTGAATAGACTTATAACTTCCCCCAAAACCTCCAAAATCTTTCTTGATTGCAAGCAGATTCCATTTGCCTGAGAAGGGGCAGGAGGGGGAATAGGTCTGTGACTTGGCTTGAGCTGCAGCAATGTCATGCACGCAAATCTCCTGCAGCCCTGTTTCTTGGGGATGGGGGATAGAGGGAAGCCCCATGCTGATAATGTACTGAAAGTAAATGAAATTAAATAAGCGAAGCAGTGCTTGCAGCTCTTGCCTTCCCCCCTGGGTAATTCAATTCAAGCATTCGTGCTGATGGGATCTCACTGGGGCTGCCTCTGTCATCCCGCTGGGGCCTGGAATCTTAACGTCTAAATAAAAGTTTCACTCAAGCATTTTTTATGCTCCTGCCAGCGGGATCAGCAAGCTAGTGTTGGGCACATTAATGTAATATTCATACTCGCGGGGTCTCCCTGTGTACCAGGCAGCCTTGTCCCATTTTCATAATTATAAATGTCCCATAAAATGACATTTAGATTTGCATTAACAAAAGGGGCCCGAATTCTGGATTTTTTTTTAAACGTTTAATGTGCCTTTTTACAAGTCAGATGTTTGGCAGCTCTAAAGCAAAAGCCCGATAAGAAAGATGCTGTTACCTGTGCTGCTGAAAGGAGGGCAGGTGTGCCAGATTGATAGCACCTGTGAGATGCCATGTTTTTGGGAAGTTCCGGATCCTGATCAGACCTGTGCAGTTGGCCCATATGTCAGTAATTGCCTCCTACAGCAAAACCCCAAGTCAAATGCAGGGACATGGGACTTGCCATATTGGATCAAACCAGTGATCCATATAGTCCAGCATCCTGTTTCTGATGGTGCCAAGTGCTGTGGAAGAAGGAGTGGGCAATTATAAGCTTACCTCCCCCTGTCAAGAAAAATTCCCTTCCCATCCCTAATGTTCCCTGGTCCACAAGTGCCCTGAAACTTGAAGATCGATAGCCCTTTCCTTGTTCTTTCCCTAAATTTACTCTTACAGTGCTGGGGGAGAAGTGGGGGATATGCATGTCCAGTCTTGTACTTCCATCCTGCTTTATGCTTGACCTGGGCAGTATCTTCTGGCAGTGTGTTTTACAGGCAAATGTGGAAAAACATTCCTTGCAAGTAATTTCGAATTTGCCCCTGTTCAGCTTCAAGAATAAAGACCCCACTCATCTCAGTCCCACCTCAATTAAATAGGGGTGGAATTTACACTGACCAAAGTGCTGCTCGAGCCTTTGAGCAAGGATGTAAGTGATGCATAGGTCCCTCATAGAAGGGCAAATTCCACCCAAGAGCAGGGTTCGAATTACACTTCGGCTCTTGGCAGGGTCTGTAGTGGTGGCAGCTGGAAGGAGCAACTGCTGCCTCCTGAACTGCTTAGAAAGGTTAGGGGTGAGTTCTCATCTCTTATGAGAGGGCTTTCAACTCTTATGGGGGACTCAGCACCCCTCTCCCCAAGCTTCCCTGTAATTCAAACCCTGCCCAAGAGCCATCATCATGTGACTGCCTTACACTCACCCACAGCTTTGCCACCAACAGAAGTCTCCAGTTCCCAGTTAATAAAAAGCTCAGAGAGGGGTGCGTGTGTGGAGAAAAGTTTCTACAAAAATGAACTTTGTGTGTGTGGCTGCTCTTGTGCCTGGCATTCACCCCGAGACCCATTTGTTGAGGATTTATAGCAACCCCAGAGTTTGCAAACTATAAAACACAAAAATGAAAATAGTCTGCGAACAAGGGAGCTGACAGCAGGGATAGATTGGACCGGGAGCTGGATGTTAGAAAGAGACGCTAAGAAAACAAGAGAAACCCTTCTGATCTGGGATTCTGGGAAGTTATTCATACTTAAAAGGCTGCCAAGCTTGGGCGCTGGGGAGATGATTAGTAGCATTTAGTTAGTCATTTTTTATTGTGTTTCAGTACAAATTATTATGACGTGAGACTTGCCAGGGCTCGGGGGGAGGTAGGGGAAAGGCGTTCTCAGTGGCAGTCTGTGAGCCATAGAATTCTTGAGTGAACTGGCTTTGGCATGCAGTTCAGGGCACAACTATATGCTGGATGGAGCGTCTTCTCAGTAAAGCTTACAAGTTGCAAGTTTTTTGGGCTTGATGCAAGAACAGTGGGGTGAAGCTTTCTGGGGCAGGAAGTCGGACTATATGGCCACACATATCCATCACAGCCTCTGAATAACCTGATCCGGGGCCAAAAGCCTTCAATAACATCCTCTTGATAGTGCCTGGCATGACCTGCTCTCGTGTAAGCAAGATGTGTTTCAGGGACAGTTAGGGCAAGGAGTTGTATCTTGTCAGATGGGCTTAGTGTGTGTTTGTGCGTGCACGCAAGCATGCATATGAGCACACCTTAAAAGTGCTTGAGATAGAATTGAGCAAAGACACTGAGACTGCATGTATAAGCCTGAGGGGGGACTACTGTGGTTAAGGATGAGAGGATCCTGCAGTGAACTGCCAGGTCAGAAAGAACTTGTGCGTCTTCATGGACCTGAAGAGCCCTCTGCTACTGTTCTTGTCCACCCTTCCTCCCTCCCACTCCTGCCAGCTTTTCATTGCTTTTTTACTAGCAAGTCTACCCTTCAGATCAGCATCTAAAATAGTACTGTTTCTCCTATGGTCCACACCTAGATTTCTGCCTCCCTTGTACATAGTGGAAGTAAAAAGCCCTAGTGGAGGAAGATAGTTTGTAATCTTGATGACCTCAATAAATTCTGGCCTATGTGTAATATAAATCATAACTCTTAGAGCAGCTTTATGCAGGTAAAGACTGTTTCTGTTCGGGGGGGGGGGGGAGTTAAGGTTTTGAAAAGGGTTTTGTGGTCCCCAAAAGCTGGAATATCCTGTGTGTGTAGAAATTTTGTATATGAGCATAAGCTGTGGGGGTGGTTACATTCATTGTCTGGATGTCCATTGCATGTCTGTGGTTTTGCACAATTGTGTGCTTTCTGGAGGTAGGAAAACATCATGAGATTTTGCTCCATTTTCTCTAGGGTCAGAGGACAACCTACAGAAACCTACTCAAGAAGTGGAGAGCATTTTGAAGCAAGGATACTTGGAGAAGAGGTCCCGAGGTAAGTCAAACATACCTTTTTTGAAGGTGTCCTGTAATGTAGTGGGTATGGATTGATGTCTTTTGAATGAAGCTCATCAGCAAGGTATAAAGATGGAGAGGTGAGAATGAAGCAGTGGTGATTTTTGGATTTTTTTTAAGAGTTGTTTTTCTACTTGTCTTTTATTTTGGAAATTCAAGGGTTGTTTCCCTTGGAAAACTCTGAAGATGATTGGAGATCTTGGTATGTTCATGGGATTGGTAACACCACTAAACAGAAAAGTGAAGAAACTTTTGTTTCAGTGATTCAACTCCTTGACTGAGTTTTCAAAAAAATACCTAAGTGGTTTATGAGTACAAATCTTTTTGGAAGTTGCTTTGACTTGCGCACCAAAGTTACCGTGCTGCTCTTTTGAAAATCCCACCACTTATTCTCTGTTAATGCCTGATGCAAACAGGCTATGGCCACATAGGCATTTGGAAATGTTTCAGAAGGGGAGCTGCTGATTGGGGGCCCCACAGCAACTGTTCAATGCTTCTAGAAAAATGTAGCAAAACTCCTACAACTTTAACCTGGGATGAAATAGCAAAACAATTTCAACGTTAATATGACATTTGTATGATTTCTAGCTTGTCCCCACATAACTGTTGGGAATGTAACAGCTGCTGGATGGTTCTGAGCAAGAAACCTCTTCTCCTCCCCCATCCATGCACACACATTTGAAATCACTCAAAATATGCATGTACCCATACCCTCAAAAACACCTGGGAAAAATGTTCTCTTTAAGGATTTGACACAAAGGGTACATAGCTCAAATAGAAGCAGTGCAAATTTGAGCCAGGGCTTTTTGTCTCAGCATACATGCCCAGACATGCCCTGTGGTGTGGTGCAAGTTGTGGCACTTGGGGAAAAATAACTTTGCTTGGCTCCTACCTTCTGTGGCCAAGAGGAGCTAGAGCTTGGGGCCAGCACCTGTACCTGCCCCAGCAGTGTAAAAAGTAGCCCTGTTCTGGCGCCATCAGTACAAAAAGCTTCCCTAGCAAGTAGCTCAGGGCTACTTGTTCTCAGGAGCTTCTGGGGCCCAGCCAACTGGTACCTAGGGACACTACCCCTTGTGCCAGCTAGACTGCTGAAGCAGCCCTAAGAGTTCCCTGCACCTTTTACCAACTGCAGCAGTCTGGCAGTGGGGGTTACTACCTGGCTGTGACTTGTTGCCACCTGTGACAGCATGTGGCCCCAAGGCTGCATGCCTGCCAGACCCAGATAGGAAGTACACTGCCATTAGAGTCATCTGTCCCTCTGGGCCAGCTACCAGTAGGCTGTAGCTACAGAGTTACCTTTGTGCAGCACTACTGCCATGTGTGCTACTGCCCGGCCATTTGGGCAACTATTGCCCAGAAGATGTTCCCAGTGTGATGGCCTGCTTTGAACTGTGGGTGGCTGTGGAGGGATGTGGGGGGCCGTGGGATGTATGGATAGGTGTGGGTGGATTGGGGGGTGCTGCTGAGGAGGTATGGTTCCCCTGCCCCCCACAGGGTGCTGCCCCCCCCCATACAGCTCGTGGATTGCCCCCCCCACAGGGCTACAGCCCCCCATAGGGGCCACAGCCTCACCAATAGGGGCCACATAGCCCTGCGAGGTCTGCCAGTTTGTGGCTGTTTGGGCTGTATTGGGGGTGGGGGGAGGCTCTGCCATGAGGCCCCAGCAGCTGCTGCTACATCTGGTGGCAGTGGGCTTTTTTTTTAAGTGCTGGGGCTGGGCAGGGTAGCCATTGGGGTGGGGGAGGGGGCTTTAGGACTAGGTGGGAGATGGGCCCGGGCAGGGCAGTGATCCGGAAGGGTTTGGGGAGCGGGTAGGGGATGGGGCCAGCAGGGGTCCTCTCCCATGCTCCCCTCCCCCTTCCTCCAGCCCCGCCCCCGGGTCCAACTCCTTGCAGCTGGCACACTTCAGCACCGGGACAAGGGCCAGCCATAGAGACTCTCTGACTGGCTGCCAGAACATCTCTGTGGAGGACCTGAGCCTCTGTTGCTGCAGAGCATGGTTGGGGACCGTGCCCTGCCCTGTTTCTTTTTCCCAGGGTATTTTTTGACCCCCAGGGGTCTAATTGTACCCCCGCACCAGGAACACTTTTTTGTTCCCACACATGCCTCTTGCAGCATCTCAGAGGGCTTTGAGATGCTGCAAGAGGCATGTGCACACTTGTTTGGATGGGCCCAAACTGCTCATTTCAGTCAAGTACTGAGAGAACAGTTTATGCCCCTGTGTATCATCCAGTTACCTCACCAGTAGATTTGGGGAAGATAAGATTTGAATATTGACAAGTCAAGGTCAAGCAAGGGAAGGGAAAATGTCTGTCCTGCAGGGATTTGTGTGTGGGTGTGTAGAATTTTTCAGGCTTCCTATGTTCATTGTAAATAAGAAAGGAAGGCACAACTTATATTTGTTTTCCTTTTCTGATCACTGTTCTGCACAAAGGGCAAAGCCAATAGGATGAAACATTAATGTCATGTACTCTCCAGGGAAAAGAGGTGTCCTTACCTCAGGTTTAACTCATGGCTACTAACAGAGGATGAAATTCTAGTGGAGACAGCTGGTTTCTGGTGCTTACATGTGTTAGAAAACTTAGGTAAAGATTATGGGGCCATCTAAGGTGCACCTTGATGTATGAACTCCTGTGAAAGCTACATACTTTCCCTGGACTCCACTACAGTTGATCCACTAGAAGATACGATCCATGAGAATCCTTGCCTCTCACATATCTCCTTGACCATTATGGCAACACCAGCACCTCAACACTAGTGGTCTCCACTGGGATTTTACCTCATATTAGTTCCTGGTGCAGTAGGGAACATGAGGTTGGAACATACGCTTTTTCCTAGTGAAGAGGGTTTAGATTCTGAAGTATCACAATATTAAATGCTTAATTCTGAATTTAATGCCCTAGCATTGAGGATATCACATCCACATTCTGTTGGGGTGAATCTGAGAGACTGTTGTGGGAAAAGGACTGAAGGAACAAAACAGGATTTGAGGAAATGTTTCCTCTCTGCTGACTTTTCTCTACTGCCTTTAACACACTTTTGTTTTCCCTTTCTGTACAGACCATAGTTTTTTTGGGTCAGAATGGCAGAAGCGATGGTGTGTCCTCAACAGAAAGATCTTTTACTACTATGCCAATGAAAAAAGTAAGTGTGCAAGCATCTGCATGTGTTCTTCAAGCAGCACCCAGTGGCTGGGAGCACAAATGGGCTTCAAGGGTAAGAGCAGAGCTCTTGTTCAGGGAAGTGCTAACATCTCAATAGGGGGAGGCAGGGGAGAAATGCAAATCAGTTTACTTTCTGAAGTCATTGGAGTTTCAGGAGCCACCGCAAACTATTCCTTCCTTAGTATGGTATATAAAATCCTATACCTCTCTTTTTATTACATTACCATTTAGCATCTTAGGGCATTTGTAGATGATGCAGAGGTTGAATTCTCCCCAAATTAAAGCAGTGTTTTTTTTAAAAACACCACTTCAATTTAGGGCAAAGTAAACCCCTGTGTTGTGTACACCTGTGTTGGAGCCCAATCCGTACCTGCCTCTCCAGTGGCAGGGAGGGGAGAGCGAGCTGCTGGTGGGCAGAGCAGTCCCTGAGTTGTGGGGGTGGGGGCTGGTGCTTTCCTCCATGACAGCAGTGGGCCCCCACCCCCAAGCGGCACAGCCCCTTAGGCACCTGGCTCGGGCA
>NW_017728943.1:633268-634462 GCF_001723895.1 Crocodylus porosus | reverse complement strand
CTGCCCCTCCCCACCCCTGGTACTTACCAGCTCAGAGTGGCTGCAGCTCCCTGCTGCAGCCACCAGGGACTGCCCAAATCATCAAAGCTCTCTGAATCTTTGCTGAAGATTCAGAGAACTTTGAATCGATTCAGATCTTTAAATTGGACCCCTGATTGGATTCAGATTTGGAGATTCGGCCACTGAATCGGGCCAAATCGCCTCCGAATTGAATCACCACCCGAAGTTTCACACAGCCCTAGTATCTGACACATTCTGGATTTAGGATTGTGAAAACATGGGATCCGTTAGACCAAAGCAGTTCCAGCCAGTGCTACATGCTTCAAAGAGAAGCACAAATGACCCTGAAATGGGCAATTATGGAACAGCGGTAGGGCAAGGGAATCAAACATACAGATCTGGCCCATGGAGCCACTCTCTTAAGCCTCCTAAACTATCAGCATAGCCAGGAAGAGTGGCTTGCCACAGAATCTAGGCTCTTGAGTCCCAGTGGATATGGTTACTGGTGGCAGGAGGGCAAGAGAGGGCTGATTGAAACATGGGTTGCCCTCTGGCCATTTTGATTATTCACACTGCTATGGCCCCACCTCTTCAGCTGCCAGCCCCCACCATGTGCCCTGTGCTGGAGTTGAAACTGCTGCTCTGGCACAGTGCATGCAGTGGCTACAGCTCTGGTTCTGGCTAGGGGCACATGGTGGGGGCTGGAGTGCTATTGCCTTGTACCCTGGGTCAGAGCTGGAGCTGCCACCACCACCGCAGATTCCTCATACCCTGAGCTGAATCCAGGCCCTCAGTACAAGGTGAGTTGGACACTTAGGGCTGTGCAAAGCTTTGGGTGCTGATTCGGTTAGGAGGAGATTCGGCCCAGTTCAGTGGCCGAATCTCTGAATCTGAATTTAATCAGGGGACCAATTTAAAGGTCCAAATCGATTCAAAGCTCTCCAAATCTTCAGCAAAGATTCAGAGAGCTTTGATGATTTGGGCTGTTCCTCCTGCAGCCACTCCGAGCTGATAAGTTACAGGGGAGGAGGAGCTGGGAGAAGGGACCATGGGGAGACCCCTGCCAGCCTCCCCAACCCCTGCCCACTCCCCCAGCCCTGCCTTGGATGCCCCCACCCGCTCCAGCTTGGTACTTTAAAAAAAAAAAGAAAAAAAAAGCCCTGGTGCTCACCAGGTGCGATCCCCACTGCTCCC
>NW_017728943.1:617754-633096 GCF_001723895.1 Crocodylus porosus | reverse complement strand
GAAAAAAAAAAAGAAGCGGAGAAAAGCCCCGGGACTCACCCGTTCTGGTGCAGCCTCAGGGCTTCAGGGGCTCTTGCAGAGCCCCCCATGTGGCACAGGGCAGTGGGGATCGCCCCCCACCGGCAGGAGCAGTGAGTTCTGGGGTTCTTCAGGGTTTTCTTTTTCCTTAAAGAGCCGGAGCTGGCCCATGGGGGGTGCTAAGGGGCTCGTGCAGAGCCCCCCATGCAGCATGGGGCAGTGGGGATCGCCCCCCGCCTGGCAACACCTGCTAAGCTGCAGCTTTTTTTTTCCCCGCCAAGTGCTGGGAGCTGAGGCAGGCGGGTGGGGTGGCCATTGCTGGGCTGGGAGAGGGGCGGGGGATGGGCCTGGCCTGGTTGGTTTGGAGATTTGGCTACTGCTGAATCTCTAAATCAGATTCATCTGAATCGAATCAGGACAGTGATTTGAATCACTGAATTGAATCACTGTCCCCTGAATCGGCCAAATCCAAAGCGAATACTAGCTGCTTTGCACAGGCCTATTGGATGCTCCTGCCTTAGAGGAAACTTCTGCTTTAACCCCTGTTAGTTAATGATCAGATTAAGCCCTGAAAGAGGAAAGTTTACATCCTGTCTCATGCAACTGACATAATTGTCTACAGGCATCTTTAACTTTTGGTGGGGGAAGATCTCAGCCTCAATGAAACTTTGTGATAGGGAGTTCCAAAGGTTAATTATTATGTTGTGTAAAACAAAAATTCTCTTCTGTGATTATTTGTTTTGCATGAAAACAAGGTGTTGGCTGACATTTGCGAAGGTGCCTAAGGGATTTGGATGCTTGATTCCTGTCAAGTTAGTATCTGAGACCTTGTTTATCTAGGAGTTTGTTGCTTCCTGCTGTTTGTGGTTTTCCATCTAAAATCCTGACTTCTTGTTTGGACTTCTAAGAAATAATTATCATGACATTTCAGAGGGCTTTAAGGCTAGCTGGGACATAAGGTACTTGCACTTCTGTAAAGAAAAAGATTCTGACCTTGTTTTAATTCCAACATGGGTAAAAGAACGAGAGAGAGGAAATGCAAGAGTGGAACTGTGTGTAAATAAAACACTATACCAAGTTTTCCATTAGGCGTCAGCTGGGCTTTAACCCCCAAGTGACTGTATATAATCCATGTGTCAGTGTATATAAATATTTTGCTGTTATGCTCCATCAGGTACATATAAACAGACAGCTAATATCTCCAGCAGAGTTTGGCACAGCAAGATATATGGCCTTCTGTACACTGTTCAACCCATCCAGAAACACTGCACACCAACAGCTTTAAAAATATACACATGTACCCTCAGTATATGATGACCATTTTGCTCTTAGGATAAAATTAAAATCTAACACCGATGAGCATGGTTTTGCCATTTTCTAGTACCCTTTGTCTGAGGATTTCAAAGCATGTTACAAATATTCAATTAAACTTCTCCACCCAGCTCATCCAGGAAGGTTAGGGTCAGCATTTTTATGGCATGTGCAACTGGAGAAACTGAGGCATGGGTAGTAGATAGCAAGGTTAATCTGAGACCACCCAGCAAAAGAGTGACAGAGCCAGCCACAGAACTCCAGTGTTCTGGTGTCGAGTCTTATTACAACCTTAAAGCATGCTGCCTTCCTTACACAACAAGAAAATGTCTAGTTGCCAGGTATAAGAGGAAAAGAACAGGCCAGATCCCAGCTGGTGTAAATCACCTCAGCCTTAATGGCTTCTGTGAGGTTACGTCAACTTTCCCAGCTGAGGATTTGGGAGGGCACATGTCTGAATGCTTCCAGAGCTGAATTGTCAAAGGCCCCACTAAATATTTCTTTCATCCACATCAACGTATTAGTTCTTTATCAGCTGAATAATCGTTTGTATCATATTTCCCCAAGTACACAGTGGTCTCTGCTTCATTACAGTCAACTCATTTTGTGTGTTCCTGTGACCCTAGCTATCTTTCCTTTGCTGCTTATCCTCCCGCAAGGATAAGGGCCTCTTCTTTGCTGTTCCTTTTCATAGACTGAGAGATGTTGTAGTTATCCCTTTGCAGATGGATTCCTCCAGGGTTAGCGATGTACAGAGTAGGGAAATAAGGACTTTTGTCCCATTGACTCATCAAGTGACCTGAGTTACTTTTCTGCGTGCTTCAACTGTTTCTCTATCTGTGAGCTGACACTATCACCACCTGTCACCTCTGTGTTGCTGTCTCCCTCAGTACAAGATGCTATGCCTAAGCAAAGCCAATGATTGTATGATTGATTATTATAGGCAAGCAACCAAAAGGCACCTTTTCTGTTGAGCACTACAGTGCACGAATGGCTCCTCACCTGCGCAAGGACTCTCGAAAGGAATCCTGTTTTGAGCTAACCTGCTCCGGCAAACGCAGCTACGAGGTAGGATCAGCTGAACACACTGACCTTTCATTGCTATCTGACTACCTAGCTGCTTTGAACATGAGAGCTTAGTGTGTATTATCTGTGTGCATTCTGCATACAAACATGTGGTACATGCTCTCAAGTAGGCAGGGTTGGGTACATACTTCAGCATCTCTGTAGGTGTTATTAGGCCTCTTTGCCGTGTCCTAAATCACTAAACCTGAATCTGTGGCAAGACAGACCAAGTGATGTGCTGTACAGAAGGTGCTGATGCCCCTTGTTCCTGGTAAGTAATCTAAGTATCCTAGGGTGATCTGCCTTGTTAAGACTATGATGACAACCAAATGGTACTGATCTTCAATCATGGCTGGAAAGTCTGATTCTGCACTGCTTTCCACCTTGCACTTACATCAGTACAACAGGGGTATAAAGTATGACCAGAACTAAATCATTTGGCACTCACTTGGCATAAGTTGGGAGCCCTGGAGTGAAAACTAGACCCAAAAGGTCTCATTTTAAAACAAGGGTTTTGCAGACTGACTTCATGCTGTTTTCTGTCTGGGTGAGGCTGAAAATAACAGAAACAGTCCAAAGTCATAAACTTTGGGTCTGGACTTTCCTGGATTTCAGAAACTTTGGCTCAGACTCAGTAATAATAATAATAATAAAATACTTTACACAACAATCAAGTTTTTATTTGGTGAGTCAAGATCACTTTAATAAATTAAGCCTGGCAACCTTCCTCTAAGGTGGATCAGCGTTGTTACACCCTTGTGATTTTCTGTAATGTAAGATTAGAGAAGTGCAGTGACTTGTTCAGGGTTGCACAGTGGGTGAGTGGCAGTTCCCAGAATAGAACCTAGGAGTCCTGGATCCTAGTCTTTTGCTCTGACAGCTAGTCTCTGATCTCTCTGCTTAATTCCTAAGAACTAACACATGGATGTATTCATTCTCTCTCCAGTTTACAGCTTCAAGTTCAGCAGAAGCTAGAGACTGGGTGGATCAGATCCAATTCCTACTGAAGGGTGAGTAGTAGTGGGGAAACACTGTAGCTCAGGACAGGCCAACAAGTTTGGAACCTTATTCCTTCAGACAGTCTGAGGCCTTAGCTCCAGGGAGCTTAATAAACACTTTACACTTCCCTAGTTCCATTCATCCAGGGATCTCAAATCCATTTACAAATATTGAGAATTTAGAACTCACCACCCCTGCAAGATGGTCATTTACTGTTGTCATCCCTCTGATACAGATGGAGAAATCAAAGGGGTACTGTGACCTGCCTAAGGTCACACACAAACTCAGTGGCAGAGCTGGGAAAAGAAGCCAGGAATCCTAATTCCTGGACCTCTGTATAAAAAGATGCAGTTCCTTCCCAGAGTTAGGAACAGAAGCCAGAAGTCCCTTTTCCTGGTACTCTGCTTTTCACCACTCAAGTCCTCCCTCTCTACAAGCCAGTCCACATTACAAAGTTTTGTCACTTATACCCACCACCCCTCTTCAGTGGAAGAATCTTCCGAGGGGATAGCAGAACTTATTCCCCCTCTGCCAAGCAGGATAAGACTTCTGCCACCCCCTCCCATCCCATGGCAGACAGCAGAATGCACATGGAGACACACCAGCATCCTCTGCTGGCTGTTGCAGTCGTGTCAGCAGCCAGTGCCTTTCTAGGGTGTACTTTGCACTCTGCAACACAGCTGCTGAGTGAGGTCATCAGAAGTGCATGGATGTGCATGCTTTTTCGTGGTGGCAGCTGCTGCCTGTCTTTACAACTTCTGTCACAGAGGTGGGTGTGTTCAGCCATTGCCTAATTTCTCTGGCCCTTATATCCCTGATATCTTTTTTGAAATTCACATGATAGCTCCCATGAATAGAAAAGCACTTTGCTCCTGTGCAGCAGCACTAGGACTTAAAGCCACATAAGACTGCTCTTTACCAGTCTACTGGAGAGAGAGCCTCTTTGGTGTCACCTTGTGCAAAGGAGTGGGATGCTGGATGCAAGATGTCTGCTCTTATGGCACCCTCTGCTGGTCAGTCTTGGGGCAGAGCACTGAAGAAACTAATAAACAGTGGGGGAGAAGCAGCTACCCCTGAGTAAGCAGGTGGGGGAATAGTGGGGGCTTTTTTCTGCAAAGTCTCTGTTTCCCACTATCAGATAATCCAGCTGGAGAGAGAGTGCATTTGGGGTTAAAAAGAGACCATTGCTACTTGAAACAGAAGGGCTGCCAGTTTTACTCAATATTTTTACTACTGAGAGAACAAGCTGTGGTGTGGCGATTCCACAAAATGCCCAAGTTATAATTGAATAGGACTAGAAAACAGGGCCGGGGCGGGGGCTGAGAGTCTCTCTTGGTGCATGCATGTGGTATAAGAAGAAAGGCCAGATTCTGGTGAAAATCTGGAGCCTCACTGCTCTAACAACCCTTAAGTTATTTCAGGTTTACCCCAGCCTAACTGAGATCTGAACCCAGTGGTAGGTGTGTAAACTTCCTGGGAATTGAAGACACCTTTGTTGTTTTGTACCCCTTGATACGTTCTGATCTGTTGGTTAAAATCTTGGTTGTGCTGTTAAAAGAGTTTCGTTATACCAGTGGTTTTCACCATCTTTAGACTCAAGGTCCCCCTTGGAAAATGCTACCTCAAAGCCTTCACTTGCTTTTTTGACCACAGAAAAATAATAGAGCAATTATTCTATTGCAGAGAACTCAGAAAACCCACAACAGATCAGAGGATTTTTGACATTATGGATTCCTGTTTGAAATCTCTGGGTTTATTTTGTTTGAACACCTAACAATACAAATATTATATGGTAGCCCATGGCACCCTGATTGGGAATTACTGCATTATACTTTCCATAGTGAGCCCAGTGACTGTGTAGCATTTCCTTGGTGCTCTAGGGCATAGTTTCTCAACCTGTGGTACATGTACCCCTGGGGGTATGCGAGACAGAGGCAGGGGGTAAACAGGTACCCCAACTCTCTCTCTCTCTCTTTTGTCCCTTCCTCCTCTCAAAACTATGGTAAAAAATTTAGTGCACTGCACGTTGTGCGGTGCTTTAAATTCCCCAGTAATAATTTGGTGTTCAGTCGTCCTAGTTTTGGCCAGCATCACCTCTAGACCAGGTACATACTTGAGTTGTGCACCCCTGGTGTAAAAGGTGGCAACCCTACTCACATCAGATCAGACATCTGTCATGTCATGGCCTTATATACACAGCCCATCTTCTAACATATGGCACTCATTAGTCTGTAAATATAAAATCCCCTGGAAAATTGAGTGTTGGGGTACTTCTGAAATTTTTCAGAAGTAAGGGGGTACTTGCTACTTAAAAGGTTGAGAAACACTGCTCTAGGGAGGTATGTACTCTGCAAAGTGTCCGGTGACTGGAATTATACCCTGCAGATTTCCTCCAGGTCCCCAGGGCTTTCTATCCCCTGTTAGCAGTCTTTACCCGGTATTCTCTTCTCATGTTCTGGGCCAGTCACCCATGGACATCTAAAGGGGACAGCCCAATTCTGATGGCTTTTACTGTTGAATCAGATTTATGATGATGAGCACTGAGCAAGGCTAGCCTGGTTCTTGGATAAACATTGGTGCACTCTCCAAATAACACCATTTAACCTAATAGCTTGGTTTTCTCTGGCTCATTCTTTTTCACTTTCCTTTCTGCCAGACATGAACTCCTTCACCATTCCATATGATGAGGAAGAGGAGGAGGAGGAAGAAACATACGACGACATTGACAGCTTTGACACTCCAAACACAGCAGTACACAATGCTATCCTGAATATGGAGGAGGAGGAGGTGATAGCAGCTGGTGGTGAAGAGGAGGATGACATCTATGAGGTTCTACCAGGTGTGCAAAGTATTAAACTGCTTCCAGGCTGGTTTCTATAGAGTCCAGACTGCTGAATGAGCAGAGAGGTATTGTTCTCCCATGAGGGAAATGCTTTTGTTGGAATAACAAAAGTGCTAAAAGTAGGGTTATGGCAAAACTACTAAATTTGGAGTGTTTACAATCCAGCTGGTCCCATTCTTAGTTCAGTGCAGTCCACAGGTTATGGATTTTACTCCTAAGGTGCTTTTTTTTAAAAAAAAAAAACAATGTTGAGTCTCTCAGATCAAAGCAACCACTCTTTCTTAGAAGAGTGGTTCCCAACATTTTTAGACTCATGGTACGCCTTAGAAAATGCCAGCTCATACCTTTTACTCGTTTTAACTGTGGAAAAACAGTAGAATAATTACTCTGCTGGAAAGAATCAGGAGGTGCGGAACAGATCAGAATGGTTTTGAAAGTATAGGTTCCTGTTTGAAATCTCTGGGTTTATCTTGTGAATCATGTGTAGGTATTTGCACACGTAACTGCGCTAATATTATGTAGCAGCCCACAGCATCCTTGAAATGGTCTCCCAGCACCCCAAGAACATATATAAGAACATAAGAATTGCCATTTACTAGGTTAGACCATAGATCCATCTTGCCCAGTCTCCTGTGTCACAGCAGCAGAGAACAGATGCTGAAAGTGAGAGTGAACTGTAACCGGGGTTTTGTTCATTGTTCCTCTCTTGCTTGCAGACTCCAGACTTTAAAGTCTAGGTGCTATGGCACCCTGGTTGAGAGTCACTGATCTAGAAGATATGTGCTAGTGAAACTGTATGTTCTTGGGTTCAGCTCAGGAGTCATGTGGTGGACTCTATAGCCTCTGTAGTTGATGATAACAATGCCCATATTAATCCATTCTGAGCAGGGGATCTATGTTGCTGACGTGGCTTCCAGTCTGGCAAAGATGATAAAATAGTGATGTTAAAGATAGGCCCTTTTTGCCCAAAAGTGCAGTGGGCTCTAAGCATGCAGTCCACCTGGAAAAGATTGCTTAAGTGCAAAGCCAAGAACTCCAATGTTTTGACTTGTAACTGCTTGCTTTAGAAGGTATAAGAGCCAGGAGCAAAGCCATGGGAGGGCAACATGCTCTGCAGTGCTCTTAATTGTTACCATAAACAGCACCACGTAACCTGCCCCTGAGCCTAATACCAGACACACCATTCAGGCAGTAAGGCTGGAGAAACAGCCGTGCACCCAGCAGGCTCCCAGGGGGTCAGGGATGATGTTGGTTAAGCCCTATTTCTCAGGCACATGCCACTCAGATTCTTTACAGATTCTTAGAATATGTTATTCCAGCAACATGGGGGAAGGGTTTTGCCCAGAAATATGATGAGAAAATGCCTTCCATTGCACCCATGTTCATGAAACCTAGATTCAGGACTTACACTGACCTTCCTGTATCTATTTTGCATTGATCTGGTAGCCACTGGAGGAAGCAGACCCAAGTTTCCCAGTCTCTGTAGTGGCAAGGGAGGGAAGAGGAGGTTGGAATCAGCCCTGATGTATCCTTACCCCAATACCATAAATAAACTCCCAGGCTCCTGGTGGCTACTTATGCAAGACTTAAGGGAGGTTTTACCTAAGGTTCTGGTCAGGATCAGGCCCTAAACTCTCTGCCCCTCCCCATAGATGATTGTGCCTGCCCAGGTGTAAGGAGGAATGTGTCGCAGTTTGTCCAAGAGCCCAAGGCCTTTGTTTTAAGAATAAAGGCACAAAATCCACTGATAGTGTCCTGCCACCCTTGCCCATTGATAAGCAATTTCCTTGGCGGCTGCAGACAGGGTTAGTGATTGTAGAAGGGAGGTTGTTACTGGTGCAGCCAAGTATGGAGTTTTGGCACAACGCAGGAGCCAAACTCTGTTCTGTGTGACACCCATATAGTCCCACAGAAATCAGCATTGTTGTGTGTGGGGTTGGGAGAGCAGAATTTTTGTTATGCAATTTGTGTCTGGCATTGAGGTGCATTGGGCTAATTCACTGGTTCTCCACCTGGAGGTTGCGAACTGCTTGCCCTTCCCATATTTCAGAATGGGATGGGAAATCCTGCATAGACCAGAGGAGGGCATTCCAGGTAGGGAAAAATCTGAGGACCATGGGACTAAATCCTCAGCTGTGACATTTATATGCCCCACTGTGTCTGTTCCCAGGGCTCTCTCCCCTCCAGCACCCAGCTTCTTGGCCCCTCTTTTGAAATCATTATCGATTTACAGCCACCATAACCATTTCGGTAGCTGTGAATTGTTGTGCCACAAACTGAGGATTATGACTGCAGATAGAGAAACAGCAAGAGTAGAAGAACCTTTGAACAGTGAGGATCTGGTGACTGGGTTGGTGTCTAGGATTTTCCATCTGTAAATAGGTCATTTTTTAAAGCTTTGCCTGCTTTGGCAGCAGTATTCCCAAGAAACAGCAGGTCTGATCACTTTAAAGATCCTCCATTGTCTTGTAATGTCTCTGACAAGGTTGATAAAGATGTAAGGTGGATTTAAAATGCTGCCGCCCTGACCTTGGTAGCACACAGGTGTCAGGGAAGACCGTGAACCACATTCTCCCTTGCTGGTGTCCTTAGTGCTAATATATACTACTGCAAAGTGGCTGGAAAATGCTGTACTGGTTCAGACAGCTGACAAGGCACAGGGAAGTAGAGAGCCAAGTCCACAGGCTGCAAAGTGGGGAAGAATCAGGCCCCAAGGTTCCTTACGTGTACTGCTAATGATGCCTGAGATGATTAAATCTTTCTCTGCCATTCCTGCTGCTTTGCCATTTGTGTCTTTCCAGCTCATCCCAGGGAACTTATTTCACATCTGGGTTTCCATCAGTCCCACTGTCCAGCTCTTGTGCTGTAGTAGCACAGTGCCACAGGGGGGCAGGCTGCAGAGCACTGTAGGGCGACGATAGAAATCCAAATCCAACCCTTTCTTCCATTGTATGTTGGTTGACATGCTCTGTATGTGTCATTTCTATCAACTCTTTAGCTTTGCTTGTACAAGAGAGTAGCTGTATTTACTCACATACCACACATACTTTTTTCTCAAAAATCTGCCCTCCAAAATGGAGGTGCATTGCTTTCTTCGCTGGAATAGAAGCATGAAGATGCTGTGTTGCAAAATGGCTCCCAGCTTCTCTCAGCAAGCAAGCAGGAAGGGTGGAGTGCAGTGTTAACCCTTTCCCAGCTGCTGTCAGCTTACTGGCCAAGAGAGAAGCTGGCAGCCATCTCACAATACTACTTCTCCATGAAAAAGCCATCTCTAGGCCCTGAGTCTGAAAAATGTGGTTTTTGTACATTCAGCCTTCCAAAAAAACAAGGTGCATGTCTTATCTGGGGATATGTGGTATGTAACATAGTACAGTATTTAGGGCCTGGGTTAACCTGAATCAATGTCCTTCATACTGCAAACAATCTCCCATCTCTTGAATCCTGGGATCACAGAAAACACTGCAACGTGTAGCACCTCAAGCACCCTGTCCTCACAATACCTTTTCAAGCTTCTGCATTGCCATACTCTTGCGTTCCGGCATTTTGCAAGTAATG
Organism: Crocodylus porosus; assembly: GCF_001723895.1. Lineage (NCBI taxonomy): Eukaryota > Metazoa > Chordata > Crocodylia > Crocodylidae > Crocodylus > Crocodylus porosus. The sequence continues at coordinate 623,306 of NW_017728943.1, read as the reverse complement.
AGGTCTGTTCCAGCTCAAATGGTGCAGTCCATATTTTTCTCCTCCTACTCCCCTGTGTGTAGATGGGAAGCATAAAACATTGCAGCTGCACTGATTGAATCACCTGTATCCCACAATTCCCTGCTTCATGTGTGGCTATTCATTGGTGTTCCTTTCTTTAAGTGGTCTGGACTAGACATCATGGAGAAGGTGTCTTATAGTCCCAGAATGCACTGGTGCAAATACAGCTGCTAGGGTTGTGACAAAATGGGCTCCCTCATAAGAAAACAATGGGGCTGTCTGGAATACATTTAACCCTGGCAGGATAAGTGAGATAGCTAAGCATTTCAGACAGTGGGCCCCTTATTTGAGCTAGGACACAGTTCCAACTCCCACATCCCAGCTTTGCTAGCCAAAGTGGCAGGGAGTTTGAGATCCAGGATAGCCTCACTTCTGCTCTCCAGGCTTGTGTGTTGTGCATCTCTTCTGCAACTTGCAGCAGAACCTGCTCCTGCTGAGTTCTGCTGAGAACAAGTATCACTTAGAGGCTGCATGGAAGAGACAGAGCTTGTAGCTATTAGGCATCCTGTAAGGGTCGTGGAAAGTGAAAGGAGTTTTCTGGATCCCAGACTTTCTATAACTGCACCCAGCATAGATGTTGCCTGTCACAGGTCTGTCATCTTTAGCAGCTGTCAGGAGGAGTGAAGGTGCGCTTTGTCAGCATTCCTGGTCTGAAGAGTAGATGGAGCTGTTGCCAGACTAGTCATGTCTTGTCATGGAGAAACTCTGTTTGTAAGAGAACCTGTATGATGTGGCCATACCACCATGGTGCAAGTGCTGTCTGCACTCCACCATACCATGCAACCATGGAAGGTGTAAGAAACATCATTACCATTCCAATGAAGAGCTCAGCACTTAAGTCCACCAGCCACTGTCTGGTCTTCTCCTCCCTTAAGTGGATCTGCTCCTGCTCACCCTTCTTCAAGAAAGGAAGAGATTTACACAACCCAGCCACAGTGTTGCTGCTGTCCAGCAGTATGTGGCTTGCATTATAGAAGGTAAGGTATTTGGTAGATCATAAAGAGAAGAAGTTGTACAGGGGAAGGGAGGCATGCAGTAGATAGAGCAGTAGCCTACACCTTGGAAGAACCAGGTTCAAGTATTTGGTCTGTCACAAGTTTCCTATGTGACCTTGGGCAAGTCATTTAGCCTTGCTTCCGCACCTGTAAAACTGAGGTAATAGCCCTGCACTGTCTCACTTGGCTCTTGGGAGGGTGAATCCATTAATAATGGCAAGGTGCTCTGACACTGCCATAACACAGACCATGCCAGCATTTCACGTAGCTCAGTAAAGAAGCACCTGCTGTGTCCAGCCTTGCTTCCCCCCACAACCTCTGTGTGATGGGGGATTTCTTTACTCTGCAAGTGACAGTCTCTGCCAAGGTTGAGCTAGTTTTCTCATGCCCCAAGTTTAAAAAAAAAATAGTGAAGAGGGAAAAAAAAACTAGGGGGGGAAGAGAGATAATTTCCTCAGCAAGTCATCGTTGTTAATGAAGTTTTACAAAAACAGATACAACCAAGGAAAAATAAAATTTCACAGGTGATAAATTTTTCCAATTTCCCTGGCAGAATTCGATAGGATTGTTAAATTAAGAGTGAAGGTGTCTGTTAGGAAGCAACGAGCAGTGATGGGTAATTTTATAGAGTGGAAAATTGAATCAAATTGCTACATTAAAACACAGCTCCTCTGAGAATCTACCCCTCACCCAGGCTTCTCCGGCGCAGCAGCAGGGGGTGCACAGACCCATTGGCTTTGTAGCACTGGCTGGAAAAAGGAAGGGGTAGGGGCCAGTTCCTTAGTCTTTTGGAACTCAGGGGGGAATAGCCATTCCTTCCAAGGATTCACAGGGATTCAAGTTTGGATTCCAGCCACGTGAGGGAAGGCATTTCCCTGAAGAGCAGCACGTCCAGTCTTTGAGGTAGCTGTTAGATTTCTGGCTGGAGGGGTGCAATGATGGAGGGAAGCAGCACAGTCAGAGGAAACCCTCAGGGTTTTGCCTCAGACCCTGCCAGGTGTATTTTTATTTTTCTCTTCTGACACGGTAACATCCAATCTCCTTGCATGAGATCAAATGACCACTGATGTCCCCAAAAGGCTTCTGCTTTCTTTTTTCAAGTTGATCTCTTTGAACCTACTTACTAGCGATAACTGATTTAAGGGGCCTGTTCTCCATGAGGCTAAGAGCTGCGGTGTACACAGGACCTGTCTGTATCAATAGAGCTGTCTCAAAATATGCTGATAGTATACACAGGGGTCCATAACAGTAGCACCCTGGGGTTGTTTTTTTCTGATCTGGATGGATACTGATGCAGCTGCTTGGGCTGGCTCTATCTTGGGCGAAGAGTGGACAGGGAGTAGACACCAGACACACAGCCCTTCATCACTATAATTTACTTGAATGCCATGTAGAATTACTCTGGGGAAAATCAAGGGTAAAATTATACTGGTGTAATTAAACTTAAACTTTTGTGTCATGTGCCCAGAATTGTCATGGAGGAGACTTCTGCCATAGGCACAGGCAATTACTTGTTTTCCCATCAACTAGTGGCAATCTACTATAATAATAATGTCTGCTGCGAGTAGCAACCCAGAAATAGCCAGTCGTCTGTTTGTTGTAGATCAGCTGGTATACAGAACCAATGTAAATGTCGGCTACATGTGTGAGTTATGTGTCCAGGCCCTTGCAGAAGTTTGATCCACAGCTATGCCCCAGCTGAGTGCAAGAGCTGGAACCTGGGCTCTGTTTGACCATCCCTCAACAGTGTCCTTGGCTAATCTGATGAGGCCTGGAGTAAGAAGTGACCTCTGAATCAGTGAGGCCCTATTATATTTAAGGTTTGGAAGATGCAGCCAAAGATTTTGCTATAATTGCTGCTCAGGGAGTCTACATGCTCTTGGCTATAGCCAGACTTATTTGGGAGGAGGGACCTGAGTCAGGTGTTCACTTGCTGCCCCCACCATCATCCATGCTCCCTGCTCTGAGTTGAAGAGGGTTGTCTTCTTGTCGTAAACTGGATGTTTGTCCAGAATCGTGCACAAGCAGTATCTTCTGTTGCTGCAGTAACGTCCTCCTTCATACGGGTCTTGCCAAGGCGTTGGCAAATGAGCACGCGCTCCATAATCTGCTCTTCCCTGTACTCTCATATATTTGTCTCATTAGAGTAGCCCCATTTGATCATGTTTGTTTTTGATCTTCCAGTTTGCATGCACAGGAGATTCAGGCATGACCATGTTGACCGATCTAGATCTGCCCCTCTTGGATGGTCTTTCTGGGGATCCAGGTCCATTTTAGAGCACCTGACTGCACATAATGTTTCCTTCCATAATCTCAGTCACGCCCTGTCAGCCATTGTGTCTAATGGCACAACACTGGTCACAAAACTCTTTTGTGTTTTAAACCGTTTAGTTACTTCTGTGGGACCATAGAGGGTGAAGAGGGTGAATTGTCAGCACGCACCAACTTCAGTGGATCCAGCCAGCAGTGCCATCCATCAGGATTCTTGTTCCTGTGTATTAGACAGGAAGAAGGCAGCCCTCCCTCCAACAACAACTGAAGGGTTGGTGAAAGCAAAGCAGTAGGGTGACTAGAGCCTGTTGTCCTCAGTTTAAGGGAAGCCATGCCAGCAACCTGCCTCCCAGCATCATCTTCCTGAGGAAAATCTAGGGTGAAGCATGAGTTTCCTTCCTTCCTAAAAGCATCCTTCTATCATGGCCCCTTACAGGGCACTGTACAGCTGGGGGAGGTTGCCATTTAATTGTGATATTAATGCTTCAGCATAGTATCTGTTCCACTTGTTCAGTCTGCTGCTTGTTGACTAGCACCAAGGCATGGAACATGCCAGCAACGTGTGAGGCAGGATCTCAGAGTCATTCAGGCTAGCTTGCTACCTCTGCAGTGACACAGGTACTGTACATGAAGCAGAGGTTGCCCATATTCCAGAGCAATCCTGAAGCCCGTGGAATTGCAAGGCCACTAACATACTAGCATTATGTGAGTGGCTTTGTGCGTTGTGTGAGCAGTGTGTCTCAAAGGAGAGAGGAAGCCCTGACTCCCATACCTGGATTGCCAGTGTCTGGTAGGGTGCTGAGCAGAATGCAGATTCTAGTTTGCTGTGCAGGTGAGATGGGGAGACATGTGCAAGCTGCTGGGGGTCCTGCTTTTAGGCAGGGTGAGTGACATTGAACATTATGCTGCCAGCAAAGTTGGCTTGGGGTGGAAACAGATATCACCTTTATGCTGCCATAAAAGACTTTTTGGCAGCACAAAAGCCAAGCAAACAGACATCCATACCCTTTGTCACCCCATAAATGCCCAAATATTGTACCACAACAACAGTGGTAGTAGTTTCTGCTGCTTTTTTGTAGCAGACTTGTTTGTTTTTTGGTGCAAGAGCATGGGCAGCTCTTCAGCTACCCTGGACATGTGTTTCTGAGCACCCCAGGAATTCCTGTGCAGAATTGGGACCCTTGAGCCCCAGGAGTGCCTGTTTAGCTTTTCCCACTTAGAGATTTCCCAGGCAATCTCTGAGATGCATCTCTGTACATGGGAAAAGCTGGGATTCCCCACTTAGACTTGCCCCAGAAATTGTCTGAGCATGTAGTTGCAAGTGGCAAACACCAGCTTTCTCTACGGAGATATGCCCTAGGGAATCTCTAAGGCACATCTCTAAGTGGGAAACATGTCACCCATTGTCCTGCAAGATTAGGTCCCTGCCTGATGCAGGACACCGGGCTGTGTGTTTCATCCATTGAGGCTGATCAGCTGTGGCAGGACACATCCCACCACAGATGATCTGCTTTGCTTGGTGACATCTGTTTATAACCTTTTCTCCATAAAATTTAGTCTTGCTTGAACATAGAAACATCCCACTAGAAAGTGGCTGTCAGCTTTCCACTCTGTGTCATGCAACCTATGATATAGACTATATCTATACACAGTCTATATCCATAGTTTATATAGATGATTGGATAAGCCTACTCAAGACAGGTGTGTGCAATTCATGTTGACATGGCTGGACTCCTGGAGGTGTCCAGGCTAGGTAAATTAAGGGTGCATCCATTATTATTCCTACACGTGCTATAGTTATACCTCCTGAATGCAATGCTAGCACAGCCTGCTGATCTGTTCATCTGCCATGCAGAAAAGGGATAGTTCTTGGAAACACCCCATCTCTCCTCCATGCTAATGTCTATTTAGGTGAGGAGCTAGGGTTGGTACCAGCCCCCAGTGAAGTCCAGGAGAAGGCAGAGAAGTAGGACTGACTGCTTTCTCTTTGCTGAAACCTGCCCAGGGTCTTCATAAAGAGTAATGCAGGCTGGCAGTATCCACTGAAAACACAGTACCCCTCTGTGCAGACTTTTCTCAGAGGATTCAAAGCAGGATCCATTATCCCATTTGTTTTTACCAAAGGAGGAATTGGGACAAGTGCTCGGGACATGACTTACATGACTCAGTGGCAGTCAGCAAGAGCCAGCAATCCTGGCTCTGGTCCTTGCTTTAACTGCTCTGCCG
>NW_017728943.1:615708-617654 GCF_001723895.1 Crocodylus porosus | reverse complement strand
CCATCTTCCACCCCCATTTATCAGAGCCAGGAGAAGTACCTGCCACTCCTGGCTCCCAACTCCTTGCACCAGCCCGTTCTCCCCCCCACCCCAATGTGCTTGCTTCTACTTATCTGGAGATAGAACCCAGAACTCCTGTTACATAGTCCTCTCTACCTGCAACCCTACACAGTCCTCAGTTGAAATGAAACCCAAGAGCCCAGATGCTCTGTAGTCACCTCTGAACCACTGGATGACTGTCTCATTAATTAGTTGTTCCAATGTATGTGTATTGAGAGAGGGAAAGGGAGCATTTCTAGTTAAAACATGCTACACTCCATCAAGTATGAGAAAAGCAACTGGGAAAAGTGGGCTACGATCAGCATGGCAGCAGGAGAGAGATGTTCTGAAAAGCAGGTGCCCTCTCCTGCCCTGCCTGGCAGCTGTTTGCTAGATAGGGCAGCCTTGACTGGAGTATGCCAGGAGACATGAGTAAAGTTGAGCTTTCTTTGGGGACAAGGGGCTGAGCTCCAGCAAGCCATCTGAACCCATTAGAGGCTGTAAATGTGAGGCTGTAGCAGCTGTGATGGCAACAGGAACCAGCTTCGCTCTCTGGAGGGGTTTCCAGTAAAGCAGAGAGAAAGCGAGACAGATAACTCTCCATGGGAATGTTAGTACACACTTCACTACCCAGCACTGCAGAGCAGCCTGGGCTGCTGCTAGGAAGGTTGGGGGAGGAGGAAGGGGGAGTTAGCTGAACAGCCCACATCACAAGGCAGAAAAAGAGGAGAGAGGATCTGATTTGTTTATCATAATTCATGCAAGCTTTTTTTCATATTGAAAATTACATTCCAAGGGGAGCATTTCTTTAGTGTAATATATTTTCCTGTGACAATGCTGGCTGACAGTTTCCCAGGAAGTGTGGGAGGGGGGAAGGGAGGTAGAAAGTGGTGTGGGGAAAAAGTAGTGTAAGGCCAGCCCAGCTCAGAGTACAGCAGAGATGCCCACAAGGAGTAAGTGAGGACACAGATTGTAGGGGGCTGGCTGTGTACCTAAGGTAAGGGTGATTGCAGCTGGGCACACAGTGCAGTGCATGGGGATGCAGCCATGTTTGTAGGCATAGGTGAGGGTAGGTGACAAGTGGATGATGTAATCAGGGCACATGGTGTTGGGACTTGAAGTGTAACTAATGAGGGAGTGTAGGAGGATGGGGTAATTGGGGAACACAGGGTATCAGTAATGGGTTGCAATCATGAGTATGTTGGGGGTAATTGGGGGATGCACATGGGGTAGGTGGGTGGACTTGTAACTGTATCTGTGTGCCTGGCACAGGTCTTTTGTGTTACAGTAGCATGTAGAGGTCTCAGTCAGAGACCAGGACTCCACTGTATTAGGTTCTGTTCCCACTCATAGTGAGAAGTTAATCCCTGCCCCAGAAAGCTTCCAGGCCAGCTTGTCTGCAGTATATTGTTGCAGGATGGTGCCTCTTGCTAGATGTCTTTCCAAGGGTTGTTTTCAAATTCCTTGAGTCTTTAATCAGTTGGAGGGCATGACCTGCATACTGTACATTTTGTGAAACCGTCACTAGACACTGGGGAATACTCAAAGCATACAGCAGCAGGGCTTTGTTTGGGGTAATTCCTTCAGGTTCTGGACGTTGCCACAACACACAGACTCCCAGTCAGTTTTCTCTGTTCCTATTGGAGTGCACCTTACAGTCTTCAGGTGACCAAGGTACAACTCTGCTAAACCCATAGATGGCAAAGGTAAAGGACAGTTAACAGTTTAACAGTACTCCCTACTTTCTAATCCAGACCTTAGTCTTTCAGGCTCTGCTTTGCTAAGGGGAGTTAACCTATCAAACCTAAAACATAGAATCATAGAAGTAAGGTCGGAAGGGACCTTATAGATCTTCAAGTCCGAACCCCTGCCAGGGCAGGAGGAAAACAAAAACTGGGCTTAAATGA
>NW_017728943.1:582108-615608 GCF_001723895.1 Crocodylus porosus | reverse complement strand
TGTGAAGTAGTTCTTACGGATGTCTAATCTAAACCTACTCTCCAACAACTTGTGGCTGTTATTCCTTGTTATGCTGGGGGGCGCTAGGGGAAACAAGGTCTCTCCCAAACCCTTCTGCTCCCCCGTAGACATGGGAGATGTCATTTTGGGGGATAACTGTCTTAGCAAAGTAAATATCCCTCCTTTTAAGAGTCCCAAGAAGGCACTAGTCTGGGACTCTGGATTGCCAGAGACTTCTTGTGTGACCTAGGGCAAGTCACTTAGCAGATGGAATATTGTGAGTTTAAATGCACCAAAGCTTGCAAAGCCCTCAGATGATTCAGTAATGGGTATTCTAAGCTACTTGACATGTGGCAACCTCAGATCTGCAGCATGGAGAATTGTTTTTCTGATGCTGGTAGGGTGTTTGATTTTTAGTCTCTGGAATCAACCATTTGCCCATATCCTCTGCCACAGGGAATGGGTTACAAATGCCTTACTGACTACTTCATCCTACTTGTATATCCAGCTCCAGACTTTGGCCTTCCATGGCTTTTCAAGTGACAGTAGAGTCCCATCCTTAATCAAGAAACCTTACTGTTAATTACCCTGTTCTGCTCATGCAGCCATCCATCCCTCTGAGCTACTCTTAGAACCTGTCCCTGGCAAGGGCTCTCCAGTTTTACTGCTGAAGTGGCTGAGGCCCTTTTTAAAAGTTCTCTTTAGAAAGTTTTGTTCCATTTGACACCAGGCAGCTTTGTGGGTTGCTTTCCTGAGTTCCTTGTTTGTATCAGCAGAGCTTTGGTTTGTCAGAGTTGTATCTCTGTCAGGGCAGCTGCATCATTTAACTGTTGCAACTGGGTTCTTTCACTTGGCTACAGTTGTAGAACAGGGGAATTTTTTTCACAACAGGGGGATGGAAAGAGAGATCACATTTCAGATGGAAGAGTTGGAAGAGAGGATGTTTGTGTTGGAGACAGTAAACCAGCCATCCCAGGGCCCAAATGTGTGAATGCTTTTGTTGCAAGTAGATCAGGATACAACTGGGGGAAAGAGAGTTTGGAATGGACCCATCTTGCTGAATTCCTGAGTTTATTCATCTCCAAGGATTAGGCTTCACTTGTACATGGTACTTTGGTGTACTTTGTCCCTTTCCAGTTGCAGGTTCTGTATTTTCTCATTGGCTGTATAGATTGAAACTAGGATCCTCTCTGATTCTTGACAGACCTCCCTGTAACTTCCAGGTGACACACATTAGCAGTGGCTACCTTCTAGTTTCAAAAGAACCTCACTTATCTGAACCATGTTAGTATGAGCAGCCCAGCCTGGTAACAAGAAATGCAAAAAAAAATGAATACCTGTGCATGTATATGCAGGCACATATATACACATACAGGTTACATGTAGTTTTTGGTCTTGCATTCCTCTTTCTTTTTTGGTGCTGTTTTATTAGATAGATACCTCCTATATATTACCATTCCACATATATGCACAGGGGATGGTCCCACAGGGTTCAGGTAAAACAAGGTCTGTTATCTAATGATGTTCTCCAATAATTTATATCCAAGTGTCACATCCAGCTTCTTGGGAATTAAGCAATTTATCTCTGAGGTAGATGGGTATATCCCCACTGTTGCTGGGGAAACTGAGTTGTAGAACATATATACCTGGGCTATCCTACCATGTCTCTTCCTGTACCTAGATGGTTGCATGTACACCACAGAATCTGAGCATCTCTTTCTAAGAGTACAAGGAGCAATAGCTAATTCCATATTTCCAGGAAGCGGCTAGAGTCATTTATTGTGTGAGCACATGTCACCTCTTGGGGGAAAGCTAATTCAGTGGCTTTGCTGTTTAGTTCCAAAAGGAGTCATACGCATCATTCGTTTTCTCTTTTGGGATTGTGAGCTCCAGAGGCTCCTTGGAAAGTTTCCCCATAATGAACTGCCTCTGATTGATCTGCAGGTTCAGAAGAATAGAGCTATCATCCCAGGTCCCAGTACAATATCTTGGGTGCTGATTTTCTGGTATTAGAATGGTCTTATCAAGGCATGTATAAGCTGGAAATGGTCTGGAGGGCTGGGAGTTAGGTCAAAAATAAAGCAAGAAATTGTTGTGTCCAAATCAATGAGATTTTGCTTCCCTGTCTCCCTCATTTTTCTGCCTTGCTTCTATCGTCTGAGAATCTTGAGGTTCTGTGTGGGTGGCGGAATAGAAGTGTTCACTTTGGCATTAGAAAACCCATCTATTGAAGGAACATATATGGCTTTCAGCATCCTACTATATGAGCTCCTCGGTCTTTTATTTATACTCCCTAGCTCGGTTGGGGGTGCGGAGTTATACCATGTGACTTTCCCAGAGTCACCAGTGAGTCTGTGGCAAAGCAGGGACTTGATCCCTGGTCTCCCAAAACTGAGATCAGTCCCCTAATCAGTGGGCATCCTTTCCCTTCTATTGAGTGCATGGGGCATTAGCCATGGAGCACTTTCAGCACTTTTCTACTACTCTGACTCTGGCTGGGGAGAACTCTCTACCAATAACTTCTTTATCAAGTCCAGCTGGCAGTGGTTGATGGGCTCTGTATTGATAGTCCTGGCATTCAGTGTATAAGCCTGGCTCTGCCCTGGAGTTATCTCCAAAGGTACAGTGACAAACAGATTCTGTTCTGGAACTGAACTATACTAGGAGAATCTGTCAGATTTGCCTCCCTTTCATGCCAAGGCCAGATTAAGTGGTGTTGTCTGAAAGGATAAAGGAATCTAGTTTTGATGGCCTCGATAGTGAGGTTTTTTATCATTGTTGCAGATACATTTACATTCTCTTTTACAAATGCAAAGAGCAGGCAAAAGCCACTTTCAATAATTTATTTTAAAATCAATGCTAATGAGCTTATGTCTCGTCAGTGGCCGAGTTTTACAATAAAGTCTGATTTATTTAGAAAAGATCTTTGGTGCCGCTTCCCGTCTAATGGGGGAGCAGTTACAGTGACCCTCCAACTTTGGATCCAATTTGTAATTCACAGCGGAGGGCTGACCTGATTTGCATTGATTAGAATCTGGTGGAAGAGACAGCTGGGTTCAGGGTTGTGGGGCGGGGGGTGGGGGGAGAGCTGTGTCTTCAGAAAGTACTTAAGCGCAGCAGATTATCTCCTGCCTAGTGATCAAGTTGCATGGTATCAGCAAAAGGACTGGTGTGGACTAATGGCCCTGCCCACTGTGGAGCATCATGAATCTGGGGTTTACCTATGGATCTATCCTAAGATGAATGCAAAACCAGATCCATTCAGACCTGCAGACTGGCCTTCTGGGAAGGCACCTCTGACTTCTGCACAGGGCTTGCCTATGCTGCAAAAACAACCCATGGTTGTCAATAGTTGTTGGCAGTAGGTGGAGCTGAATGATCCTGGTCATGGTAGCTTTAAGGTCTAGGTGCTATAGATGTATATCTGTCTTTGAGAAGCATTGAGATTGGTTTTCATTTTTTAAAAATTTCATTTCTAGTCACTCTGGTTGCAAAGAAAACCTGCCAAATGACCCTGGGCTAACCTTTACAGCAATCCATTTCCGAATCTACAGACTTGCTTCTACTAGAGTCGGGGAGGCAGCTGTCTGACTTCCCACCCACGGGCTAAATAGATCAGGTGCTCTGTTCAGGGTTGATGGGCTGTGCTGGGGAGAAATCCAGCCCTGCTGTTTGGCCTCATCCATACATGCCCTGGACCCACATTCAGCTGCAATTCAGCCAAAACCCTTCAGCATGGGCTGGCCCTTTCTGGAACGTAGCTGAGATCTACATGGATGCAACTACTGTTAGAGCTTCTGAACTGGAATGAGTCCCTTAGTACAAAGATCTTGCACCAGGTGGCAGCTGGGTGCTGATGCTGACATGCTGATTTAATTCAAGTCAACACAATCCTATTGGGAAACAGTTCCAAAGCATCTCTGATCGTGTTTTGTTCAGGGTTAAGCAACCTCTATTTAAAGCCAGTTAAATCAGTGCAGCAGTTGTGTACAGATCAGGTCTTGTCACACTGAGTTCATTCTCTTTGTGCTCACAAATAGTCTCATCTCACTTGCATCCTTGTATTGCTGCCTCTCATGTCAGTCCTTTCCTGTGGCTCAAACTTTCTCCCACTGAAGTTAGTGTCAAAAGTCCTATAATCTTTCCCTCTTCTACCATCCATCTTCTCAGACCTGGATCAGCATCTTTTTCTTTTTGCTGCCAGGTGCCCTTTCTCTCTCTTCCTTCAAATCCTCCTTAAATTCTGCTGCTTTCAAAAATCCTTTTCACTTCCTATCTTTCCTGGAATATTGCTTGGTGTCTTGTTTCTTGCAGACCATAAGCTCTTCAGCTCAGGAAATACGGCTTCCTGTATGAAGCTTTATAAAGTGCCGTGTAAATTTATGATGCTAATAAGTGATTGTTTTCACTAGTGTTAATAACAATTCATAGGTTTCTGCAACGTGTCTTAAAATATTACCAGTCCCTAGAAGCTAGTGACTTCCGTCTCCCCTCAGCACAGTCTAAATGCAGAATTTATTATTTTGACAGTCAGATGCTCTCTCAGCCAAAATCATCTGTTTGCCTGCCTGCTTACAGGTATGGTGCTGCTGCCCATCACCATAGTATCTCTGCTCCTTCCACATAATGATTCTGTCCCCTTGAAGAATTAATTGGAAGACAGTGTGACCTAGTAGATGTAGAGTGTTGGATTGAGACCTGTGACACGTGGGACCTATTCCCAGCTATGCCACTGATGTACTTACTCTGTGATCTTGGGCAAATCACTTAGCCTCTTGCTGTCCCAATTTCCCCATCTATGAGATGGGGGTAATGATACTGACCTCCTTTGTAAAACACTTTGCTATCTCTGTTGATGAACAGCACTGTATAAAAGCTAGAGTTAACTCCTCCTGTAGTTTACTTGCACTGGGACTTTACATTGTGTTCTCTTTCCTTGGGTCTGTGGCATGGGCTTATGTTGACTGTGCTCTGAATGTTTAGATACTAGGGTGATGGGTACCCAGTCAAGTCCTAAGGGCTGGGTTTTCTGCTGCCAGCAAAGACAGTGGGTGAGGTTAGCACTGAGTTAACTGGGCCTGGAGTCAGGAAAATAGTAAAATCTCTGAAGAGGTGGTAGACTAAGGAACCTACCATCTTCTCTGTGTCTCACAAAGGATAAATTTCTTCATATTAAATCCTCAGTAACAAATTTCTTTTGTTTTATTTCCTCCACTTCAGATGAAGACCTTGACATGCCCTTTCCAGAGGACAGAAGGGATGCTGGAAGTAACATTAAAACTGGTAAGTGGACTCTTCAGATCTGGACTGCAGAAATAGCCTGCCCCTATGTATCTGCAGAGGTTGACTAAGAGCAAGCAAATACATCTGGAGCTGAGTGTGCAGAGAATGGGAAAGGCCTAGGGCTTGAGATTGTAGAGAGTGTCAGAGGAGAGAAGAGACTATCCAGGGCAGAAGTTTGATGAAGGCCCAGACTCTGGGGACTGTTCAGGAGTTTTTGAAGATCCTTGTCCACCAGCCTTCACAGTTCCTCTGTCTCCCTGGCACACAGCTACCTTACAGACACCATCCCTGCTCCACCCACCTGTAATGGGCGTTGCACAGTCCTCGCTACCCCTGCTGCCGCCCCGCCAACTTTTCCCTCCAGTCACACCATTGCTAAGTCTGGCTGCTGGTGAGGTTTCCTTTTGCTTGGGTATTAACACTACTTTCTAGCGGAATGAGGCCATCCAGCAGCTCACTGCAACTTTTCAGCCCCCTGCCATCTGTAGCATTGTGCCCCTTTCCAAATGCTGGGCCTAGATCTGTCTCAGTGTATATTAGCTAGGGGAGTGCACCACCCTGTTGGGAAGGGAGAAGGAATCATTTTCTAAACTTGAGGACAGATTTGTGCTCCACTCAAAGGACAGGGCAGCTTTGAGAGAGTTCTCCTGAAACGAGAGGATGGCTCCCTGATTCTAAGATAATTGGGGAATGTAAGGACTGCACCATTTTCCTGCACCCTCAGATCAGGAGGCCAAAGGCAGGAGCCAACAGAAATGTGTGTTCTTGGAGTGCTGGGCTGGCTGGTTCCAGTTTCAGGTGCCCACGTGTCATCCCAGGCATATTAGGAATTAATGTTTTTTTTTAATGTAAATAATTTAATTGGACATGAAATTACAGTGGGCATGAAATCACATCTCCTCCAACTCTGCACTGTTATGCAAGTTACAGGTGATTAGTTAAGCTCTCTTGGCTGCTTGCAGATGTTAAAAACAAAAAAAACCACGTTTACCAGAAGCTGCAGCATGTTACTTCAACCCAGGTTTGCAGCATCTATGTAGACTGGGCCCTTCAGCAGAGCTTTTTTGCACTTTAGGCTAAAGCTGGCTCAATCGGCTATTAGATAAAAGTGCCAAAGCTCCATTAAAGCACCTGAGCTCTACAGACATCAGGCAAGCAGCTTGTTCAGTGGTTACAAAGATCCCAATGGCAAATGCAAGTACACCTCTCCCTCTCTGTCTCTCTCTCTCCCTATACCCCATTCTCAACAGGAGACAGGTACTGTAGAAAGCCCTTGAGAGGGAGCCAGGGTCATAAAGCTGAGGCAATGGCAAAGGGGAAGGGGGAGCTGTGCAAAAAAAAACAACAACCAGACAACGGAAAATGAGTCACAACCAGTAAAAGCCAACAGGAAGGCTGAATGGGGAGGATCACTCTGCTGGAATATCTGAGGCCTCAGAAACCCCACCCTGATGACTCTTCCCCCTCCTCCCTCACACCAGTTACCTGGCAGCATATGCATGGCATCCAGTGTCCCCACCCCTGCTTTTTCCTTAAGAATGTGATGTGTGGGAGCTGAGCGGAAAGTCTGTTTCCTGCCCAGCTCCCCTCAATCCCACCTGCCTTTTTTTTTTCCCCATTGGGCTTCCGCCCCTGGCACAGGAAAGAGCACTTGTGTGCAGGCAGTTTGGGTGGGAGCAGCTGTGAGCTTCCTGTGGCCCCAGTTCTCTTGCTGCAGTCCTACTCAGGAAATGGCGGCCTCTTGGCAAAATGTACTATGGGAGACGCCCTCATCATCTCTTTCCTCCCTGGCTCCCTCTCTATAGAGCTTGCAGTCCTAGAAATAAAAGGAGAATGCTTAACTACTAGGTCAGGGAAGATTCTACCATGTTTATTCAACCTTGTCTTGTGTAGGTATGCATACATACATACATGCACATGCATGCATGTATCTTTACAGTCCAAGGGGTCTCAGCACAAAGCTGTGCTTCTGTCACTTCATGCTGCCCCATCTGTGTAGGGAAAAGACACAGTGTCATTTACTGTAGAACACCTTTGGAGCTGCCAGGTGTGTGACTGTCTCCCTCTAGTGACCTAACAATAGAGACTGCAAAGTTTTCTACTTGGGGTATGTCTACACTGCAGTCAGTGGCTTGGATACTGGTTGCAGCCTAGCAGTAGTAGCACAAAGTTCAGTGCAGGCTGACATCCACGGATTTATTCTGCTGCTTGGGTGGGTTTTGCAGGCTGCACAGAGTGCCATGCTGCTACAGCTAAACTGACACTGGTACCAGAGTTAACTTGGGTATGTCTGCACTAGGCTGTCACAACATAGTTATCCCAGTAGCTGAAATGGTATGGGGAAGCATGTGGGTTTTGGTGATGAAAGCCTTAGATTCCAGTAATCTGTATTTGAGGGAGTGTATATGTATATACATGCATACACACTGTTGCACACAGCAGCTGTCCTAAACATTATTCAGGTGTTGGTTACAAGCTCCCAAGTAGAGTTTTAGCTGACCAATGTTGCCTATAACTATTATAACAGCTGAACCAGTGCTGCCCATAACCTCAGTATTTGTGATTGTTTACAAACTGAATGGAGTGCAGCTAATTGCACCTAGCTATCATAAATTTCCCCTGGACCTTGTATCTCCTGGATAATTATTCCTTGACTATGAAAAGCCTTGGGACCAGCTATCATTGTTAGAGTATTACTGATGCACTTAGCCAATGACATAACAAGCAAATTTAGTGGTTGGGGCAAACCCTGAGGATGAGCCAGGGTGGTGGGGAGGGGGGAGCACAAAGGGGTTCTGAGAGTGGTGGTAGGGAGAGCATACAGTTCTGAAAGTAGGGTGTGGGCAGGGTCCAGCAATCTTGCCCACTCCAGGAACTCTTAAATAGCCCCTGGCTGAACTGCTGCCGCCAGGGACTGTTTTGGAGTTCCAGGCATGGGTAAGCCGTGAGGCTGCTTTTGCTGCTGGAGCATGGTCTCTGTGGGGATGGGGGGTGATTCCAGCACCCCTCCTAACTTGGTGCCCAGAGCAGATGTCCCTTTCACCTACCCCTAGTTATGCTACCGTACTCAGCCAAATGGATTTGAGTTGCAGCTGTTCATGAAGATCTGAGAAAACCAGAATTCTTCGGCTCCTTGCATCTCTGCTGTGCTTATTCCCACCTAAATGCCCTGCTGGCACAATGAGTTATTAGGCCACTGGAGCATATGGCAGCTACAGCAGGTACCAGCGCCCCAAAGCTTAGAAAACAGACGTCCCAATATTTATAAACCATACTTCAATCAAAACACAGGGCTGTGCTTTCATCTGTGTAGCATCTAATCCAACACACTAAAGGGGGAGTACTGAGGGAAACAGGTGAAGAGAACATTGCAAAGGCAAATCTTTAAATAAAAAAAAATCGAAGCAGATAAAAATGGAATTAAATTTTCCCTTCTCCTGAAATTCCTAATTCTCCTATGATTTCTGTAATGGTGAATTTGAAGTTATGATCAGCAAGAAGCAAGTAGCCAAGCTATGTTTTGAGAGGCGGAATGGTTTAGGGGGTAGGGTACTTGCTTTCTCTCCTAAAAGCCACACATATATCCTTTGACAGTACTGTTACATGACAAATACAGATCACCACTATAATAAGCCTTCCCAACCCCCAGCCATGGGTCTACAAGTCCTCAGCGGTGGAGCAGGTAGAAGAAGATGTTAGAATCTCAGTGGCTGCTAAGGCAGATGAAATCTGCAGCAGAACAAGATCCCCAGTTGTCTTGTTCTTCTTGCTGTTGGATCAGGGTCCTGTTCTGTCAAGAGCTGTGTGAAAGCTGATGTGCAGCAGCTCTTCTATGATAAAAGAAGTCATGCACAGGTGTCTTCCATGAAAACAGCTTTTCTAGCACATTCCTCAAGCCCTTTGGTGACCAGCTAGTGGTGACAGGAGCAGGATTGTGAGGTCAGGAACTGGCATGAAAATGCAAAGGTGGCATTTCCAAGAATTCAGCAATTACAAGGAAGTCATCTAGCACCTGGATGAGACAGGAGTGTGGTTTGGCAGCTGTAACTGTGACTGAGCAGTCCTCTTCATAGTCCACTCTGCTTACCCCACATGGAGAGGGGGCTAGAAAAGGTGCCCTAAACATAACCTGTCTATCTTCTTCCTGACTGTATAACTGCATCCAGTGGGAACAGCTTTACTGTGGTGGAAAATACCAGCAAAGAGACATAATCATTTTCAGGATGTGGAACGCTGGCACCCTCATGGACAACCCTAATAGTGAATGCCCAGAGCGCCTCACTGCAATTATGGCCCGAGAACTTGGGCAACACAACAGCAATGTAGCTGCACTGAACAAGACTTAGCAAGCAGGAGATGGGCAGCTCAGAGAACATGGAGGTGGCTGTACCTTCTTCTGGAAGGGTAAATAGGAAGGAGAACTCTGACTTCACAGGGTTAGTTTTGCCAATAAGAATGAACTCATAAACCAACTTATTTAGTTCCCTTTCAGAATTAATGAGTGCCTCATGACTGTCTGTCTTAAAGTTGTGGGGAGCCAATATGCCACTGTCATCTGTGTGTATGCCCTGACTCTTGATGCTGCTGATGAAGCCAAAGAGGAGTTCTACACCAACCTTGACCAAATCCTTTCTGATATTCCAGAGGGAGACACTTATTTTTCTTGGTGATTTCAGTGCCAGAGTTGGAAGTGACTCTAACCTCTGGAACAGAACCATTGGCAAGGAAGGAGTAGGACAGGTCAACTGCAGTGGCATCTTCTTCTTGATCACATACATAGAATGTACTATGGACTATGTCATCATCTATGCCCATGATCACAAAGATGTCCACGTTATCATCACTCCAACACTCATCTGAATATTCCTTGTTGTGATGCTACATATGATTACCAACAAACTTCCAGCCAGAGTGGAGCTAAATTACCCAAAGGATGGTAATCTTAACCTCAGTTGACTCCAAGCCAAAACCAAGACCACACCAGCCTCAGTCATTGAACTCCAGATATGTTAATGATGCTGTAGTGTGTGCTTACTCAGAAGCAGACCTTCAGGCAATTGTCAACATCTTTACAGAGGCATACAAGACAATGGGGCTGATGTTTAACATCCAGAAGACTAAGGTCTTCCACCAACAAGCTCCTAATGAACAGTCGCCAGATCTGGTAATCCAGATCCATGGTGAGACTGGGGAAGGTTGAGTATTTCCCATATCTCATAAACCATCTCTTGCAGAAGGTTGACATCGACGAAGAAATTCAACGTGTGCATGTGCAGCCTTTGGATGCCTGATGAAAAAGATGTTCAAAGGTTTTGACATTAGATCCAAAACCAAGTTCATGATTTATCAAGGAGTTGTCACCTTGTCCATGCTGTACAGAGTTGAGACATGGACAATGTACCGGAGACATCTAAAGTTGTTGGAGAAGTACCATCAATGCTGCCTGCAAAAGATGCTCTGAATCCAGTGGGAAGACTGATGCACCAAAGTTAGTGTCCTCCTGCAAGCAAATATCATGAGTATTGACCCAATGATTATCCAATATCAACTTTGTTGAGTCAGCCATGTCATCCAAATACCCAACTCCAGACTCCTGGAGCAAGCTTTATTCTCACAGCTCAGCCAAGATGTATGCTAAAGAGAAGGGCAGCGAAAGTGCTTCAGCAATATCCTCAAGTCTGTCTTAAAAAAATGCAACATCCATGTCAACTCGTGAAAGACCATCACCCAGGACTGCCCCAAATGGAGGAAGAGTTTGCTGCAGGGATCTCAGTACTTTGAAACCTCATGACAACCACAGGAGATGGAAAAGCGGGAGTGGCAGAAATAGCATGGTGCAAACCAAATCAAGAATCCAGCACCTTCCATGCCACATGGAAACACGTGTGCAAGCTGCTGTAGAGCCTGTCGATCCCAGATGGGCCTCAGCCATCTTCAGACACACAGCTAAGACAATCATCCTTGAATGCAAGGGATTGCTGAAGAAGAGGTTTAGTGGATGTCTGGAGACCAAGATTCTAATACTGCCTCTTCCGGTGGCCTGTTATGTGACCTTGGGCAAGTCATTTCACCCTGTTTTGTGTCTCTTTCCCCTCCTGTTCTTACTTGTTTATTTAAAGTGTTAGTTCTTCAAGCAAGGCTTATCTCTTGTGTATTTGTACAACACCTAGCACATTTGGGCCTTGATTTCAACAGTAGGCTATAAATGCTGCAATCATACAAATAAATTCAAGGGATTGATTTTTTTTGCCTTTAATGACCTACGTTCAACACCTAGTGACTTTCCACAAGAGGCTGCTTCATTTTCCTGACTGACCTTCCTTGAATGGTTTAGCATCAGTTCATGCAGATCCAACTATGTTGAATTATTTGTGCTGGCACTGATGAATTTTTCACTTGTTAGGGTTGGACTATGGTGGAAAGATGTACAAGGAAGATTTTGCAGCCATCCTGCAAATGAAAGGAAAAGACAGGTTAGGCGGATCCATCAGGATGTGAGCCTAGAAGTCAG
The DNA here is from genome assembly GCF_001723895.1 of Crocodylus porosus. Taxonomy (NCBI): domain Eukaryota; kingdom Metazoa; phylum Chordata; order Crocodylia; family Crocodylidae; genus Crocodylus; species Crocodylus porosus. The sequence continues at coordinate 603,814 of NW_017728943.1, read as the reverse complement.
TACATCAGAACAGAAGATGAGCTGTTGCTTAAGGCACTCTAGGTGAAGGTGGTCTCACAACCTACTATCTTCGTGGCTTTCATAGAAGATGGTTTGGTCACGAGCTGCCTTCCTTTGCCATCTCTGTCTGCCAAGGAATGGATCTAGACCGGGGTAGACAACCCCCTGGCATACATGCCAGAGCGTGGCACACAGACATTTTCCTGGGCATGCATGCCTCGGGGAAGGGGCCAGGGCTGAGCTGCCGCAAGGAGGATAGGGCCCCTCGCAGTTCCCATCGTCTGCCTCTGGCACACCAACATCTTAGAAGTTGAGGTTGTGGGTGTTTTTGGCATTTTGTCCAAAAATATTGCCAACTCCTGACCTAGACCTTCCTTCTCACTTAACAAGTCTGGTTAACTTTGTATCTGTTTAACTGGACACTTCTAAAATACATCTCCCATTTCCTGAGAATCAAAATTATCAATTTCTTGTGGACCAAGATGGTTAATCCCTAACCGAAGGCACTTTCAGAGACATGAGAGCCAAGGTAAATACAGAGGCTTATTTTGAAGCATTTCCAACCTAACTAGAAGCCTGGTGAAAGCTCCTGCTCAAAAACTCTAGCCCGTTTTCTAGGACTAAGGATGCTGAGACAAATGGTTTGCTTCCCCTATCAAATCCTTGGAGACTCACCTAGTTCTGGTAGTGGATAACCTCATTTACCTATGCTTGTTGCTGATGGAATCAGAGGCTCAACATATTGAATCTAATCAGAGATGGGTCTGCTGTAAATGTAAACATCTGCCTCTCAAATTTGGCCACTCCTCCAGAGTTTGATAGAGGGCTCAAGTCCATAGATTCAAAATTTGAGGGTTATAACCAACCTGCACGAGTCGTATTGATATGGGAGGAGAGTCCCAGCATGGAAAAGGTTGAGAATTACCAGTCCAGTCCTTTATATAGAGATAAACTTTCTCTAAAAATCATATCTGGTTTCTGGTTCTGGTACCACTCCTCCATAAGTGGGATGTATTTATTTTGGGTCTTCTGCATATAAATAAAGCTCTTATCACAGTGAGTTCCCTCATGACCTTTCCATGTCCATTTTAGCCTCTCTTAGGCTTTGCCACCCTCAGGTAGAGCTGTGTCACTGAAGTAGAGACTCATTCAAGACCCCCAGCTGTTTTCAGGCCCACAGCATTGTGAAGCTAGTAGGAAACAACAGGATCTATAAAGGCAAAGAGGGACACTAGTTTTGTTGCCAAGTGGCTTCCATGTTTCGCTTTCTAGCTCAGATTCCCTTTACACCTGGTAAGGGCCTTGAATGTACTTGAAGAGTAAGGCTAAGATCTTCAGAAGTTGCTGATGGAATTATGCAGATGAATCCCATGGAAATTCAAATCCCTAGAGCACTTACTAGTTGCGGTTTTGAAAAGCATTTTAAGGCCATGTTTTTCCAAGTAGTCTCTGAGGGCCTGGTGGGCCCAGACAGAACTGCCATGAGCCTGAAGTTTAAGAAGGAAGGGAACTGTGAGTGCTCAGTAACTCTGAAAACATAGCTCCTCTCAAGGAGAGGAACCCAAATAAGAAGCCACCCTGGAAAAAATTTGGCTTAATATACTGACAACCTTGCCAGCCATTTAAAAGCCCTGCTCATACTCATTAGCATCTTCCTGGTGGCTGTAATTGTTGTTAATCGTTAGAACTGTTTTAGTTATTAGCGTTGTCATGACTGGTTTAGGTCCTGTGTCTGTTTTACACTAAATAATATATTAGACTTTTGCCTCTGAATTACTGGGCTGTATGTCAAGGGGAAGGGTTGTTAGAGCAGTGCAAGTGCCTGTCTTCATACCTTAGTCTTCATATTTTGTACTTCAATCCAAATGGACAAATGGGATAGAAAAATAATTAGGTGGAGTGAAGTCCTTGAAATGAAAGCTGTGGGGGAAGGGGGAGAAGGTTTGTCATGGGTATTTTTCTTAATTATATCAAATGGTCAAAATGCCAGATGAGCATTTGGCTAATGTAAAACTATTGTTTTTAATTTCTAGAGCCACAAGGACACCATGAAGCCAAACTGCCCCAGCAAATCAAACTGAAAGCTTCAATCTCATCTTGCCAAGACACCAATTTCCTCCTCTTAGCAAATGGGCAGTTTTTAATCCCTTGCATTCTGAGCTGGGTAGAGGGGATAGCCACATCTGCTGCACAGTTTGTCTGTCTAGGGTAAACAAAGCCAAATTCCACTACTCAAATAGCAGCCACAAGCCCTGGCTTCATCCACCAACTTAGCTCCACCCTCTTTCCTGGCAGGTAGTTTCTGTGATATGAAAAGAGCTAATAAAAACATTGATAATTAGACTATCATCAGTAGTCTTCAGAAGCAGTGCTCACCATTGAAATGAATGGGGGCAATTTACACTCCTCTCATAGCCTTTGCTTCAGACTGTGCAGACTTGGGCAGCAAATGTGGCAAAAGTCATGTCTAGATGATTTTCTTGATGACTCTCAGGTCTATAAACATACAGCCCAATTCTCTTCCCTCTTATATCAGTGTAAATCAGTAACAGCTGCATTGAAATGGATAGCATCACTACACTGTAAGTGAATGCAGAATCAAGGGCCAAGATTTTTGGTTTTCAGTATGAATCTAATTTCTGTAGAAATTGATAGGACTGTGAGTCTGGTTCCAGAGTCATCCTCCAGAGCAGAACAGCAGGATTTAGTAATGACGAACGTTGGACTTGTTAGATAAGATCATGGCCGCAATCCATGTAGCCCAGTGTCCTGTCTGACAGTGACCAAAATTCCCCAGCAGACAGACGTGGGCTAATTTATCCCCACATTTAGGTCTCATTGTGATCTCCACGAAAGATTGGCTTAGGCCCTAGAATATGAGGATTAATGTCCCTTCTACTATCTGCCTGTTTCAGTGCTGTGTGTTTTGTGCCTCCTTTGTCTCCCAAAATGTGGTTTTATGTTCGTTAGGAGAAAATCAACAGGTTTGGGGCATGTGCCTACTCCCAATCCTGAGTTATTCTGTTCTTTAAAGAATTGCCCCATCTGGTTCCCTTTAAAAACCTTTCTGCATTCATTATGCTTTTTCCATCTGTTGCCAGCTACTCACTTAGTGTTTCTGCATAACCACCTTCTTATAGTTCCTTTGATATAATGGTCTTATTTTAAATGGATATGCTTGATATTCGTACAGATATCCTGCTCCTTGTTTTTTTAATCCTGTTTAATTCTTGCCATCAAGAACCTCCTGTGGAAGGAGTCCCACAGTTCAATTACGCATTGAATGAAAGAATATTTCATTTGGTTGGCTTTCAGTTTTTCCCACCTTTACGTGTCATTGAATTGGCTCCTAGGTCTTGTGTTAAGACACAAGAAAAGCAGAAGTTTCCCATATACCTTCTTTACATTGTTCAGTATTTTATGTACTTTTGTCATGTTCCCTCAGTTCTCTTTATTCTAGGTCACAATCCTAATCTTTTCCATCTCATAAGATTTTTTTCTAGTCCCTTGCGAGAGGCAGCAATTGTTGAGGGTGGTATCTTTTATTGGAGCAATTGCATGGTTGAGGTAGACTTAGACAAGCTTTTGAATGCAAAGCCTTTTTGTCAGGTCTTAATGAAGAAGCAGGCAATGCTTCTTGGTCATTCTTGTTGTCCTTCTCTGAGCCTCATGAACTTCAGAAATGTTGTTTTTGGGATGGGGTGACCAGTAATGCACGGAGTTTTCTTAGTGATATTGCAGCATCTAATAATTAAACTGGTATCTTCTGTATGATCAACCATTCCATTTCATATGCAGTTTAACAATTTGTTTGCTTTTTTGATCAGGCTGTGCATTGAGGACAACACTTTATTGATTTGTTTACTGTGAAGTCATTGTCCTTTTCCTGAGTTGATAGAGTTAATACATTAACTCCCTCTAAGGTAGCTCCTGACACAGTACCTCTCTTTGCCCATACTGACCCTGTACTCTCTTTGCCATCATGTGGCTCTTTCATCCAGCTTGTTCAGCTCTCTCTGCAGTTCCTTTCAGTCGTATCTGCTCCTGACAAAACTAAATAGTTTGATGTCATCTGCAAATTTAGCCGCATTATTACCTGACCTATTTCCTGATCATTATTAAATGCAGGAACCAGCAACCTTTTCAAGCCTTTTTTGGCTTCAGCAGTACATCAGCAAAGGGGCTGGGGGTGTGGGGAAGGATATCTGGGGAAGGAGGGAGGAAGGAAGGGAAAAGCCAGGCAGCTGGGAGCTGTTCCTGTAGCACCATCGCTTCTCCCAGCCTGGCTGCAGTATGAGAGCAGCTTCTAGCCAGAGGGGGAGCTGTGCTGGGGTTGGGGAGCTGGAAGCTGATTTTCTCCCCACACCCCCCACCCAGCCCAGTTAGGGATGTCAGAGGGAGTGGAGAAAAGTGGCAGTAATGGGGGCACAGCTTCTAGCTCCCTAGTCCTGGCACAGTTCTTCACTGCTCAGTCCCAACATGAGCACAGGCAAAGACAAAAGCAGACTGGCTTCAGACCATGGTCCGTATGTTGTCAATCCTTAAATAAATATATTCAATTGTGCAGAACCTAATGCTGAACTTTGAGGTAACCTAATACTAATGTTTTATAATGACAAAAAATGACCATTTCATTCCTCCTTTCTGCCTCTTAATTACTGTAGTTTTTCCTTTTGTTCTAAAATGCTCTGTTTCTTTAAGACTGTTTTTGTGTTCAGGAACTTTTCAGAGGCTCAGGAGGACTTCTCAAAAGTCTCAGTTATGTAGAGTGGTTCATCCACTACTTGATGACATCCTCAAAAATTCTGGGAGATTAGTGAGATATGACTTTTTTTGTTTGCCCTAGAATTCACTCATATGAGACCCTGTCAGGTCATGATCTTCTAAATATTTTGTGATTCCTATTTTTGTTTATGATTTCAAACCATTGTTAGGTACAGATGTATGGCCTACAGGTCTATAATTGTTCAGCTCACCCCTCAAGCCTTTCTTGAATATAGGTACTGCATTTGCTGCTCTGATCCCTGGAACCAATGGCTATTTTAAAAAAGAGATTGCATATTTTATGGTAACCTCTCAGCCCCTTCAGGTACATCATACATTTCAAAATTCTTGGATGTTCCATGTTGGCCTGATGATTTACTGCTTTTAAAAATTATCAGTTTGCTCCAGAAATTCTTCTTTCACCTTAACTTGGATCATCTCATCACTTGTTACCTGAAAAGTCCTGGATACTGCACATCACCCAGGTGTCCTTAACTAGTTAATGAAAGGTAATGCAAAGAACTACTTTCAGATTTTCAGTAGTGTCTTTATCTTCCAGGATTGTACTCTGTAACTCCTGGTGATCTGCCAGACCCATCAATTCTTTGAGCTAAAAAGCTTTTAAAAAAAGGGTAAATAGACTCTGTAGCTCTTGCTTTCAGAAACCCCTTGCAATATAAAGCATTCAGTTTCAGTCCAAAATCTCTATTTCCTCAAAAAAAACCATATTTGTGGTGGGGAGGGAAGAACCTGTCCCTGGCTGAAACCCAATGCATTCTGAATTTGGTGGCCATTTTACTTTAAACGTATTTGTTAGTGACTTATTTCTAATGCTCTGTAGGATTACTGATATTTTAAGCAATCACTTGTGCAGTTTCTTTGCAATAAGTGAGGTCTGCTTGTTTCAGTGTTATATGTCATGGGTCTCCTTTTTCTCCCACATTTTGTGCTTGTGCAGCCCGTAGGAGAAAATCAACAGGTCTGGGGCCTGTGCCTACCCCATTACTGAGTTATTCTGTTCACTGAAGAGTTGCCCTCATTGGGTTCCATTTATAACAACAACAAAAAAAACAAAAAACCCTCAAACCTCCTTGCATTAGTTACTCTTTCTGTCTGTTACCAACTATTCACTCAGCATTTCTACATAGGCACCTCCTCATATTTTTTTTGCTTTAGTTCATAACCCCTGGTTCCTGTACTTTACACAAGCTTAAATAACTCAGTAGCTCCTGCCCTCTCTATTCCCTTCACAATCTTTTCCCTGCCACTGCGCACTCCCCCTTTAATATTTTTCCAAAGGATGCAGACCTACTTTTTCCCAGCCTTTCTATTTAAGTTCCCCAAGTCCCTGAGTCATTCCAGTTGCTCCCTGCTGTAACATTATCCATCTCTGTAATGTCTTTTTTCATATTTAGGTGATCAAATCTGGGCACAGTACTCCAGATGTGCCCTTATCTTTCAGTCCCTTACACAATATTAGAAACATTCTCTCCAACGTGCGCTCAGTATTTTCCATTTGTTTCCTGGGCTGATGCGCTGTTGCATCAAACTGGTATATAACCCTATCCATTTCAATTCCAGGTTTGAATCGGAGCCCTTGGAATGTTGTTTAAGTGGGTTTGTTTATCCACTGGACTCTCTGGGGAGCTGTCTATATCATTGCATCTTGAGGCATCCTCAGTTCAGTGCTGCACCATTAGAACGCTGTCCTATCTAACCCCCAGTCAAAACATACGATTTCATGCAGGGCTGTCCAACTGGTGGCCAAGTGAAGCAGTTAATGTGTGGCCCATGTGGTTGCCTCTCCTACTGCCAGTGGCACTGCCCATGTGATGTGGGGGCACCCCAAGGGGGAATGCCTCAGCGGCATATGGCCATACCAAAGTTGGACAGCCCTGATCTGATGGTTAGCACAGAGTATTGGGAAAGGTGATACCTCATTCCTTTTCCCTAGGACCTCAAAGTCCTAGGACCTTCTGGCCAGTCTTCTCTTAGCTTTGGCCAAACTGTCCCTTTATCAGACCAGGAAGGAGGTGCTGGCTGGAGGGGACTGTGGGCAACTGCAGGGCTGTCTTCCCTGCCCTTGTCTGCTTACATTTCCAAGCAGAGTTTCACTGGGTGGCATCCAGTGGCTCTTTAGATGCCTTCAGGGAGTAGTGGGGCCTGGCTGGAGCTCTTTTTGTGTGGTGTCCTCACTGGGCATCCTGGCTATTAACCTGTAACCTTCACTCTTGTTTCTGTTCGTCATTTGTTGTCCAGAAGAATTAGCTGTTGTAGTCTCCCTCTAGTCATTGAGAGGGCTTCTAATTCTTGGTGGGTCTAGCTAGCTCTGCTGTCACAGCTCAACAAATGGGCCTACCTCTGCAATTTATCTACTGAGTGGCCTTGGGCAAACTGCTTCCTCTCTCTGTCCCTCAACTTCCCTGTCTATAAAATGAGCATAATGATTCTTCCTCAGATGAAAGTTGCTACCTAAGTAGAGCTGATATTTTTGCTTGAACTGAATTGAAGAACTTCCTTCCTTTTTTGTGTCCCTGTGTGATAGGGTATTTAGCAGAATTTGCAGATTCGTTGGAGTAATTTAATTTCAGTTACAATTTTGTGACATGAGTGCCTTGAACTTGTGGTCTCTGGGCAGTTAACTGTGCATCTTAGCACCCATGCCACCTGAGCTCCCCAGTTGAAGAACTGATGGGGAAATACTGTTTTGAGTCGACCAAAAATTTTTGCTTGTCCTGAAATTAAGTGATATGTGTCATTTTCAGTGGAAGTTGGGGGATGGAGAAAGCTCTATTTTTTTTTAGCTTTAAATTTAGGCAACCTCATTTTGAAATGAAAAATTGAAATGTTTACTGGGAAGCAGGATTGCCAAAATATTCTTTTTTTTTTTCAGCCAAAGTAATGACCAAATTTGGCAAGAATTCACAGCTATTTTTTATTGGACCCTCAAATGTATTTTTCAGCAAATAAACCATTCTTCAGAATAAATGTCACCATTTGTTTAGAATAGAGTTTTCTTTGTTCCCATCCTAGACCAGTGGTTGTCAAACTTTTTCAGCTCAAGGCACCCCTTGTTGGACTTGAGGTACCCTTCCATAACTTTTGTGAACTGAGTGGCACCCAGTTTCAAAAACTAATTTATAGATTACAGTGCTTACTTCCTTGCCATGGGACCTGGCACAGGGGATGAAGGATCATACAGGCAGGGACAAGCCTGAGCCTGCGCTTATCTACTTAGTTTTTCTGCTGATCTCCTCACATCTCCTGACACTCCTCAAAAGATCTTGCAGCACCCCAGGATGCCCTAGCACTCTGGTTGAGAATCACTGACCTAGACCTTCTCCTGTCCTCCAGACCACAACTGAGGCTTCTAGTTACGGCTGCCCATGCCTGTGAGGTGGAACATGATGTGTCTTTATAGTATTGTGGCTTAGTATGCAAACTTCTCCTTCTGTTGCTTAGGTCCAGCAAGAATAAAAGTCCAGTGCGTAACTACAGCATTGGCTGGGACTCCTTAACCTGAGCAGAAGGCCATGGTTTGATTCCCCAGTAACTGCTGGCATGTCATCATGGTATGAGTGTGTTCCAGAAACTAATGGTAGTTTTGTAATAAAGTCATTGTGTGTGCAATGATCATTTACTGGACCACATCACTTCTCTATGTAGTCGTAAACAATGGGTGCGTTTGACAGTACCTCTATCAGTGTTCCCCGCTGCTGAGTAGCTTCCCACTTTTTTAACAAACATACAGTGTGGGCAGCCATCTTATCATTAATTTCTGGAACACTCTCATATATCACACCTGACTGTGGGTTTGGGTACCCTGGAAAGACTTTGTCCATCAAATTCACTGGGACTGGAGGAAGCTGATATGGGATCATGAGCTGGTTGCTGCTGCTTGATTACAAGATGGGATAGAATCCCTTGCTTTATTAATGAATAAACCCATTCATTATGTTCCCCAGCACCATCCTTCCAGGTACATGGTGGTTAGTGGCCAACCAAGGCCCTTGGTTTGCCGAGACAGACATGATGTCCATGCAAGGGCTCTTTCTGATATGTCTGGCCTGACTGGTTACTCTTCCTCCTACCACCAATCTGAACAGCTTTTTCATTAAAAAATAGACTTTTTCATAGAAACATTTCCTGTTGGTAGAAAACGTCAGGTTTCGTTTTGGTAAAAAGAAGTGGGAGCTGCGATCAAACAGAAAACGCTGTTGGTTAAAATGTTTCAATCTCCAATTCAGTTTTTAATAAATATTCTCAATGTGGCATTTTCCAAAGCTGCAAGACTTTGGTATATAAGTGACTCTTTATACCAAAAGCATTTCCTGAAAAGAAGTATTTCTTTTGTTGCTTATTTTAATTTCAGTTTTTAGAAAAAACAGAAAATTTTCACAGGGATTTTTTGTTTAAACATGATAAATGTTCCAGAGTTACTATGAAAAAACCTGAAATTTTCCAGTCAGCTCATACCGTGTCTTGCTGGGGAGTGAGCTGCTGGTACAGAGGCCACTCCCTTGAGAAACTGGAGAATCCTCTGGTCATTGTCCACTGCTCTTATCTCTCTCACTTTGTCTCTTTCTAGGAGGCTCCATGAAAGATTATGCAAATTATTACCAAAGCATGTGGGACTGTATCAGCGACTACCCAGATGAGCTGTCCTTTCAGCGTGGTGATATCATCTACATTGTGAGCAAGGTATGGGGCTGAGGACCAACTTCCTGAACCATTTGTGGCCTCAGAACTTAAGAACTTCTACATCTGGCATACCATCTACATAAGTGCCTGTCTTCCATTGCTGCAGCATCTCAGTGTCCCTTGGCAGGGACAGAAATAGGCTGTGATATGAGATGAGTGCAGTCCAGATTTTTTTTCTTGGGCTGCAGGCTTTGCAGGCTATAGACTATGGACGTGGTAGGATCTAGCTTAACACCTGGAAGGAAGCCCAGGTTCCTGCTGTCTGGTAATAGGAGGAGAACAGGAACAGAGCATCTCGCCTTCCCTCGTGGATCAGGCCTCTGTGTCTTGTTCACAGCTGATGGGCAGAAGCTGAGGCACAGAGCATGGAGGTTAACACAGCAAGTCAGTAGCACATCCAGGAACATAACCCAGGAGTTCTTGACCCTGTGCTCTAACTGCTGGAATAACATTCCTTCCTGTAGTGGGGTTAGAGCCCGATTCTGACCTCCCCTTTTGCCATACATATTAAGCACTGCTTTCTCCCATGTCCCCTGCATTTGCACCTGATATTTAAAAAGCCCAAAAGCAAGATTTTTTTCTCTATAATAGAGTCTGTGCGTGTTGTTGCTCTGGTATTATAGGGGTAATTGAGTTGCTCAGTCAGGTGTGACGGGGCCTCTGTTTGTCAGGAGCTCACGCAGGTGAATAAATTAACTGTTTGCACTGTGCCTCTGGGGGGAGGGGAGTGGAGGCAAGAGCCTTCTCCAGGTTCCCATCTGCTGGAGGGGGTCTGTAAGCAACCTTTCCTCCCTGTCTGTTGCTTATGGTAAGGGAAGGTGGCTGTGCTGTGCATACTAGCTGCAGTATAAGGGCAGTGTTATTTCACTGTCACATTTATGGGTATGCAGGACATGACTCTGGCATTCTCTATACAGTGGGGTTTTTTGGTGCATTTTGTATATACAGTGCGTAATGCAATGAGGGTCTGATCCAAGCCTGGGGGTAAAGGTGTTGTTGCAATACCAGTACGGATCTTGGGGACAGGGAGAAGTGCATGTTCTCTTCCCCTCTGTCCAATCATCCCCCATAGCTGATGAGGCTTGGTTTTGATGAGGGTTGGAGCTGATGAAGGTTGGAGCTGTACCTGTCTTGTATTCCTTTTCCCCACCTCACATGACTCCTCAGCACCTACTTATGGTGCAGTGAAGTAGGCCACTTCCAAAATCAACTTCTCTTGGCACTGTTGCCCTATTGCTGGTATGCCATCAGGCTACCCCAGGAAGCCCTTTTGGTTGGATTCAGATGTAGTCAGTGGGTATCCTAGCTCCAATTATGTGCTCTGGGAAGGCCAAAAACAAGACAGGCTCAGGTTCCAGTGGATAGAGCACTTGCTGAGATCCGTGGGGTCTGCCTGCGCTCTGCCTCTGACAATCAGGGCCTAAATAACTCATGGGGAGAAAACCAGAGGCACCAGGGTGAAAGGGTTTTGCTGTAGATTCCTTGAAGCTGCTAAACCAGTGTCAGGCCAGAACAGGCCCAGCCCAAAGGCATTAACCCCTTCTTACAGCCAGAATCCAGAACCTGTGCCATGCTACCACTACCTTCTCAGGATCCCAATCCTAGGAGGAGATGAGGTCCATCTGCCAGCCCCCAGGGAGTTCTTGAGGGCCCTTTGGTAACACAGGCCCTCAGTTCTGATGTTGTCTTCTCCAGAACACAGCTGGGACCGTGAGAAGGTACTATGCACTCTTGCTGCAACACCCTAGCTGCAGTCCCAGAGTCATGCAGGCCTTTTGGTTTTGTTTATTTTATCATTTAATATTAAAGCATTATTTCTGTGGGAAGGAGCACATGCTTGGGAGCCATAAACTCCTGATTCCTCCCCCATCACTGCCAACAATGCTCTCAGCAGGCCCTGGGCCATGTTGCTGCCTTTTTAGTCTCCCTCCATTTCCCTTCTGTACGTTGGAGATGAAGTGGGGGGCAGCAAGGGTGGTAGGCTTATTGCTGCATGTCAGCTTCTTCCCAGACGAAGAGCCCTGCTCAGTTTGCTGATTGTCTAAACTAAAGTTGCCTTTATTTCCTAGCTGTGCAGAAGGGTCTGTATTACCTTCACATTCAGGTACTGGCAACAGAATGCCTTTAGAGTGAAAGTGAGAGCAGTGGAGACTATGATTTCATAGCTTTCATAGACATTAGGGCTGGAAGGGACCTCGGAAGATCATTGAGTCCAGCCCCCTGCCCAAAGGGCAGGAAGTCAGCTGGGGTCATGGGATCCCAGCAAAATAAGCATCCAATTTGCTCTTGAAGGTGTTCAATGTAGGTGCTTGAACCACCTCCGATGGCAGGCTGTTCCATACCTTGGGGGCTCGAAGAGTAAAGAAATTCTTCCTTATGTCCAGCCTGAAACAGTCTTGCAGGAGTTTATGACCGTTCGACCTCGTCATCCCTTGGGGCACTCTGGTGAACAAACATTCCCCCAGATCCTGGTGGTCACCCCTGATAAACTTATAGGTGGCCATCAGATCACCCCTAAACCTGTGCTTTTCCAGGCTAAAGAGCCCCATGGGTTGATGGGTGTAGAATAAGAAGTGGCTTACAATAGTGGAATAGAGTAAATATAGGAATAGCTGGGCACTTGTCTGTCATACACATAAGGACTTCTAGAGCACAGCCTGGCCCAGGCTGGTCTGGATGATAATGCAGCTCAAAAGAAGGCCTGCTTCTGAACCAAAGGAATGCATGGAGAGTGTTGTGCTGAACAAGCAGTATTCACCAATAGACCAGCAGGATGCTTTGAGGAGTTTTGGAGTTCCACTCTTAGCTCTCCCCTCACCTTCAAAACCCACATTCAGCAGTGCCAAAATTCTGGTATTTAGGCTGTGCCTGCATTGCAGCCAGAGAGCAGCTGTAACTCATATATTTGCACTTAAGCCAGCACTCTGCTCGTCTGTTTAGGCCCTGCTGACTGTAGACCTACAGCAGCCCAGAGCATAGTGCAGGCTAACCTCCTGAATTACTTACCCAGCTTCCCAGACAGGTTTGCAGCTGCTTCTGAGCCCCACATTGCCTCAACTACACTGTTACCAAGCACGACACCTAACTCTGGGGTAAAGCATCCACACCTGAGGACAGGATCCAGACAGATCTTGACAGGCTCATGAAATGGGCGGATGAGAACGTGATGGTGTTCAACTCCGATAAATGCAAGGTTCTCCACCTTGGGAGGAAAAACCTGCAGCATGCTTATAGGCTTGGCAGTGCTATGCTGGTTAGCACTACAGATGAAAGGGACTTGGGGGTCATGATTGACCTCAAGATGAACATAAGACTTCAATGTGATGCTGCGGCTAGTAAAGCGAGCAAAACGCTGGCTTGCATCCATAGAAGCTTCTCAAGCAAATCCTGAGATGTCATTCTCCCCTTGTACTCGGCCTTGGTGAGGCCATAGCTAGAGTACTGCATGCAGTTTTGGGCTCCACAGTTCAAAAAGGGTGTAGAGAAGCTTGAGAGAGTCCAGAGAAGAGCCACGTACATGATCAAAGGTCAGGAAAACAGACCTTATGATGAAAGGCTGAGAGCCATGGGATTCTTCAGCCTGGAAAAGCGCAGGCTCAGGGTGATCTGGTTGCCACCTATAAGTTTATCGGGGTGCTTATCAGGATCTGGGGGAACATCTGTTCACCAGAGCGTCCCAAGGGATGACAGTATTGAATGGTCACAAACTCTGCCACGACCGATTCAGACTGGACATAAGGAAGAACTTCTTTACTGTCCAAGCCCCCAAGGTTTGGAATAGACTGCTGCCAGAGGCGGTTCAAGCACCCACTTTGAACACCTTCAAGACACATTTGGGTGCTTATCTTGCTGGGGTCCTATGAACCCTGCTGACTTCCTGACCCTGGGGCAGGGGCTGGACTTGATGATCCTCCGGGGTCCCTTCCAGCCCAAATGTCTATGAAATCAATAAAACTGTAGGTAGCTGGCTAATTTAAAGCTAGCACCAGTATCTCTATGTGAGCTGCTCTGCATTGTAGACTTATCCTTAGAGGTCCTACAGTTGCCTTCTGTCAGTACTACTCAGAACCTTCCATCTAAGGATCTCAAAGCTCTTCACAAGAGCATAAATCACTGCTCCTCACCCTTTCACAGCAGAAGATATGTAGTGCTGGGGAATGGAGGGAGTTTGCCAAAGGTCACGCTAGGAGCAGAAACCAGAGGTCTGAGCATTTAATCTTGCTTATGCTCCAAGAGCAGCTCCATTGAACTCAATGACATTACCTTGGTGTTGCCCCCTTATTGGTAGAGAACTCTGCTGCTGGCTTCCAACCCAGAGTGATGCCCCTGAGGTCACCCTACTGCCCTTCTGCAGACCGAGTATATTTGAAAGGCATTCTCACTCTCAGTAGTAGAGAGAACAGCCTTTGCGCGCACCAGCTCAGGGATACAGCTTGGAAGTGGGGCAGGGTTTTAACTCTCTTCAGTGGCTCCAGATTGTGACTCTTTTGCTGGCTTCCTCACACGTAACCGATTGGTCCTGAGAGCCTTCCTCTCATAAATTACTTTGCACAACGGACTCTCACGACCGCGGCGGTATCCAAGCCTGAATTGAGCAGGGAAAGGGAGAGGGGGGAGGAAAAAAAAAAGGTGTTTGAAAAGCCTGTTCACTCAGCTGCATTTTAATTTCCTTTTCAATCTTGTCCCAATTAATTTCACAGAATTAATCTCACAGAAGCAAACTCGGCAGCGTCGAGGCTACAGTTTTAGTGGTGCGGTCGCTCTGTCTGAACATGAAATAGTAGCTAATATAAAAATCCATCTGGTGTGTTTGAAACACACGCCGGCTGCTGCTAAGGCCCTGTCTGACATTTCGAGCATCAACAGCGGGGAAAAGTGATTTGGGGGTTAGTGGACATCAGTAGCTGGCAAGGATTCAGCAAACTGGCATGCTTGAGAAACGGCTGTAGGCTGGGCATTGGGCAAAGGGGCGAGGGCAGGGGGAGGGGGGCCTGCTGTGCTCTAACACTTTGGTGAGGTTTGCATGAGGTGGCTGGGAATCTGTGCTCCCTGCTGCGTACACATGAAAAGGGGACGGTAGCTGAGAGGTGGGGGCAGGGGACTGCAATCAAGGCGATCGGGGGTCTGCCCCTGCTCTAGCAATGGCTTGGCCTTGCAATGGGCTGCTCTAGCAATGGACTGGCCTTGCACTCCCTTGCGCTTTGCACCCTGCCTTCATTTCCCAGGCTAGGAAATAGGACTATTTATACCTATTGGTTCCTTGTGCAAGTTGAGGGTTGACATCATAAAAATGCTTTGAAACCCTTGGTCAGAACACACACCAAAGGACATTTGTTGTGATTTTGAGCATGGCTTTTGCTCTGTTCACTACACCTTTCTACCCATTGTATCCCAAACTAACTTGCAGCTGCAAGGTGAGCAGCTAAACAGGTACATATGTCAGGTCCCTTCCCACTGCATCAAGTAGAAATATGGCTCTTGGTTAAAGAAGAAACACAACAGACCAGCTGTCAGCACATAGGAAGGGAACTGAGGCAGAAGAGCTGGGCTCCACGTCTGCAGAACACAGTTCTTCTGAACTCAAACATGGCAGGAGTGCCAGGGTCCCAGCCTGCTCCTTAGGAGCAGAATGAGCCCAGCAGCAATTGGCTCCTGCATGTCAATCCCCAGGACAGGTGTAGCCTGCAGGTGTTCAACTAGCGTCACCTGAGCTGCAGTAGGACAGGGCTGCACAGCTTGACAAGCATCAGGTCTTCCATTTTGTTCCTTGTCCTGGTAATTTTTTTTTTTATTTTTTTTTATTTTTTATTTTTTTACTGCCAATGCTGGTATTACGCCTGGCTGTTGTATTTAGGACTGCAGGCTGGAGATTTGCGGCTGTACCTCTGGCATTGCCAGTGCTGCCGGAGCCTTCATCGGACCCTGTGGTGCTGTTAGCGTCACGAAAGGCTGCGGCTGCTACCACGTGAGCTGGCACAGAACCCCTGCTTTCAAAGGGGCTGTCTCAGATCCCCAGCATGGTCAGCCTGGCATTGGCCCCACATCCTTCCCATGCTGCTCCCTGGACGTGGTGCAGCACAGCTGGGGTGCACGTCACGCTTTGGTTAGCAACATGAGGTGCCGCTTCCCTTTCCCCTGCAGGGAAAGGACATTGGCCCTCATCCCCCGGCTGAGTGATTTGTACGTTATGATAATTATTTGAATACAGCGAGACTTCCTATTTTAAGTGGGCTTAGTTGGATGTGACAAGCAGGCCATAAAACCAGATAAGTTAATTCTCTCAATTGCTTTAAATGAAGGGCGGGGGAGATGCTTTTATTCCTGAGATCCTGGAGCGAAAGGAGGACTTTGGTGACATCTAGTGGCCCTTTCTGTCACTCTTCGGCAACTGTACTTTCCACAGGAGGGGAGGGATGGGTACAGGCAGGGGGATGGGGTTGGGGGCAGTTTGAATGGCACAATGAACCTGATCGCTGCTTGTCAAATAGCTATTATGCACCTCTGACCTATCCGGAGGGGAACGGTGTCTGAATCTCTCCCCCCTCCCCATCCTTCTTTGCCATTTCTTATTTATTGCGGGTTGGGAGGGGGAAGCTGAAAAATGCCCCCTCTTTCCCCCAGTGCTGTGTTAACAAGCCACTCTGTGCCGTGCTGTGATGACGAAGGACATGATGGGGATGATGGTGTTTTGCTCCCATTAATAACCCCTATGGGAGGCTATCGAGTTAGGAGGGATGGGAATGGGATTCGGGGTCAGCTGGAAGGCAACGGTCACACACCGGTCAAATTCAGGCAAGGGCCATTCCTTTCCCCCCAGACAGGAACCAATCGTCTAGAACAAACCCCTGGCAGCCTCATTCCTCCCAGGTAATTTTTATAAATGAGGGGACACCCATTCCAGGAGAGGACAAAAGGGTAGCGGGGGCTGCCTGGACCTGCAAGGAGGGAACACAATGACACGTAGCTGCTGCCTCTGCAGCCCAGCGACCGCTTATTATGAGCCCATAAATAAACTGATGAACCCCAGCGCTTCCACTCCGGATGCTCTCTCCAAAACACATTGCACTCAGCCTCTCTCTGCTCCCACTTGCCCTAACCTGGTCCTGCAACTGGGGTTAAACAGCGTACAATTCTGCTTGGGTTTACATTGATTGAAGTTGGTCGAGTGACTCCAGATTTACTCTGGTGTTAAGGGGGATTAGGATTTGTCTTGTACTCCCATGTTCCACTGGGACAAAGGAGATCAGTGGATGGCATTTGCTATGGGTTTCTCTTCCCATTGCCCCAGAAAAATTGTCGTCTTTCCCAGGGAGTGACACCTGTATCATGGGGAGCAGAATTTGTCCCCAACCTGGGGGTGACACCAGCATAAATGAGATCAGAGCCTGTTCTTGGCTACACATTTATGCTGCTTCAGCTGAGATCAGAATCTCCCCTTCCACCCCAATACATAAACCCCAGCCGTGACAATTTTCTGGGAGCGTACAAGAGAATTTACCCAGAACTGTGCAAACTTTAGCAGAGCTCTACTGGGTTCATCTGCCAGTGCTTATAAAAATTCTGGCTGCTCTTTTTTTTTTTAATATGTATTCTGACCATTTATTTTGTGCTGAAATTTATAACAAATGCTGTTAAAGACTTTGTCTTTGACAGAGGTAATAATAAATTCACTGTTAAAGACAGTAGTTAAATTCCTTATACCCTCCAATACTGCACAGAATAAACTATATTCATCACTGAGTAATTTTTTACCACATAAATCTTTAAAACTAACCGTTGTAGGCTGTTGAGGCTGAAATATTGTGAATTTATTAGATGTGCCCATGTAGTATTGGATTCAGAGGTTTCCATTCGAATATATTACAGGGGAAATTTGTGTCTTTAAGTATGACAATCCCTCCATTTTCTGAAGCCAGTATTATAACAAGCGGCTCCTCCAGAGTCAACTCTGCCTTTATTAGACAGAGATTTAGTAATAAACCCCTCACTAATCTACCAAGGAGGGTGGGGGTGACATTTCAGTGAGATGCCCTGTTTAAAATGTGTGGTGAAAAAGCTTTTGTTTCAAATGTAACAAATGTCTGACCATTTCCCGGTTTATTTCTTAAATGGAGGTGGGAGTTTCAGATGGGGGTTGCAAAGAACGAAAAATATTAAAGCAGGGTGTCATTTCAGAACCATTTTTCATTGGCAATAACTTCCACGCAACTCTGTGTTTATATATATTATTTTTTTTCCCTATGGGGTTTTTATTTTGGGGATGGTTGGGCTGCAATAGATTGGACAAAAGCAGAATTTAGTGTGGAATCCAAATGACACATGGACAAGATAGACCATAAACACTTTAAAACTTGCATTGTTTTGCCAAATATGCAAGTGAAATCTTTTACATTATCACATTAATTTTTTCTTTTCTTTTCTTTTTTTTATTGTAGCCTGTTGAGCATCTGTATTAAAACATGCATTGTTGTTTCCTCTGATAATATAAAATACCAGTGGAAAGTAGAAATAGTTGTTCGTTGGCTGGGAGTAGAGAGGGAGGGGGGTAGAGAGAGAGAGAGAGGGAGATAATTATAAAACCATCTCCCGGTTCATGAGTCGCGGGTAACATTTAAAGCAATTGATGTGGTAACATTTAAAGCAGTTATATTGCAAAATGTCACGTACGGTCTAGTTTCATTAGAGACAAGTTAATAGATTGATGGAATCGAAACTCCCATTTCAGGGGATAAAATAAAAGTTTGCCTTTGTCATAACTCTTCAGTCTGTGGCCCAGGCCTAAAAAGCCCAACCTGCGCAGCTCGTAGGGATAAAAAAATGAAATTTACACAACTTGTTGTGGTTCATACTGTACAGGGCAGTTACAAATCAACAGTTAAAAATTAAAAGCAAGCTATTAACTGCTAACAAAAGAGGCAAAAAATCCCATGGCTGTTGGAATAATTGTTTAGAGGAGCCCGGTTCGAAAGATAAGAGTAACACGCACAATTAATATTCAACATTTCCCATTTACGATCAAAGGAATTCTCCCCTCTATCTGAGAATGCTCATAAGCAATGAGTATTTCAGACTCAGCCTCTATAGTATGTCTTCTTCCCTTTTTTTTTTGCACGCTCCTCCATCTGTAAATGAACAAACATCTTGATTTTATAGCCTTTTGCTTTGTAAAACTGAGAAATGGAGGGGGGGGCATGGAAATAGTGGATGCCTAAGTAAGACTTTAATTCCAAATTCATTTACGCTATAGCGATGAAGTTGTCACAAACCATAATGCAGTATTTAATTAAAATAACAGAAGTGTATCTAGATATGTCCTGGGGTAGCTATCACCAAATTATAGCCTGTGCCATCCGTATTGTATTTATGAAACGGCAGCTTCTAAGGTGCAGCTGAGCTGATATAGAAAAGTAAACATTTAAACCGTTGTTCTCACAAAAGCTGCATTTTTCTTGCCCTGCTTTATATCACTCCACCCCCGCTTTCCTTTTCTGATTCTTTACTAATCCAGCAGGATCATCTTTATTTTAATTGTGCGTGGAAGTGGGGATGCAGGGTGAGATGGGAAGGGGCAAGAGTGTTATCTTAATTTTTGGTCCCTAACTTTTGCTCTTCAACTATTGACCTCCAAACTCCTCTTGCTGTGAAATCCCCCCCACCCCAGTCTGTTGTCATGGAAAGGGTTGTGAGCCCAGTGTCAGAATATAAAAGCAGAGACAGAACTTGGATGTGGGATTCCCGGGTAGGAAAAGAATGTGTTTTATGAAGCCAGTTTGCACACATACTTTGTTCCAGTCTCTTACAGATGCACAAAGTGCAAAGACTGTAAAGAGCATCTCATTCATCCACGTATGTAGTTGTATGTAACATGCACGCAGAGTTCACAAGTGTGTCATCTCGTTTTCCCCACGCCAACCCACTTTCTGGAGTCCTATCCACTGCTATGCCTATGGAATGACATTCATCTTAAGATCTCAAATTAAATGGAAATAAACAACTAACATCAAATGACCTTGGGGAAGCCATCACAACATTTCCATTTTTATTATTCATCATAGTTTTCATCTAATCAGACTATATGAGCACAAGACAGGTGCCTTTACAACTTCCTGATAGCCAAACTTCTAGCATCTGCTCCTCCTGTAGCTTTTCTTTTGGTCTCATTCTGGTTCCCACCACCCCCTGCCTTCTACATCCTCCATCCCTCACCCTTTAAGCATCAGTAATTACAGGTAGAGCCTCATCTCTGTTCTTATTTTTTTCCCCACCCAGTCATATATGATGATCAGAAGAGTTATGAACGAAAGGGAGATAATTGCAGAGACCTTTGAATGGAAATGGCCCTTGGGGTTACTGTATAAAGATATTTTGATAATACTGATCATCTCGTCGGCACTCAATTCTTTTTCTTTTTTTTTTTTCCTTTCCCCCATTTTCCTTCTTTCAGCTAGGGGAATCTGAAACAAATGGCTCCTCACACACAGCACGCGCGCGCACACGTATGCACGTAATTATTTTAAGCCCTCTTCACAGGTCACATGCAAAGTTTAACTCAGATGGCTGCTAATTTTCATCAGGCAAGTGTTCAGGACTTTAAAGCAGAAAATAATTGGCTGCCGAACAAATTTAGGAAATTGAGTGTGTGATAAAGCAAATAAAAATCTCTCCCCTTTTTTTTTTCCCCCTTGCCTGGTGGGGGGGGGGAGGAGCAGAAAGGGGAATAGGTGGAAAGGGAACAGAGCTGATCTTATTCTACCCCCTTGCAACTTTGCCATTAAAGTTGCACCTACAGCTAAGAAGTTTGTCCGTGAAAAATGGTCATTTTGTTTCCCCTGCTCAAAGAATGTTATTAAAATGCTAATTTAAAAGAAAAAGGAGTTAAATATCTAGCAATGGTGCAGTCTAATTGCAGCCATAATGAGCTCTCTAAATGTGAGTGCCCCTGACACACAGAGAGCATAAACAGCCAGCAAACAGATCATTAGTACCCACGTTCATTTATTCTGGCGACCTTAGTATGACCCCGCCGAGGGTAGGGTAAAGAGCAGGTGGATCCGGCTGTGACACCCCCCTCGGGGGATCCAGGAAATGAAGCTATAAGCGGCTGCCATGGCAACACCTATGTGTGCAGATGATGTAACACACCGGCGGGCTGAAGGCTTCGCAACTGGGACGCCTCGTCCACCCCCCACTTCCCTCTGCTAGAATGATCCTGAGTGCTAAATTATTCATTTCTTTTAATTTGCAGAGTAGTTCACAGGGATCCCGGTGTCTCAGTTGGATGCAGGTTTATTTGGGATTTGGTGTCCATGTGCAGGGGGCACAGAAGGGGATCTTGTGTGTGCGTGTACACCATCCCCATGAGCCAGGTGCTAACCATTGCCCTCAGGCACAAAGTATGTCTGGTCCCCAGAAGAATGCATGTTGTCCCGTCACTGTCCCTACCCCAGCCCCAAAAATGTTCATGGGCGAAAGAAGGGGCTGTGATGCTTCAGGACACTGACATTGGTTGGAGGGGGGGGCATTGAAGGAATTGGGTATTTCTCCGATAAGCTCTCCCGATAACCAAACTCCTCCATAGTAAAGATCAATTGCCTCCACTGACATCCCCCCCCCAACATCTAATATGGAGGTAATGGGTAAAAAGAAAATAGTAACTGGGCATCTGTAGTGTCTTGCAGTGTGCACATAATTAGCCAGACAAGTCTCAACATCTCCTCCCCCCCCCCCAGCAGATAGGGCAGGGAAGAGATGATGCTTGTTTTACAAGGAGAGGGGAAACTGAGGCACAGAGCTGGGGAGCAACTTGCTTAAGTCCATGTTGGCAACCAGGGATGGAACCAGGGTGTCCTGATTCCTCTCTGAGCCCCAGAACCTATTCCCTCCAGGTGTCCTGTCTCCTAGTCCCTGGTGCCTTTTTACTACTATCAGTCTAGTTTCTGTGCCAGACCATCACAGGGCTCGGTCCTGTTTCATTTGCAATCAGTGGCGAAGCTTGGTGGTGAGGGGAGGGATTGGGCCCGAAGGAGAGAAAAATAACGAAAGCAGAGTGTAAAAGTGAATGACCGGGAAGGAGATTAATAAAAACAATTCTTTGGAAATGATTTTGCTCCATTCTAGCCCGTTTGGTTCTAAACAGCCTCACTAATCACCTTCTAGCAACAGCACAATAACTTTTTTTCCTTTTTTTTTCTTCCTTTTTTTTTCCAAGGGGCACAGGAAGACTATCCCAGGAAATTATTTT
>NW_017728943.1:558669-582008 GCF_001723895.1 Crocodylus porosus | reverse complement strand
CCACGCCCCCCTTCTCTGGTGCACTTTAGATGAACCTGTGATATTGTAGCAATGGCCCTTGAAGTGCAGTGGGGAGGTGATTTAGGAGAATATTAAAGGCAATGTGGAGATTCGAAGGCGCCTCTCTCAGGGAGATCTGGAGAAATACGCAGCACAGATGGGCTGAGCAGATTAAACATTTCCGTCACATTGTTTCCAAATTGTGTTGCGGTGCCTGAGGGTTGGTACTGCGGTCAGAGCGGGACAGAACGCTGCAAAGCTGCGAGCCGCGTGCTTTATGGAATAAATATTAATACGGCAGTTTCACATGATCTCACAATCTCATCATCTCCACGATGGTGCAGCCTCTATTGTCTCCAAATTCAGCATTTTCTTCCCTTTCCCATCGCAAGCGATTGTCCCCCTTCACTTGCTCTTTGCGCGCTGCGCCAGCTGCCCCTTCTTGCCTCAGTGGCAGCGCTGCATGCATCTCCCTCGCGTTCGTCTGGGCTCCTACAGGGCAACTCTTGTTGCAGCAGCCAGGTGCCTCCCCATATAATGTCATCTTGCCTGGTCCAGCCTCAGCTTGTCTGGTGTAAATCTGGAAGAGCTCCTTTTGGGTTCACACCAGGACCAAGAGTAGTATTTCACCCTCACAGACTCTGTCCCACACAGTTGGCATTGCATGTGCCCAGTGGCCCCATCTGAACCACAGTCAAACACACATACCTGGGCCTTTGTATCTGCCTTTGTGGGCTAATTTTATCTCTGGTGTTAACTCAGTGGGGTCATGCCGGGGGCTGGTTGAGTTTATTATTGGACCCAGGCTGTCTATATCTATGGTACTGCACAGGGAATATGTAGTTTGCATTAAAGACTGGGCAACTCCTGAATCCTTTTCCAGAGTCAGAGCTCCTGGTGGGAAGTCAGTGGGACTTTCATTCAAATAAGACTTTCAGGTATGGTGCAGTAACAGAAACAAGAAAATGGAGTCAGTGTAAGAGCAAATCTCCTCCTTCCAAAGTTGCATTCAACCTTTTCAGTACAGACTGGGCCAAGCCCAGTGTAACCTAAATATGAGCTATGTCCCGGTAGCTGTCACTGCATTTCCCCAACCCATCCTTGGCAACACCATCTCCTCAATTCCTGCGTCCACTTTGTTCTGAGGCCCCCTCACCCCAGCTTCACTCCTTTTGTTTTCTCCTTTCCCACATGTTCAAATCCCTGGCCCCATCCCCCTGCTGCCTGCTAGCACATGTTTAGCAAGTTTCCCATAATAGCAAATAAATAATAGTTGGGAACAAATTTAATAATTCATATTTTTATTGTGATTTATAAGAAGAAACGTTGAATAATAAACGAGAAGGGTGGAGGGAAGTGATTTGCCAAGAATCGAAGCCAAGGCACAGAGCGCAGTGGGATGCTGCCTCCAGCCTAGTAGAGTCTTTTTACAGGTGTTAATTCACTCCCCCCCACGCCAGTTCCTGTTTCATGGAGAGAACTCTTCCCCCCACCAAGCTGGAAAATGTAGGTGAGCATTTCCTAAATAGATGGTGTTTCTCAGCTATTACAGTAATGACTTCAGCTGGTTCCAGGTTTTGAATCCCCTAAGGGCGGAAGGGAGATTCTAAATTTCAAAGCTCGCTTCAGTTCTGGGTTGTTTTTTCTAGGTAAACAGACGTATAGCTGACCTGGTATAAAACTCCCCTATGTCAGGTGACCCTCTAATAGCACATGACATGCCTCACATATGAATTAGAATCCTCCATTTTATTAACAATAATGTATGACACACAAGCACTAATAATGGGGCTGGGCAATCATAAACCGATAAGTCCCTGATTGATTGGCTTTTCCTTGGGCATCCATCAAGGCGTCATTGATCTTCTGTGCGAAGGGGGTCTGATTAATTGCGTTCCTGAAGTAGGATCGGGTTGTTTATGAGGGCTGGCAAAAGGCACACGGATGGTGACTAGGGCTTGCAAGCAGTGGTGGGGAGTAAATATTATCAGTCCTGCTTTGGGAGAAGGAATAAACAGGGGACCTGCACTCCTGGGTGCGGGGTGGGGAGAATTCACACAGGACAAGTAGATGCTGCTTTTGGAATGATTACTGTTTGCAGAGCAGAAAGTCTGCAAACAAATACAGCTGCAATGTTAGACATGAAGGGACGTGGACTTAAAGGTGCCAGCCTGGGGCTCAGGAGGACCCGGTTCAATTCTCTTTTTTTCTGCTCCAGACTCCCCTATGCGACCTTGGTTATGTTATTTAGCCCCTCTCTGGCACAGCTCCTCATCTGTGGGGACGGTAGCACTTTAGCTCAGCCATCCCTTGCCTACTCAGAGACCCCCCGCTCCCCATGCATGTGTTTGCGCAGCACCTGACATATGAGATTCCTCATCCTTGAGGGGCAGCTGGGTGCTACTGTGACACAAAAGTCATAGCTTCTCTTTTCACTCCCAGAGCAGACAACCTCTCCGGGGGAAGTACCAGGGGTGTATATAAACCTCAAGACTGAATGAACCCAGGGTCCTAAATTTCCTGTCACTCCAAAGAGTGCAATCCCTCTAGACTAAGGTAGGGAAACCATTACTACAACACACAGCGGGAAGCTTGACGTAAGGGGCCAGGAAAGCGTGAGTTTTTGTCCGAGCCTTGGAGGCTGAAGGCCGAATCCTCAGCTGGCATCAGTTGCCACAGCTCCATTGCGATCAGCAAGGTTTCACTAGTGTACTGTATAGTAGCTGAGAATCCACCCTGGGCTCCTCTCCAGCTCCCATGGCAAGGGGTGGTCATTGCAGGTTGTGGCTCAGTTGCTTGTGAGAGATTGCACAAATACGAAGCAGCGAGGGGCGGATGGAAATTAAAATAGAGCAATTGTGTTGTGGGGGCCTTCAGTCTCTTTTCAGACTTATGATAGCAGCCTACTGCTTTCCCCTCGGTATCTCTTGACACCTACTGCCAGAGCATTTTGCAGTGCCATGAAGGGACTCAAGGCCCAGTGACAGTCGGAGTACTAAGGAGGACTGTGATAGTCTTGCAGCCTTAAATGGCAACAGGAAAACCACTTGAGGCTTATTCCAGCTGTGAAATATTCCCCATGCCAGTGGCCGCTGTGCATTTTGTTTATAGAATACGCTGTTTCTTTTATGGCAGACGTGTTGTTGTTGGGGATCTTCCCCCCCCCCTTCCCCTTGTTGATGGAGATTAGCAGCATAAATCCTTTTATGGCCCCATGCGCAAACCCACCATAAAAGCCCCCGATTGCTGGCGATTAGGGGAGCGAGAGCGTCTGCTTCAGGTTTGCTCATCACGGCGGATCTCTGGAACGAAACGCGTGAAGCACTGGAGCCACTGGAGGGTTTCTGCTTTCTGAAAGTAAATCTCTGAGTTTTAGTAAAAACAAATTAAATAAGTCCTCAGTGCTGAGTGGAACAGCTCATTGTGAGCAGGCAGTATTCAGAGCCACTGGCTTCTTTTAGTAGGGTTTGTTTTGTGAGTGACATAGTGGCTGATTCTTCCCTTGCCCTAGCATAAATCACGAATAATTCAATAGAGTTAAAACTGGTATGAAACCAGCAGGACAAAGAGGAAAGCTAGGAGTTGGGGGTGATACCCCTGGGAGTTATGTGACTTTGGTTCTCTCACCACACTATCCTGTGGGCTTGTTGACATCCCTTCCCCTTGCGTGCTGCCTCAGTTTCAGTATCTGTATAATGGGGCCAGGCCAGGCCTTGCAAAGCCTTTTAAAATCCATTTTGAGAAAGAAGCACTGACTGAGTATGTAGTGTAGCATTGTTAAGCCAGAGGACCACAGGTATCTCTTACCTTGGTTAGGGGTCTGTGTATGTAAGACCTTGCCCACCCCAGTAAGTTCACGTATAGTCTTAACTAAATTCTACTAAATCTCCATCCCAGTCCATGCAGGCTTCATTAGAACTTAATTAGGCAGTTTCTGAAGAAGCGTCCCTCAACCGCTATCTTCTTCCCCCCCACCATCCCCGCCCTCTTCCTGAAAAATCCAACTGCTCAGCAACCCCTTAAACCCAGGCATCAGCATCTTAGTGAGATGCACAAGTAAATTAGTACCTCCAAACGAGAGCAGAGTTCACTCTGCACTGGGCTCTGCCTCGCTGTGCCAGTGCACTCCTCGCTTTAATAGTTTAATAAAAATTAGCATAATTAACGAACATCTGTATGATCCAGAGTGGTGCAATTTGGCACTTGGAAACGAGGACTTAAACATTATTGCTGGGAGTTTAATGTTGTTTTAATTCTTTTTGGCACTGTGCAGTGAAATAAACGTTTGGTGCCGATAGTTCTCGGCTGGCTCTCATTTGCATTTTCCTCCCTTTGATTATGAGCAATCGCGGACTCCCCGGCAATTCATCAAAGCAGAAATTATTTTAAAATACCTCATGGTGTTCAGGCCGAGGCGTAGCTGCAGCAGGCAGAGGAGGGCTGGGATGCAGGCTTGCATTCTTCCATTCATACTTTGTACAGCTCTCTGACCTGGTACCCGTGGCTCAGCCCCTCCATCCAATCCAGCCCACCAGTCTAGGGGCTGGGGATCTGGCTGGATTGATTTAATCTTTCTGCCTACCCAGGTCAGGTTGCCTTTCTGACACAGAGCTTTTGTTCCTCTTTTGCAGCAGGATTTTCCTTTCCACTTTTAGAGGAAAGTAAGGCAAGTGCTTGAAGTGGGGGTTTTGGGTGGAAGCTTTCATCACTGGGGACCCAGCACCATTGCAGCCTGCTCAATTCAAGGATTCAGCTGCTGTGCAGTGGCCTAGTGAGCATGCCATGGCTGAAGTCAGCCCCTCTGCCAGGCACTTGTTCCTATCTCCTGCTCACAGCTGGAAGGCAGCATATTTGGGTGTCTGTCCTGGGGTGGGAGCAGAGAGAGGAACACCTGGGTTCCATCCCCCATGCTGGAAGGATTGTGGCCCAAGAGGGCTGGGCCTGGGGAAACCCAGATTCTGTCTCCGACCAGTACTTGCTCATCATGCATTCCTACCCCAAACCAAATCCCTTCACCAGCTCTCTCTCAGCTTCCCCATCTGCAAAAGAGAGACAGTTACCCTATTAAGGGGATACATTCACTCCTGTGCAGAGAGCCAGTCAAAGGGGTATAAGCCTTAGAGCTTCAGCATATAAGCTAAACTCTAACAAAAGGATTGGGAGGCAACATCCCCTGAGGAGTATTATCCCATGTGGAAATTATTCTACAAGGCAGAGTTTATTGAACCTTACTCTGAAGCAGCTGGTGTTGGTTACTGGTGCTGGAAGGATACAGGAGTAGACAGAGACTGAGTAGGCTGCAGGGTGATGATCTCCTTTCACTGCATGTTTTTTCTGAAGCCCTTTGTTGAATGCGGGCAGTGCACAGAAATTGGTCACCCCTCTGTGCAAAGGTAGCTGTCTGCCTCCTGGCTGAGAAGTGCAGTGAGATGTTAGTGTGGAAAGCCCTGTGTGACTGTGCAGCATGGCTGATCTCTGAGGGGTTTGCTTTTGAATAGCACTCTTAAGGCGTTCATCCGGGAAAGCCTAGAGAAGACTATTATTTAAACTAAATGTATTTTATAGCTCAGACAAAATACGCCTTTTGCAGGAGGGCAGATGGGGAGATGCGTATTTTCCCATCCATCTTTTGCTTCCAGTAACTGCTGTTATCTGTATAAGAGCAGATAAATACACAGATGGTCACTCAGGTGTGAGGGAGGGAGGACAAGAGGGGATTTTCCCCCATTGCGTTCATTGACATCTGTCTCCTGCCAGCACTCAGCTGGCTATTTTCTTACCCACCCCGGGAACAGTCTTTCCCAGAGATAGGCCTGTGGATGACAGTGATGCTGTATCAGGAGTGTGGTGCAATGACAGAAGAGAAAGGGCTAGTTGTGGCCTGGGAAGCTTTCTAGTTGAGCTCAGGGAGAACTTCAGCCCACTTTCCCCCTGACACCAACTTGGAAGATGAAGTGAAATTACTGCTTAGTAGCATACCTGCACCCCACGACCCCCAAGTCTGTCTATGCTGTGCCCGTTCCACTTGGGCTGCCTTGCCACCTCCAGCCTGCCATAAGCCTCTGCTGTTTCTCTGAATCCCTCCCAGTGATGCACTTCTGCAACTAATGCTCATGGGAAAAGTAATTGTGGTTTGTTTGTTTTTTTAAGAGTAAAGCTTGAAGATTAAAATATAGCTGTTGCACTTAGAAACCAATTTTTTAACCTAGTGCTCTGAGAATTGACATAACACTTGGTTGATGAATAGCAGAAAGGCTTGTTTTAATAACTACTAATAAGCTACAAAACTAAATAACTGAAAAAGACTCTTTCCCAATATAAAATGAGCTATTAGTCTTAGTATTGTCTTAGCTGCAAAGAGATCTTTACCCAGTGCAGGCAGGCAGCAGTTCTTGTACAGCCTCAGTGCATGGATCCTTCACTTGTTGGCTGGGTAGCAGGATGGCTTCTTGTTCTTTCCTGGACTGCACATACCTTGCTGGCAGTTCTGTCTTGCTTTATACTGTTTCTTCAAAGCATATGTTCTTGATGGGTTGAAGATGAGGGTCCGGACAAAACTGACAGGGTGGAGGGTTATTGTCCTTTGGCTGTGTTGTAAATGTTAGCCTTTTGGATCCATCTCTGGTTGTTGTGGGTGAAACTGATATGCACAAAAACCCTTGATCGCTCTGGAGGTTTCTCATTTGCTTAACTATATGATTGCTCTAGCCCAACACCCTAAGCTGGAGGTTTACTATTCGATTAATTGCAGTAGGACTTGATTACTTGAATTGAGCACCTTAGACCATGAATTGTAAGGCACTGTATAGGTCATTGTTATAACAGGGCAGATCCCAAAATATTTTCCAACTGGCACAGACACCTAGATTGGTGAGGAATGTGATAACAAGGGAGAGGCAATCACTTTGAAAGAGGAATTTATTCATAATCAATTTAGTGTAGTTGGGCATAGGGTGTACTTGATACCAAAGCCAGAAATGGGATTAACTTTATTGTTGTTTCAGGTGGTCCCAGTCACAAGTTTACATTCTTGTGCAAAAGGCACTGATATTATAATTTAGTCATTTAAATTTTTGCACATAGGTCCTGACAAGCTCTGGGTCCAGCAACAGCTGCTGCTCCTTTAGGCTTCCCAGTACGTCCTGATTGCCTTGCTGAGGCCAGAACCTTTTCAAACCATATCTGGAAGCTGTAGGGGAAGAGGAGCAGGGGACAGCTCAGCCTGGACAGGCTTTGCATATATGCTCTTTCCCTTAGCATTCTCTGCCACTGTGAGGTACAGGACACTGGGCTGGGTAGACCTGTTGGCTGAGCCAAGAGGACAGGTCTTTACTGTTATGATTTTGATTTGGGGCCCCATCAAGTGCCATGAACATGTTTGGGTCCTGATAATCCTCTGTGGTTGTCCTTGTATACTGCTGTACCAATTGCTGCTGGAACTCCAGGTTGTGGGCTTGGACATTAGAATGACCAGTGTTCATGTCTAGAGGCTTGCAGGGCAAGATTGCAGCCTTGTTGTGCTAAGCACTGTGCATTATCTGAGTAGCACAGTTCCTGCTCTAAAGAGCTTGCAGTGTAAGCACCCAAGTGCAGGGAAAGACAAGGAGAGCATACATAGCAGTATTCCCATTCTACAGTCCAGAGATTGAAACATGGAGATTCAAGGCCAGATGTGCGAAGGGGCAGGCCTCTTGTAGGAGTTACCAGAGCACCTACACAGGTGCCCAACTTCCAGCAAAAGTCAATGGGAATTGGGCACCTACCTCACTTTAAGTGACTTGAGGACACCCAAGGAGTTAGTGAAAGAGCCAGGAATCAGACTGAGGCTACCTGACTAGTGCCGTATGTGTACCTTCTCAGCCTCTTGTTGGCTCAGATCAAGCTTGCCTGGCAGGAGAAATACCATGATCACCATGGTGGCTTCCTAGTCACACCTGGGGAAGACCGCTCTGCTGGCATGGGATAGTACCTGCATAGGTAATGCATAGTTAACCTTGGCTTTATTCCCACTTTATGGAAATGGGAGACTCCTCACTAGCTTGTTCCTGGGACCCAATGGCTAAGGCAAGCAAAACTATGGAGCATCCAAAGCCCAAGCCTCTGGGCTCGGGCCTGCAAGTAGGATGCCTACCAAAGAATCTGATGCGGGGTGGAGGATGTTTGCTGGTAGTAGGGCCACCTACGGTTCTGGACTGACTCTTGGATTTGGAATTTGGTTTGGCTAATTTGGCTTGGAATATGGAAAATTAAAAAAATAAGTGTTTGCCCCGCTCCCCCTCAGCCATTCTGGTCATAGTCACTTGTACATTGTTTCCTCAGGAGTACAATATGTACGGCTGGTGGATTGGGAAGCTGAACAATGTGGTTGGGATTGTCCCCAAGGAATACCTCATGCCTGCTTACGACATAGAGGAGAGCTGATCAAAGGGGTAAGTGACACAACCATCACCTTGCTGTTCACCCTTAGGCTTCTACAGAGGGAGACTGCCCTGTTGGTAATGAACCTGTCCTCACACAAGGGAGTAGGAGATATTGCAGGGAGAACTGTGAAGTGTGGCACTGTGGAGGGGAGAAGCAGCTTGATGGTGTTTGTATTCTCATCTGTGGGCATAGATAAATCTGAGGGGGATGATTTCTTTGGCTCCATCGTCTGCTTAAGCTGAGGAGAAAGGGAATGGTGCTGAGGTGGGTGGCATACTGAAGTACTAATGCTGAACATGCATAGTACAAGGATGCAGGAGGAGGCATGACCTGGGGGAGTCTGGGTCCCACCCCATCTTTTTGGTGACAATGGACAGGTCACTGCTTCTCTCTCCAGTCACCGTGGCTGTGCCATGAGTGGGGGCTTGATATGGCTATTTTTCAAGTCCTTTGAGGGTTACATGTGAAGTGCAGAGTAGGGTCATTACACTGGGTTGTTTTTTGGCTCAATTAGACTCCAGAGAGGTTAATTCCCAGGAAACTTTGTCAGCAGTAATTCAAGTGCCAAGCCCTGTAGAGACAGCATTCTTTTCCCACAGATCTTTGAACCCTTTAGAGGAGGGTCATTTCACTGATAGGGAAACTGAGGCACAGAGTTGGGAAGGTGCCCCAAGGTGATGCACTAGATCAGAAATGGAGCCCAGATGGCCTGATTGAGTTGCACGCTCTAAAGGATCATGCCACTGCTTGCAACATCAGAGTTGGCTCATCCTGCTTCACCACCTTGGTCCATAATTTCAGGGGTGTGGTTTGGAGCCCCATACTCTGGGATTTGGAACCCCATCCCAGGCCGCCTCCCCAAGAGAATTCAGTCTCTTCTCCTGGGCGCCTACTGCCTGGGCTTATGGGCACAGCTTAGGGTCACTGCCTGGATCACATTTATCACTGCCCCTTTCTATCCCTGCAAGCTGTTGAGGCCTTGCACTGCCAAGAGGAGGATCCTGCTATAGGTCTCTTGAGTGTGCAGGGGGTTGATCAGTTGTGCATAGGTCTTCACTTCAACCTGCTCCCTTCCCCATCTTCATGCATGTATCTTTTCCCTCCTAGAATCCATAGCACTTTGCCTCCCTGTTTCCTGACTTTCCTGAGATACTGGACAACACTCCCCAGCCCTGAGGCCTCCTCTCCACTGCCACCTTGCAGGCTCCTGCGGATACCCCATCTGCCTTTGCACAAAGAGAATCCCATCCCCATGTCCCTGGCACTAATGGTGTCTTGGAGAAAGCCATTTTCTCCTCTGAGCTCACCCCAAGATGAGATACAACACCCCACCCCACTCCCAGACTCTCCTTCTCTACTGGATTCAGAATGTAGCTGGGCCCTGACTCCTGCATCCAGTTGACAAAGACCCTGAACAACCGGCCAGTGGAATTTGTCTCTGTTTGGGGCAAGGTGGTGATCCTGAATAAACCAGTGTAATTTTTCTTTGGTTCTGTCAGTATCTGTAGTTCCCTGTGGGCTCAGCCCCCACTGGTCCTGCTCCTGACTGGCTCTGCTGCTGGATTCTGAAACCAAGGATGGAAACCCCTTGTGCCAAGGCAGCAGCCCTTGGAACCTGGGTTTCATCCCCCAGCTGTGTTGAACCCCAGTCAGATGCTGGTCTGCGGGCACAGCTGTCTGTACTGCCCCAGACCCAGTGCATCAGTAGGCATCTTTTCACCAGCAGGAACAGGCTGCATGGGGCCAGAGAGCTGTATCCTTCATGTGCAGTGGTTTTAAGGCCACTAGGTGGTAGTAGGCAACTGTTCACTGCAGCACTTGCCTAAAGGGAACAATCCCTGAACCTTCCCACCTGTAGACAGGCCCCCACCAATGTCCTCTACATGGCTGGGCTCACAGCAGCCAGGGAGCTGTGGTAGCATGAATTTCACTAGTTAAGCAGTCCCTCCCTCCATCCAGTATCAAGCTGCCTTTATATAGCCTATGCTAGGGTTCATGCTACTATAGATTTGCTAGATGAAAGGCAGGTGGGATATGCTGTTGTCACAGCTCCTGAGGACAGTGAAGACGCATATCCACGGGGAGAAGGGACCCCTTGGCCTGACTCTAGAGCTGGCTGCATATGGGAGCAAGGCATGACAGGCTCTTTGAAGGGTGTGCTTTCCTCTCTCCTAACTCAGGCCCCTCATCAGGGTGGCAATTCACCAGGTACCAGTTAAGCATGATGTTTCAGTACCTGCCTGAGATGGGACCTGAGTTTCTCCAGAAAAGACTCCAGGGTCTCTGTTAGACATGGATGCCCACTGCAGCCCCCGGGTGGGAATTTTCAGTGCCTCCAAGCCTCTGGATGGGGACCCGCTGGAAACCCACTTCTAATTCATTTGGAGTTCAAAGGCCTCCATGTGTGACCCTGAGCTGTTAGCTGGGAAAGGCCTGAACCCACCACATCATGCCCCACCAACTCTCTGCAGAAAGGTTTATCCAGAAGCTTACCCCCACTGCTGGAAGGGGGAAGAGATATGAATCCTCCTGCTGCTCACCAGGGTCTTGTGGATCTTTGTGGCATGAAGCAAGCACCAGGAAACTTTTCCAGTCTGGCTTTCTGTAGCACTCAGTAAAGAGCCTTGGCAGCTCCGATCAGTTTAGCTGCTTGGCTAACAGTCATGGTAAGACAGCTCACCTGTGAGACCTGCAGGACAGCAAAGTGGGGGAAGAGAGGGAAGGCTGTTACTTGGTCCCTTCCCTTCCTGGCTGAGCTCCATGTAACCATTGCGGCATGATGGCAGCTTCTAGCACTAGCACTCACCAGGGAGTGAAACGTGGGAGAAAAAACGTTAGCACCTTTGTGAGCCCAGAAGGTGAGATGAGATCAGTGCAGGATGGCAGCCAGCCTGGTCTTGGTGCTCTCACCAGCTTTCTACTCAAACTCACACAGTCTTGTGACACTGACTGCCCCCAGCTCCTGGCGTTAGTCAAAGTAGGGTTGGAGTAAGCCCCTGGTCTGAGTCCTGTGAGGCATGTGGAATAGACAGCATCAAGGATAAGTGTTTTGTGGCTTCAGGAGCTGCAGTGGCTGAAAGGGTTTGACAACCAGTATAGACAGGAAAGCTCCAGCCTCTACAGAAAGGTACTGGGGCAGAGACTGTGCACGAGGCTGGACTGCCAGGGTTGGATCTCTGGTCAAAGCCAAGATCTGCAGACTAGAAAGCCAGGATGCTCTTCTCTGCTTTTGACCTTGGGAGGTCACTTAGCCTCTCTGACTCCTTGCAAACACAGGGGCAAAAAACAAAATGGTGCTTTACTTAAACTCATCATGTTTCCATGCCGAGTCCAGTACATGCCAAGAGGCATCATGTTAGTTAGACCCAGCGCACCCAACATCTGTATAGATTGGGTGCTTTAGTAGGGCTTTTTTGGTGCTTTTATCTAATAGCTGATTGAATCAGCTATTAGATAAAAGCACCAAAAAGCCCTGCTGAAGTGCCCAATCTATACAGATGCTGGAGAGCTGGATTGAACTAAAATGCCACTTCCGGTTAAGGCCAGCCAGAAAATTTTCTCACTTTCCCTGGCCTACTTGGTGACCCCTCTCCTGACCCTTGCAGTTAAAATTATTGTCAGGGTGGGATAACAGTTCAGCTGAACCTGCCTCCATCCTGTAACATGTAGGTTTTCCAGCAGCGTTTGCTCCTTACCCATCCCAGCTCCTTCATATCTTTCACCAGCACCAAAAGAAGCAAGGAAAGACCTGTTCATGCAACATAGTCCCCTGCTAGTGGGGGAGCAGGTTTTCCTAGTAGAGGCTACAGTTGGTGATAAGGCACTACACGTGAACATCAGGGAGTGGGATTTTTTGGGTGCATGAGGAAAGCCAGGCCTCACAGCACCCCATTTATCGGCTGGCACAAGTCAGTTTCAAGAGTAGCTTCCCTGGATTGGTTTCTGTGGGCACAGGGAAAGAGGCACCTGTCCGGGTTATTAGCAGGATTGCAGCTCAGCCCTCTGCTGGGATCAGATCATAATTACAGTAATTTTCTAACCGTGCTCTGCACGACGAGTGTTTAATCAGGGCTGGCCTGGCTCAGTCTCCCAGCCCTCATCAGTCACTGGGAGGACTCTTAAAGAGACAGAACCCACCCCTTTTCAGCAGAATGAACAGATGTCCTGTAATTGGCAGGACATAGCTGAGCCTCCTTGCTTGTAGCAGGCAGGATAACCTGTGTCTGCTGCAGCCTGTCTCTTGGCACTGGCTGCCTTCATACCTCCTTCCTACCATGAAGGAAGGATTTGGGGGGTCTACTACCCCAGGGATTTTGCAGCAGCAGGGTGTGGGAACTAGGCTGGGCTACCATATGTGAACCTAGTGGGGTCTGTGGTTAGGGCTGGGGGCTACTCTGCAATGCCTATTTCCTTTCCAGTGAAACTTTTCTCCCTGTGAGCTGAACAGGCATCTGTCTGAGTCTACAGGATAATAGTTTTCAGACAGTAGTGGCTACCAGAGGGGCTAACTCTGAAGCCTACTGTGGCAGTGATGCGTTTTGCTAGTGCTTTCACTGCTCAGAGTATAGCACAAGCAGGATGCTTGTGCCATTGCAAGCCCCTGGGAGTGATGCTTTGGTCTGTGGGTCAGTCCTCAGCACATACTGGTACTCCAGCCTGAAGTCATATTTGCTCTGGTACTTTGCCTAAAGCTGACTATTGTAGGGAGGGCTTATCCTGACTACCATACAGCCCGATCTTTTGACTCTTACTGGGACAGATTAGGGCGTAAGCTAATAAAAATCCTGAATCAGACAGGCCACAGGAAAATGAAAGCAACTGTACCTAGACGGCAGTGGCAACAAGTGTGAGATATCGGTGTTCTATCACTTTACATCCCTTTTCTGAGAGAGAATAAAGCCCCTGAACCCCAGCAGTAAAGCCCATGGCAGTGACCAGGGGAGGCTCAGTAAGAGGGCAAAGCTGGGTAACAGACACACAGCCTTTGCTGCTGTCCCAAATGACAGCAAGGGCCAACCTCTTCTCCTGCCCTGTCACCATCACCCAAGGAAGCTCTCCCACCATGGCAGAAGGGCAGTGTGCTATGGCACACAGCAGTTCCAGTTCCACCCAGTAGAGGGCAGTGGTGGCACACACACTGCCCACTTGTCAGCTGCACTCCTGCCCTCTCCAGACCTGCCCCAGGTGAAGGGCAGGCTGTGGGCATGTTTTGGGAGCTGTGCTGCTTACACAGGAAGACCCTCATCTCCTATCTCACCTTCTCAGCTGGGAGACCACCTGCAAGCAGCTGTGGAGACCCTAGGGAAGGGATGAGAGTTGCTCTTACCCCCCACCCTGCAGTGACAGTGTCAATCAGCTGGCTGAGGTGGGAGGTAGCCACATCTCTCTCCCATCTAGTGCATTCCACACTATCAGTCCTGGAGCTGGTATTTCCTTGCCTGGTTTCCATCTGAAGATCAGGAAGTGGCTCAGTTTAGGCAGCAGCAGCCACCTCCCAGCTGGCAGGTTCAACCTCCGCTCAAGAGGGCCAGAGCAGTTTATAGCACAGTGAAGTAAGCTAGCTCCGGCCTCTAATTCTTCTCATCAGTCAGTGCTGCTAGGCCCCTCCCTGCCCAAGTGGCTTGTGGTACATGTGCTGCAATTTGTTTGCAGACTTGAGAGACAGCCTTCCTTTGCGGGGGGGCAGGTGTGAAGAGGATGAGCTGTCTGAAGGGCTTGGACTGCTTCCAAGCAAAGAGGTTGAGATTTTGCCAGGCATCAGAGAGAATGGAATGATGCCAGCATTCAAGATGAGGGTGGGGGGAGCTGTGGAGTAATCTAGAGAGGCCTTCAGCCATTTGGAAAGAGAAAGGTTACCTTGAGCTGCTCCGTGCCCATCGCATACCTGACTTCAGTTTGGCAGGAGGTAGGAAGCAAGGAATGGGGCTCAGGATCCATGCCTGGCACCTGACTGAAGGAAGCAGTTATCTCCCAGCCCAGCACCTGGCCATGGCCACATCTCATCTGGCTGTTTGCACATAAATCCACAGATGCTACAGCAGCCCTTCACTTAATGCATCTGCGGTGGGCACTGGCAGTCTGCTTCCATCCTACCCTCCAGTCACCACCTCAACATCTCCGTTGCTGGCAGTGGCAGCAGTAAAAATGACTTTCCCTATTAAAGAGGTGTGCTCTTGCCAAGCAAAACTCTGAATGGAGCATAAGGCTGGAGGACTTAGGGTCACAGTGATCCTCCCTGAGCAGACCAGCCAGCATTAGGGAATAGAGGGAAGAGAGAACTGCAAAGCAGGCCAGAAAAATCTTCAGACCTGCCACCTGCATAGGACAGTCAAAGGGGCCAAGTCCCCACAGAAGTAGGTGAAAAGTGCCACCCTCCCTCCCAACTAACCAAAAGCTGTCCAAGCCATGTACCTGGTGAAAGGAGACTGCAGCCTGCTCCTACAGGCAGTTACACCCATGGTCCCATGCTACCCTACAGCCAGCATAGCACCACAGGAGCTCTAGCAGAATCTGGACACCACTCAAAAAAGGAATTTCTTGTACAAAACATCTATGCTGATGGACCCGCTTTTATTGGTCTGGAGCCTGGAGTTCTTGCAGGTCTGGCCAACAAGTCCACTCACCCTGTCCAAGAACCTCTCTCCTCTTAATTTGTTGAGGCCCGTAAAATATTAAGAGCATCCCCACACCTCCATCCTGTCTACCTGTCACGACAAAGGCAAGTATAATTTTTTTGCATCTGAACTGACATATTTTCATGGCAGTTTTGCCGAACTGATCAACACCTTTCAGCATAATTATTCCTGCCCTTGAAACACAGCCAGCTCCGGAGTGGAGCCTGTTTAATCAGCAGCCTGGAAGAACGTGCCCCACAGCTTTCATTTTTTGTAAACAGTTCTTTTGTGCGCTCCCCTTCACCCAGCAGGTGCCACCTAGAAGAGTTTGTGCTGGGGGCGGGTGGGGGGAATGAAGTGTCACATCTCACTCGCAGAGCGGGTGATATTAGTTCCAACCCCATGCCCCCTCCCAAATGCATTGTGAGGAGGGGAGAATGCTATCGCGGAGGGAAGGCTGACACAGTACAGCATTCAGGCTGGATGCACCTCACTGTGCCTGCAGAGCCCCTGCCCCCCCCAGCAAGCTTTGTAGTCAAGGTCATTGAAGAGAGGAGCAAGGGCTGCTGTTTATAAAGGCAGTGTCGAAGGGAAAACCCCCAGGGCAGGCTGGTTTCTGGCAAAGACTCTGCTAAAAGGGCCCACTGCCAAGGCATGGGGGTGTGTGCCAGGTAAATCCACAAGCTGCAATCATGACAATCTCCACTGGGCACAGACTCTGCTCTCTGGAGCCTGTAACATTAAAGGGTGCTTGTCTACTCTGGAGTTAGTGAGACCCCAGCCACCCCCAGCTCTGGAGGTGGAGCCTCAGCCCAGGGGGGCAAAAACAGCCCCGACACACAGATCTCTTGTTTTGGCTGAATAGTCAACGCCGCCAGCTACTGTCTGGAAGTTTCTAGATCAGAGCTGCAGGCACAGCTGGCCTCACAGCTGCACCATTTGGAGCTTTGCTCTCATGAATATTCATAAAACAGCCCAGCCAATCAGCAGAGCAGATACTATTAGCGAGCATCTGTCAGGTTTTTTAAATGAACTTCTTTTGACATTTTCGATTTTCCTCTGCAGGTTTCAAATCCTCTGTTTCCTCCCCCCTCACTCCCCATCTCTGCATTTGTCAGGCTGACAATGCATCCACACTGAGGGGTAAAGGGATGGAAAAAAAAAAATCTTATTGGGCAAGCACTGGAAGAAAATGGACCACAGCTTTCAGCACCACCAGCAGTGCCCTCACTACCAGGCCTTGTTGTCACCCAGTACTTGGGGTCTCTGGGACAGTGCCAGCTGATGGGCATGAGCCCCCTGTTAAACAAGACCTAGAGCTATGGAGGAAGCACAAGACAGTCGATTCATCCAGCTAGGTCAAACTTTCAGTGCAGGGGAATGACTGAAGCCCACAATGCACATGAGCAGCCCTCTTCCAGTCCCGGTGTCTCTTACCACAGTCCCGCTGGAACGTACACCATACACCCCCCAGGTGGACTCTGGGCAAGAAGGTTGTTTGAGGGCTGCAGTTAGGCCTGGCAACCCCTAGGAAGCACTGTGGCACCTGCCAAGCAGGCTGGGTCTCAGCTGTTAGTGCCCAATGGAAGAAGTGGAAGAGAGGAGCAAGGGCCCTGGCAACCGCTGTATGTGGAAGAGCCAGCAGGCTCTCTGGACCCTGTAACATTAAAAAGCATTCATCTACCCTGGTATTAGCGAGGTCTCAGCAGCCCCCAGCCCTAGAAGTGGAGTCCTCTCAACTTCCTGCCACCTGGAGCCCCTCCCACCCCCTTTCTTTGAGGGGTGCAAATATGGCTCTCCCCCTTCCTTCCCTCTCCTCCCCACAATGAAAACCTGGTGGCGCTCCACTGCCACACCTCAGCACTGGATCCACTTTGAAGCTGGCAATGGCAACCGGGCTTATGTGCAGGAGGTGGTATGCCCAGATTCTCTCCCAGCTGTGGGACTGTCACCATGTACACAGGAACAAAGACAATATCACAGCACATTTGTAAATCCCAGTGAGCCATGCCTGAAAGTACTCTGAAGAGCAGCCCTTCTGCATCCCTTCTTACTTTGGAAAGGAAAGCAGGTCCTCTGTTGATATGCAGCATGGCACAGGGCAGGGGCTGGCCCTGTTGGCATCATAGCTGGCACTAAACCGTTACTTAAAATGCACCATTATGTTTTTCCCCAGTGCAGCTGAGATATAGGTGATCTTGTCTTCGCTCAGCAGAACTCCCTGCCCATCCCCACTTCTCCAAGACACACGTGGCACCAGCTGTCTCCTCTACTTCACTTTTATTTCAGGCCACAACATCACAGATCTGCCTTTTGTGCCCCAAGAGAGGCCAATGGTAAAATCACATAGATGCAGGATACAAGACTCCCAGAGTGCACAGAACAATAGTAAGTGGTGACTAAGTGCTGAATGCAAGAGAGGCCTTGGAGACCCCTCCAGCCCAGAACCTTGAACTGCTCCTTCTCTACACAAGGCCACCTCCCACCCCCTTGCCAGGCCAACTGCAGAAATCCTTTTCCCCATGCCACCTAAGTTGTATGTTACACAGGGGCACAAGGAAGGCAGGCTGTTTTCATGCAGGAAGAGAAGTTGGAGGGGTGCTGTGTCCAAAAGGAGAGTAACAACAACCTTCCATCGTCCTCTTCCCTATAGTACAGCTCAAGCCTGTCCCCAGTTCCAGAGGACTTGTTCTGGCTTCCTAGAGTGCAGAGAGGAGCTCATCTGCTCAGCCTGGCTGCAGGCAGCCTCCGTGCCAGGAGGGCCATAGGTGCAGAGTTCATTCCAGTCCCCCAGCACAGTACAACTGAGCCAGAGCCACCTCACAAGAGCCCTTATAACACACTGATTGTATAAGAAAGACTAGGCCTCCTGTGCCTATGCAGCCATTTACTGCTCAGAAGCCCAAGTTATAACTCTAGGTACAGGAAGTCCATTGGAACCCACTTCCTATGGGTCCATGAGTGACAACAGCCAGCCGTGTGCTCCCTGGGGACCAAGAACTACAAGATCAAGAGCCCTGACTTTGATTCCCCTGCCCCCCACCCCCCATCTCACCCTTTAAGTGCATCACTAAGCCCTTGGGAGTAACATATCTAGGTTCCACTAAGCACCAGTCCCCTTTTGGTGCACATCATTGTGTGATCACACAGCATCTGAGTGATAACAACAGTCTCAAGTCATCAGGAAGCAGGTCACTCCCTGCTAGGAGTACAGCAGGCTGCAGAACTAGAACCACGTGAACTCCAGTCCTACCTCACCAAGACAGCTGAGAGCCACTCAGCCACCACCCTCTTCTTCACCAGAAGACTTACTGCTGCCTCCCCGCCCCCCTCTGCCAGAGCATCCATGGTCATTCACGCTGCTCACTCTGTCTCCAGCAGCTCAGGCAGCGACTTGGCAGAAGCATCCAGACTCTCCACATTGTTGTCTTCCATGCCAAAGTCACACCACTGTGGGAAGGACACGAGGCAGCCCCGACCACAGAGACTTTCCAACCCAGAGCAGCTAGAAAGGGAGAAAGAACATGCGAGTGAGGATGGAAGAGGAGCTCTGAGTAGGGTGCACAGCCCCAGCTTTCCATTGCAGGGCAGGATGCCCCGCACATACACATTCTGCCCTGTCAAAAACAGCTTGGATCAGCGATGGACTGCAAGCATTCATATGCACATCCCGCCTCCTTGTCTTGCCCTTAACGCTGCCAAGCTGCTTTAGCAGTCGCTGCATAGCTGAGCACCAGGAGCTGGAATGCTCCCTAGAATGCCCTGCCCACTGGCCCATGGTCCAGCTGATCCCTGGATCAGCAAGCCAGTCTGCTCCAGACCCATACTGCATGCATGCCCTATGGGAGTGCCTCCAGGGAAAAAGGAGCACAGCAAGCAACTTCTTTGCAGCACTATGCCCTGCTGTCCTCCCCACTGCAGCCTTCTCACCAAGAACCCATGGTGCTCTTTGCTGCAGGAGCTGTGCAGGTAGAGGAGGCCTCCCTCGCTTGCCTCTACAACACTCTTGTGCTTCCAGACAGACACCCCATCTACCAAAAGCAGCACCAAGCCTCCTGCCAAAGATTTGGGGAGAGGAACTGGAGGTTTCAGTTACCAGGGATAGCATTGGGAGAAGAGTCACCAAGGAGGGGCATATGACACTGGCAATGCAGCTGGAACACCAAGATGGGTGAATACATACCCATTAACCTAGGGTGCTGCACTCAATCAAAACCCTACTTAAACCAAAAGGGCTGCAGTTAATATCAGGTCTCTTGCTGGAGGCCAGGTGCAGCTTTTTTCCTGTGGTTTAAAATCAAGAGGAAGAGACACTGTGGTGACATGCAGCATTAAGGGTCAGAAACAGACTTATGCCTACAGAAGCCCAAAGAAGCATGAGGCACAGATAGTCTGCTAGCCTGGGCTAACCACCCACAGTTAGGTCTTACTATGCCCAGCCTGCTGGCTCAGGGACCCAGCACTAGTTAAAATAGGAGTTTTCAACCTTTTTGGATCAGTGTACTCCAGAGGCTCCATCCCCGCCCACCTGCATGTCCCTGCTAGGGCCTTCTCAAATCCCCCCGGTTGACAACCCCCGAGTTAGGGTTTAGTTAGTAAGGGGTCTAAACAAAACAGCTATGTTTGCCAGCCAGCCCTCTGGCCAAGCACAGATAGTATAGGAGCCTTGGCACAATAGCAGTATCATGACTGCATTTATTTGCTCACCCCTCATGCCCCACTGAAAGAACCTTTCCTGCCCTTCAGGCAGCTAGCTGCTAACCCCCAATTGTTGTCCCATGACTTGTGTGGGGATATAGCTGATGATTTTGGTTCGTTCACGTTCATTAAGTGCTTGAAGTCAGAGAAATGACACTGGCACAGGGAGGCAAAATATTCACGATATCGAGATGCCAAGAAGACTAGCACCAGGAAGAACCTTGCCTATCTCTAATGCAGCACTTCTCCACAAGACCTTTGCTTGGAGTGAGGTTCACCTCTCAGGCACCCTCAAGATGACAGAAGCAAGGCTAATGCTATGGAAGCTCCCTAGAATAGGGGTGTTTGGCTCTTCCCACTTCACACATGTTCTGGAATAGAGAAGCAGCTGATATGATCCCTTTCGCTTCCGAGAGGAACCTGGTTTCCCCAGCCAGAAAAGGACTTTGCACTAGAGTGACATATCCCCAAGGCCTGGCCAGGCAATTTTAGGATGTGTTCTCAGATAATGTCTGAGAACACACCCCAGTTTAGCATCTACCTAATCTAGGCTGCTGCCCAGCAGGCAAAAGACCAAAAGATACAATCTTGCCTGTTCCAGGGCACTGTCCCTCACTGTGACAACCAGCAGAGACACAGGGAAGAGGAAGCAGATTTCAGAGTACAGCACATCCAGGATGCGAAATGTCAGTGTTCCTGTGAAGTAGCTACATGGTGCAAAGCCCCTGGCTACATCTGGGGTCATCTATAGCTTGGTTGTTGCCTGGTCAGCACTGCCTCTGCTCTACCTAGACTGCAGCCATTTGCAGTCTAGAGCCATCAAGCTCAGGTTTTACTAATGGGAATATGCTTCAAGCAAGGAGACAACTTGAGTTTTCTCCTCTCCTCAAGTACTGGTCTCACTGAACCACCCTGTAAGTACCAGGCCTCTCTGGTCACTTGCTTACCTGCCGTGGAGGTTTCCCCTAGTCAGGACAGCAGAGCAGCCATCTTCTTCCTGCACCCAACCACAGTTGGACAAGGCATAGTGAAGTATGGCCTCGGTAACCGTCAGAGGGCCCTGGCCCTGCATGCATGCTTCGATCTCAGGCACAGACAGCTGACTTTGCAGGAAGAGGTGCAGCTGGCTGTCTGACAGGAGGACCACATTTTGTACAACTCTGGAAAAGAGACCAAGAAAATAAGGGCACAGGACACAGCAGTACTTAACTGTTGGACCATGTCCTAGGCCCAGGTTGGGGCTGGTAGATGGCAGGGACATAGATCAGTCCTCTCCAGTAGGACTGTCCAATGTGGGGTCCAGGGCATTTCTATACTGTCACTCAGCCAGCATTTCCCTGCCCACCCTTGGCTTTATCTGGAATGCTTTTCCCCGAGCCCAGACAGCCACCCCCTCCAGCCTGGGAGGAATGCAAACAGGCTGTGAAGCAAGGCAATAGAGTTAAAAAGTTCCCTCCCATCTGCCCAGGCCATCTCAAATTCAGTGTGAAATGGACCCTAAATTAAAGTGAGTTTGAGCACTTCCACTCACTTCTCTAGAAACTGTTGGAGTCCTCGTCTCCGCTTCTCAATGAACTCATCAGTGCTGCCCACAAAGAATGTGGATTTTCCAGGCAGCTCTGGGACAGGCCTGCAGGAACAGGAAGGGGCTCAACATTCACAGAATCCAAGGGGCAGAACAAGGCGAGCTGCATGGTGGAAACTACCTGCTTTAGACCAACGGCAGGAGACACCACTGGCCAGCAGAGATCCTAAAGTTCCTGCACCCAGTCACAGGACAGACAGCATCTTGAGCATGGACATATCCAAGGCATTCATCTGTCCCTTGCACAATAGAGACCCTCCCCCTGACAAGCAGCCATTTTTTCTAGGAGGTGTGCATCTTGAAAGCCCAGCTCAAAGAAGTCTGGCTTTGTCAGTACCTCTAGGTCAATGGTCTCCAACCTTTTTAAGTAGGAGATTACCTCTGGCATTTAAAAGCAACCCAAGATCAGATCTACCTGCGCACTGCCACCCCTTCCCTCCCCGCTCAACAGAAAGTCTGGCGGGGGGGGGAAGCAGTTGGAGCCAGAGGGAGAAAAAATTATTTGGGGCCATGCCTCCCCAGCAGGTAAGTCCTACCCAACTTACCCCTGCTGCACTGTCTCACACTACAGGGGCCTTGATCTAGTCCCCACCCCTTCCCTCCCCCACAGACTGACCTGCTGGGCTGGGGCGCACGTGTGCATGCAAGCAGGCACTCAGCCCCCCACCCCAGCCTCATATCGACTCCAAGAGGCTCCAAGATCTA
This sequence comes from Crocodylus porosus, assembly GCF_001723895.1. Lineage (NCBI taxonomy): Eukaryota > Metazoa > Chordata > Crocodylia > Crocodylidae > Crocodylus > Crocodylus porosus. Next base: position 559,985 of record NW_017728943.1, on the reverse strand, counting down.
CCAGTGGATTGAGATCCATTGGTTGGTGAGCACTGCTCTAGGTGGATGCTCAACACCTGATCTATCAAGCCCCACAATGACCAGTTATTATAGCCCACGTCACCCAGCTTCACATCCTCCTCCATGTGGCAATCGGCTTGGAACCTGTGGGTGGAACTACTACATTTCTATTGCCTGTGCTCTCACCAGTGCCTTGTTCTAGGAGTCCAGGATCCCAAATCCTTCAATATTAATGGATAGGAGGGAAGGATTGTCACACACTTACACTAAGCCAGCATTTTTCTGAAGCTGCTTCCTCAGCCACACAAACTCCCGGTAGCGTCTGCGCACACAAGATGTCTTAGCAGTGAAAGCCTTGCTGTTGGTCTGTGAAACATAACACACAGGAGTGAGGGATGGCTCACTGCGGGACATGTTCATCCAGGATGGTCCTGCTGTTCTCTAGGCCACTTCAAAGGTATTCAGGTCCAGGTTCTGATCTAAACTAGACTGAAAAGGTAAGCTGTAAAAAGAGGTTGCAATCTTTTGCCTTCCATTGTAAACTGTGCTGTTTTCAACAGTAAAATGGGCTCAGCCTAGAGCAAGAGGCTACATGCTGTGATCGACTCACAGCACCAAGAATTTAAGACAACTGATATAATCACAAAATGGGGATGATCTAGGCATAGCTATGCCTGTATTCTATTATATTTCCCAGGTTCTGGGCTTTGTTGGTTGCATGGGGCTATGAGAGAATTCCCTCCCCCCACTCTCCTGCCCCACATGTGTCAAAGGGTTTTTTTAAGCCTTCCTCAGAAGTACTGGGTGTTGGCTACAGCTAAGCCTGGGGATTTTGACTGGGGTATGCCAAGACTTAAACTCAGAGTTTTCTGGCTAGATGGTCTTATCCCACTGTTCAGGGTCAGACTGATCACAATATTTGGGTTCAGGAAGGAGTTTTATGCCATAGTCAGATTGGTATTGGCAGTGGAGGTATTTGCCTTCCTCTGTAGCAGGGGTGTAGCCCTCTCCTTGAGATCTCTTGAGTGTACTTACAACCACTGTGATCCCTCTGCTTTACCAGTGGCAGGCTAGGGTGTTAAGTCTGGTGTTGTGCCAGGGTTGACTGTAGTTTTACTATGATGTTAGAAAATAGACTTGTATAAGATGGTTGGATAGGGATGATCCTGCCTTGGGTAGAGGATTTCATAGACATTCGGGCTGGAAGGGACCTCGGAAGATCGAGTCCAGCCCCCCGCCCAAAGGGCAGGAAGTCAGCTGGGGGTCATAGGATCCCAGCAAGATAAGCATCCAATTTACTCTTGAAGGTGTTCAAT
>NW_017728943.1:537889-558658 GCF_001723895.1 Crocodylus porosus | reverse complement strand
AGCTTGTGCATTGAGCATCACTCCCTTGAGGAGCAACCACTCTTCCTGAACTCCTCTCCCCCTGGGGTCATGGTCCCTTAGGGCCTCACTGACAAGCCTCCTGAGCTTGTCAAAGTTGGCTTTCCTGAAGTCAAGGACTTCCGTGTTGCTGACTGACTTGCCAGCTTACGGTGGATGGTGAAGGCGATCAGCTCATGGTCACTGTCACCCAGCTTCCCATCGATCACTAGGTCACCGATTAGGTCATCCCCAATAGCCAGTACCAGGTTGAGCAGCGCTTTACCTCTCGTTGGCCCATAGATTTCTTGAGTCAGGTAGAGGTCATCCATGCATGCGAAGAAGCTTTGCGACTGCTCGGATTTTGCTGAGTGATCCTCCCACAAGATGTCCGGGTAATTGAAGTCACCCGTGACAGCCATGGTCCTGGAGCATGCAGCCTCAGCCAGTTCCCAGGCGAACTCCTGGTCAAGCTCAGGAGTTCGGGTGGGAGGTCTGTAGTAGACTCCCACCGTTGTGTCCCCTGTGCTGTGTTCCCCATGGGTTTTAACCCAGAGGGTCTCCAGTCATCCACCCTGGTCGCCAATATCAGCTTGCAGGGACCCATAGCTTTCCTTAACATAGAGAGTACAACCCCGCCACTTTTATCTATACAATCCCTCTTGTGCAGGGTATAGCCATCTATACCCGGGTCAGTCATGGGTGGAGTCCCACCAGGTCTCCGTTATCCCTATGATGTCATAATTATTTGCATTAAGCAGGAAGACGAGCTCCTCCTGCTTATTTCCCAAGCTCCTAGCATTTGCGTACAGGCAGGCAAGTGTCTCCTTAGGGGCTCTTGCCTTTCCCACCGATTGTACCAGGGCTGGGGCAGGGGTAGGATCCCTTAAGTGCCTTGGCCTGCTGGCTTTGCAAGGATTGCTCAGCAGGCCAGCAGTGGTGGTGGTCCCCCCGTTCCCCAGCAGGCTTAGTTTAAAGTCCAGTGGAACAGGTCAGCCAGTCTGGCTGAGAAAAGCCTCCTCTCCCCAGGGGAGAGAGATGGAGGCCGTCCCTTCCCAGCAGCTTGCTGCCTGTCTCGCCAAACAGCGGGATGTGGTCATGGAAGCCAAAGCCTTCCCTAGGACACCAGCGCCACAGACTTTGGTTCACTACGTGGATCCTCCTCTCCCTCCTCAGCCCATAGCCTGAGACTGGGAGGATTGACAAGAACACCACCTGTGCCCCCAGACCCTTTAGAACCACTCCCAAATCCCTGTAGCACCTCATGACCTGGCTGGGAGTGCTCCGAGCCGTATTATTGGTGCCCACATGAATAAGGAGCATGGGATAGTGGTCTGTGGGCTGGAGGAGCTTGGGGATCCTCTCTGCAATGTCCCGGATGCAGGTCCCCAGGAAGCAGCAGACTTCCCAGGCTAAGGGGTTGAGGCGGCAAATTACCCCCTCAGTATGGAGTCTCCCATGACAAACACTTTACGTTTTGTCTTGGGGAGAGCAGGGGCGGTAGCTGCAGTTGAGCCTGTGTTGCCTGCGGAAGCTGGCAACTCAGCAGGTTCTGCTGGAGCAGCAAGAACTTGATGACCTCTGTAGGTCTCTTTCAGCCCTACTACTCTGTGACTTCAAGTGCCTAGAAAAACAACCCATTGGTGGGGTGAGATACCAAAGCCCTGCACCAGTGGTTCTCAAGCTTTTTAGATTCAGGGAACTCCTTAGACTCAAGGAACCCTCGGAAAATGCCAGTTCTTAGCTTTCCACTAGTTTTTTTGCGGGTTTGTTTTTTGTTTTTTAACTACAAAAATTGCAATTCTTCTGTTGCAAGCAACTCAAAAGGCCCACAACAGGTCAGAGTGTTTTTGACACAATGGGTACATCTACTCATTGCCCTACGGTAACATAGTGATCACGTGGGTCTACACGCAATAGCCAGATACGTCACTGTAGCGGTACGCTCCTAAGCATACACTGCCCGCGTACTGCAGTAATCGCTTGTATGGAGCTGTGCTTTAGTACTTCCAAAAGGAAGTACTAAAGCATAGTGCCACAGCAACATCGCCGTACAGCAACATGTAGATGCACCCTATGTATTCCCAATTCAAATATCTGGGTTTATATTATGAATCGCACGTAGGTGACTGCACACCTAACTGTTAATATTGCACGACTGATGACAGCACCTTTAAAAGGATTGTGTGCTACCTGGGGTACAGAAGCACCTGCTTGAGAATCACTGTCCTGCATGGTTATCATTGTCAAGATACAAACAACGGAATCCTGCAGCTACCTCTAAAATGTTAAGGCAGCTACAAACTGCACAGCTACAGCTAGAGGATGGCAAGAGACCACCTAAGTTGCCTCACACCAACCACTGCTTCCTGAGATATTGAAGGTCTATACAGAACAAAGGGTGCTTTGCTCTTGGAAGTTTTCAGAGACCCCCAGAAAGCAAGCTGGACAGCACTTGAGTTCAGACACACAAGGGGCTGTATTGACCATGCCAGGATTTCCATTTGCACCACATGGGGTTTCTTACACCAAGGCAAAGCAAGTGAAATAGCACCTGATCAAAACAGTAGTGTTCTACATTGGTATAAATGATTACATGGTATTGTATTAGGGGCTCAAGTCCTGGCACTTGAGCTCAGCTGACCAGCTCCATTCTCTGCCCCAGAACCTACTCTGCACTTACATGAAGGAAGATTTTATAATCCACATAGGAATTCCAGGAGCCTTCATTCTGTACCCGAGGATCCTGTACACGCACTGTGGTCAGCTCCTGAGGGGCAAAGAAATGTCATCCTTACTCAAAAGGAGGAGATGCTCAGAACAACCTCATTCTAATAACCCATAACCCAGCCACAGCCCTCAGCTGACAGCAGCTACTGCCCTAGTGGTGCTGCCTTGGAGAAGCCTATGGAGGAAAAAGGAGCCCCAGGGCAGGTGTGTACAGGCATCTCCCGAGGCCCATTCTACCTGCCAATTCCCACAAGCTACAAATCCTCTCTTACCCTGAGAACCCAAATGATGCAGCAGATTTACTGCACAAGCACCTTGCATAAGCTCCAGCCCCAGCTGTGCCTCAATATCTGCTCTCTGACCTTACAAAACCTTCCACATTATACCAGTAGGAACTAGCTAAGGATCACCCACATGGAGAGCTTGCCTTTTGCCAGAACTAACCACTCTGGGTATATCATTTAGTAGAATGCTTTGTGTCAGTGTTGCCAGGTGTATGATAGTTATTGTATTTGTATGAATTTCAACCTTTATACAATGTACAATCAATAATAGTAAAAGTGTTAAAAAATGTACAATAATTTTTGAAGCAGCTCACTGATGCAGCAAATGCAAAACCCAAGTCACTCTCAAAGAGTTTTAACTGGCTTTTGGGCTTGCTGTCAGCACTCTCTTATGACTGCTTGCCTCAAAATAAAGAAATGCTTCAACTCTAATGACCCAGTTCTCACTCACTGGTGACTTACAAGGAGCAAGATAAAGTGTATAAGATGATGACTTATTTGGATTTTTTTTTTTCAGTGTATGATAGTTTTTCAGCAAATGTGATAATTCTGAGCTTCCAATACAATAATTTCATGTTTAAGTCCTGGCAATACTGCTTTGTGTACCCCTGTCCTGCCACCCCCATGGAGGAACTAAACAGATGTGGCAGAAACTAGGAAGTAACTTACTTCTTCCTCGTGATTCTCCAACATCCTACAGCCTACACGCAGAGGGAAGCATCTGCAAATATGGAAAAAACAGATCTTTGCTTAGATAAAGGTAGGTCTGACACTCACTCAGCTGTCAGAGCCTAGATCCATTACAGAGGCTCATGCGTTTAGTTCTAGGTGGTATTCCCCTCTTAGTTCCCCTCCCTGCCAGACCAGGGAGTCTGCATGTGTCACTCCACATTTCTTTTTTGCCTGGAAGACAAGAAATTCAGGGGGTCAACAAGCAATATACAGAGGATGGGTGAAATGGAGATTGCAGGGGGGGCATATATCATTTGGTGCCATTGCACAGTTCTTGCATTTAGACAGAATTGCAGAGGTGCTTAAAGATAGATAGGGCTTACCCCTTCTCACTTCCCCCTCAAAACAGGGCTCTACCCAGTGACCCCCAAGAACATTTCAGGAGATTCTAGGACGGATCAGATGCAGCAGCAAGAACCATGGTGTTTGAGCGTGAAGGGCCCAGTTAATCAGTGCTGCCTCACAAGCTTGGTCAATGAAAAGGCTGTTTTTCTCAAGGGAATCCCACCTTCTGCCCTCCAAAAGACTCTTAGGAATGTAAGGGAGTCACCTAGCACAGTCAGGTTGAGCACTGCACTTTGGGAGACCCTAGCTCCATGGACAGCTGCTTAGCCCAGTCCAGACGCAGAGAAAGTGCTCCTAGCTGTTGCAGTTAAGCATGCATCTCTTACTGAGACCTGGGCTCCCTCCAGTTGAGACCTATGCCTAGCAGCACAGCTTGTTAGAACGCACTGAAACAAAGTTATGCTACCTTGCTCCAACCCTTCTCAAGCTCTGGGTGTACAGTGCTAGGGAAATGAAGCCACATCTGAGGTGGGAGAGTGGCAACCAGCTGCTGAGTAGTTTTCAGCCAGCTTTGTGCTCGCAAGAAAAGTGACATAGGGCCTTTGGTGAGGTAGGGCCAACAACAGTCCCTGTTGTTGACACATAGCTTTAATGACCTTTGCATTGCACATGAACTCCATCACTGTTCCTTGGAAAGAGAGGCAGGGACATCAGCTTCCTGGACTTTCAACCTGTTCCAGGGGCCTTTTAGGTTTGCCGCTTCCCAAAGTAACTTGTAACCTTACTGTGATAGGTGTCTGGGGAGCAGGGCTACATTTCTATCCAGAAACAGAACTGTTTGTATAGAGCCCACCAACTGTAACTCTCAGATGTGATGTGATCATCCAAGTCTATACATGATTTGCAATGACAGGCCACTTGTCTAGTCCTTGATTCTTCAGGAACAAAACATGAACTCAGAAGAGACAGTTTGGGTTCAAGTATAGTTAGATGCCACAGTTTTGTGGCTGTTAAACCACAACCTATTGAGACAGAGAAGTAAAAGCCAAACACTTGGACTCTCTGGGTTGAAGAGAATCTTTGTGATGGGCTAAAGACAGTCTAAGCCAGCAGTTCTCAACCTTTTTAGACTCAAGGGCCCCCTTGGAAAAATGCCAGCCCTCAGTGTTTTGACTGCCAAAAATAACAGAGTAATTCTTATGTTGCAAACAACTCAGAAAGCCCCACAGCAGGTCAGAATGGTTCTGACACTATGAATTCCTATTTGAAATCTTTAGTTCCATCTTGTGAGTCATGTGCATGTGCTTGCATACCTAATAGTGATAATATTACACAGCACCCCAGAATGCTGTGGCGCACTGGTTGGGAATCAGGGGTCTAAGGTGTTTTAAGAAGCCTTAAGAGAAGTTATTGCGTTTTCTCCGTGTGCCGAGATCTCAGCTGACTTTTGCAATATGTTTTAATAAAAAGCTCACTTTAGCAGGCAGTGATCACATTATGGCAAACAAGAAGAAAGATTTCATGTGGTTTCACAGCCTCCTGTCCCCCAACCAAGTTCTGTGTGTAAAACCTTATCTTACTTCCTTTTATGCACTGATAAGGCAGTTTGCCCATATATATGTAACCTTCCCAGAAGAATCCCACTTGCCTTTCACAAGCAGGGCTCCCAGCTTATTTGGATAAACTATATAATAAAGGTACTGTCACCTACTGGTTAGAGCACAAGCTTGCAAATCAGGTTTCTTGCTCTTCTAATGATCTGCTATGTGGGCAAGCACAACTTCTGTGCCTCAATTTCTCTAGCTTTCATTGCGGTACTGCCTGGGAACCCCAGAAACACATGATGCTGGGCACTGTATTTATAAATAGGTAAGATGATCTTTTCCCCAGAGCAGGAGAGAGGGTTGAACAAACATTTGTAAAGGACTTGGAAATCCCTGACCAAGAGGCGCCAATTAAGAATCGTTAATTAAAGTATTGCAGGTTGGCCATGTCACAGAATGAAGATATTAGCACAGTACCATCACACAAACCACTTCCTTTGTTGCAGCCCTTTGGCAATTCCAAGTCCTACCGGCCAGTGACAGTTGATTTGATGTGCCATTAAATGCTTCTGAAGTAAGAGGTTTGCAGTTCCTGCTCTGCAACAACAATGGAATTAACTTTTGAATCTTAGTGTGGGGGGGGGGGAGCCAGAGAAGAAAATTAATGCAACAAATGGTTGCAGCAGCCCAGGCAGTGGAACTCTGCTGATCTCGGAGATATGACTCTTAGCCCAGTAAGCCTTGTATTATCTATTGCAGACAGTCTCAGAGCTGCTCATCAGGCAGAACTGGAGGTCTGCAAGCTCATCCAGGGTATCCTGGCTTCACCTACTTCAGTCAGTTTGTTTGCAGTTGGTTTTTCAGAACTTGGGGCGGACTTTGTGCTTGGGAATTTGTCTAAGCTGCCAAGGTACAAAACTGCCTCACCCCAGAGGGGAGGACCCTCTCTAGCTAGTCCCAACTCACTGAGCTTTTGCAGGTCAGACCATTATTCTCAGAACTGAGCTTCCCAGCAAGGCATGCTGATACAGGCCAGATCTCCAGATGTGCACAACACTGTCCTGCTCTCACAGGGACACTGAGCAATTCCAGATTTTAATCAAGTATCTCAAGGGGGAGCAGGGCTCTTTGGAAAACACAGCCTCAATTTTGGATGTCCAGCAGTTGTGGAATGGAGGGGGAGAGAGGGAAAAAAAATCTGCATCCCTGATCTCATTAAAAAAAAAAAAGAAAAAAAAAAAAATCAACCTCTTTCTTTACAGCAAAAACTCTGTTGTCCAACATAAATTGAGGAGCATTGCAATAATCTCAATAAGGCAGAGCAGGGAGAAGCAGACCAAGAAGCAGTTTTAAACATGCATGATACACAGCAGGAGACATGACCTTGTTCCCAGTAACAGCAGCTCCTGAACAAGTCTGGATAATTGAGATTTTGCTAAAGGCTGATCATCACACCACTGCTGTGGGTTGATTACACCATAGCAGGTTCAAGTTTGCACTGCAATAAAGTAAGGGGAAGGAGAAAAATAAACCCTACCATAACAACACTCTATTGCACACACAATCCACACCTCCCCACCAGGGAGAGGATACGAGAGAACGAACCACATGCCGCACATTAGTCACATCACTTAATGCAATAATGGAAGACGCTCAGATATTGTGGCGATGTGTGTGGGATAAGCACTTATACAGAATAGCATCAGCAGAGAGGTTGACCATTATGTTCCTTCTTCTCCCCAGAGAGGCATTGTTGATGCTGTTGCTTTTAAACTGCTTTCTTTGTGTGACAGCCCTGGTAGCTCAGCAAGATTAAAAACACAGAAGGGGGAAAAAAGAGAATCAGCCCATGCTAAGTGAAATGGCACATAATTGGTAGGAAAAGGAATTTAATTTTCCAGTAACCAAGTGAGTCTTACAAAGAAAAACAGCAACGGGGACACACGGCATAACAGGCAACCAGAATATGCACCCTAATCAACTGGGAGCCAGAGACTGAAAGACAGGATCAAGACAAATAATTAGGTGAAAGAGAAGAAAGAGGCAGAGAGAAAGAGGGGAGACCTGTAGACAGCATTCATCATAACCTAGTGTATTCCATACCCAGGGAGGTTCCTGTGGGATTGTGCAGAGCCCATGCCTATTATTTTTTTAAAGTTCTGTAATTTCTCTGAAATCCCTCATTAAGACTCTAATGCCAGACAGTGTTGAAGGATGTACTGCTGTCTGGCCTCCCCTAGCAGGTTAAATAGATAAAGAACTATGCGAGGCACATAAGCCGCATCTACACTAACAGATATACAGTGTAGCGTTCTTAGCATCACCCCTCTTCACTGACTAGATTCCAAATACTCAGAAACAATTATTTTATAACAAGGATGTCACAAGTTAGACCCACCTATGCCTAGACTGCATAGGAACTGGTTTGTGCTACAACAGGAGATGGCCAATCTAAGAATTGTTAGAAAAGTACACATTCATTTACCTAAACCTCCACTGAATTAAAAGTGACTTTTTAAAATCCAGTAGCCATCCTGTTTTACTTGCTCTTTTTAATCTCTCTGCCAGACTGGACAATGGTAAGTAAAGAAGAAAAAAAAAAGTCAATGAAGTTTTGCTTTTGCTTGGTGTTAGTATTGCTTTAAGTCATCTGGTGCTGCAGTGTATCACTCTTAAGTTGCCACAGCTTGGTTACTGGTTTCAAGACAAACTAGTAAAGAAGTTTGCTTGTGTCATTTTAACTACATCTCTATTTAAGGCTGCAGCAGGTTATTCTTAATCTAACTCCAGTTTTGTTTGTATCAATTTATTTTACAATGGCAACAAGTCAACTTAAACCAAACCAAATAACTTGAAGTTGACTTGAAAAGCAATACCAAATGAGATGGTATTTAACATTTTTCCCTAGAATCCTAAATATGCAAGTATCTTAGCTTTTATTTATTATTTTAGAAACTTTCTCCACCTTCTAAGGAAGAGAAAATCTTGAAAGCTTCCGCTGTTAATGCACAAAAAGCAGAAACCAAAACCGTAATACTTATTCGCTCCAAGTCTCATGAACTGTAAATCCAATTTCATGACTGAACTCTGATGCTCAGTGCTAAGATATGTACACTTCAGTCCATAGCTGTATCAGTTTTCAAAGCTATTTCAAATTCTATTAGTACAGGCTTGAACTTAAGAGAAGACCTTTACATCATTTTTGGCATCCATAAAGGCAACCTGACTTCACCCCACCAGAAAAGAGGGGCCCTGCCTCTCCCCTTTAAAAAATGTAACATGAGAACATGTACATTTCCATGCAAACATGAAAACACCAGGTTTTGTTCTATTTTGCTAGAAAACTTTCCAGATGAAGATGACTCAGAAATACATACCCAGCAGCACTCACATCCCTTCCTTAATCAACAGGGCAGAAGTCAAACATGCTTTCCTCCTCAGTGTCTGTTGGACAAGCAGTCCAAAACCTTGCAGGGGAAGGGTTTTAGATGGTTTTAATGGGAAATTACCACCAGCAACATCCCCCCACACCTACTTCCTGCTCACAGACCTCATATTGGCTTATGGACTTTTATGCAAAAACCCCCATCCATCCCACCTGCTGCACCACTGTGCTGATGGCACACAGCCTCCCTCAGGGTTTCACTTCCCTGGTTAGCTGAGCTCTCTTAGCTCCCCTCACCAGAGGCCTTCTAAGGTAGCTGGTTTTTAGGGAGAATACCGTTTTGCAGCCAAGAAAGGGGAACAAGCCTGCTCTATTCCTCCTGCTGCTTGTCACTTTTGGGGCAACTGATGTGCTCTGGATGTCCTTTGCCACACAGCAGGTGCCAGGGAGACTCCTTCTCTCCTTTGCTCTGCCCCCCGCCTTCTAGCAATGCACAGTCCAGAGCTGGACCCCCCCCACGCAACCCACTGAGACACCCAAAGCCACGTCCTCCGATGGAGCCCCCCTCCGCTGGCTCAGCACTCAGAGAAAGGCTCAGACCCCTGGGCTCCTTAGCCCCGTCTATCTGCAGTGCTAGGCGCCGCTGACAGCCCAGCTCCAGCTGGCTCCGTGCAATCAACACGCCCCAGGGAGGCGATGAACTGAACGTGTCGCCTAAACAGGGGCCTCCCTGGCGCAGGCAAGGAGCAGCAACCTCCCCAGCCACTGCACAGACAGCTGCCTGCAGCGTACCGGGTGCCTTTTCGCCATGCACCCCACAAAGACCCCTACCTCTTCCCGCAAGACACTCCGGCGACGCGGCCCCTTTAAGCAAGCTAAGCGGCGCCGCCTGGGCCCTTATAGCAGAGGTCACGTGAGACTCCTTCCTGTTGGGGCGTGGGGCAGCATGGGAAGTGTAGTTCTGCTCGGGAGGGAGGACTCCACCTCTTCCTCCAGCCCCCAAGGGCTTTGCATAGTGGGAGGGAGGGGGGATGTAGTGGGTAAGAAAAGTGCCTTTGCGTTTGCAAGCTTGGCTAAGTGTTCCAGTTATGCAGTTGATCCGGTAAAAGATGCTATCCAAAAAAAGCTTTGTCTCTCCTGGATAAAAGAAAGAAGATAAGGGGATGCATGGCGGCGGGGAGGAGGGAATACTCAGAGCAAAGTACCCAAAGGAGAGGTGGAAGCCACCCCAGTTCTGGATCTTTCCTGGGTCCCTGTGCAGGGCTTTGCAGGACATGGGCAATACTAGCAGCCCCACCATTTTGTGGCACAAATTGTGACACTGGGTGGTTTTGTCAAAGCCCCCACTCCAGGGTTAGGAGATTAAGTGAGAATCTGGGTTTAAGTAAATAAATCAAGTGTTTACCCCTCATCTTTGCAAAAACAAGCTGGCACATGGGACCAGGGGCACTATAAAGACTCAAGAACTAGCCTCAAATGGATCATCATCATTATAATAAAACTCAAAGGTTTGTATGACCTGGATCATATGTCCTTAATGTTTGGGATGGGCAATGCTGTATTGCTCTGATGGTATTAATAGTTGTTAGCAAGCAAGATTTTGATCTAGAGAAGGAGTATCAAAGACACAATCCATGGGCCAAATTGGACTCACACCACCAGGCTCTCATCTGGTCTGCAGGGCTCCTTGGAAGGGATAGAAATTTGGAAGCAGGGCCCATCACCAAATTTGGGGGTAAGAGGCCCTGCTGGGGTAGTGTTTTTGCTGTGCTAATCCGTACAGGTCACTGAGCCAATGCTGGGGCTCATGAACCCATGACAGCCACTGCTTGCACCACCACTAGATGTGGGTCCTGGTCTAGCCAGTGAGGACCCTGCAGTCTGGAAACGGCCCATGAAGAGGCCTAGGGAGCTAGGGAGGCCAAGGGAGTTTGATTTAGAGGTAATCACAGAACTCACTCAAGTAAAAAAAAGTGTGTTAACCACACTCCTTTAGAGTTTGCTGTTTTTAAACACCCATGTAGCAGGATAGCTGAAGAAGATATCACCCAAAGCACTGGGCTGCATGACAGAGGCTGAGCAGGGTTCAGCTGTGTGGCCTTAGAGGACTAACTGCAAACACTGGGTTTGAGGAGAGAGTGATTGCAGAAGCAAAAAGTCAAGAAAGAGCAAGCAGAAGGCTAGCATACAGCGAAAGAAGTTGTGAGAGTAACCCCAAGAGTAACAGGAGCTCCACGGGATACAGAACTGACTGGAAAGCCAGGCTGGGAAACTGTGAGTCCAGAGACTGTTTGCTGAGGTCTGATTCTGCCATGTTCAAGGAAATATGCTGCCTTCCTTCTTTGTGAGTATTCAGGATTGAACCAAAAAAATACTTGACTCAGAGAATTGTTTGTTTTTTTTCTCTTAATGAAAACAATCTGGCAAGGACCTGAATATGGGCAAAGGACAAAATGCTTACATAAGTCTGCAGAGAGCCTAGGAACACCTATACGAGCAGCTTTTTGTCCTGGTATGAGCAGCTTCTTGTTCTGATATTTTAAGGATGATGAGTTTAGGGTGGGGGGGAATCAAACTCATTCAGCCTCATGAGGCCAATCTATTGGTTTCATCCAGAACCTAGCAGGGGAAAATCCAGAGAGGGTATAGTAATGCAGATGGGGATTGCCGACCCTGAGGTATAGTAATGCAGATCCATCCCCCGCTTTGATTCCTCCTCCATCCAAACTAAAAGCCAACTGGCTGGGATTAACTTAATGGCTCATTACCTTCTTCCTGATACCTGCTAATTGCTCTCCACTCCACAGGTGTTAAAAACTGCTATCCATTTTAATGGTCCTGATGTCAAACTTCCCTTGTTTCTGCAATATTGTTGTCTGTTAGCCACTCCTGGTAATCTCTCTCTCTCATTTCACAGCCCTGCCCTGCAGACTGTTTTTAGCTCTAACTGAAAACCTTAGCTCATGTTTCATAGTTTGTAGGGTTGGAAGGGATCTCAGCAGATCACCAAGTCCGACCCCCTGCCATGGGCAGAAAAGAATGCAGGGGTCAAATGACCCCAGCTAAGTGATTATCCAGCCTCCTTTTGAAGATGCCCAGGGTAGGAGCGAGCACCACTTCCCTTGGAAGTTGATTCCAGATCCTAGCTGCCCTGACTGTGAAGTAGCGCCTCCTGATGTCTAGTCTGAGTCTACTCTCAGTCATCTTATGGCCGTTTTCCTCGTTAGTCCCCGCAGTGCTCGGGGGAACAGGGACTCTCCCATTGCCTGCTGGTCCCCCTTGGCCAGCTTGTAGACAGCCACCAGATCCCCTCTCAGCCTTCCCTTGTGAAGGTTGAACAGGTTCAGGTCCTGTAGCCTCCCCTTGTAGGACGTGCCCTACTGCCCCCTGATCATGTGAGTCGCCCTCCTCTGGACCCTCTTGTTGCTGTCCACATCCCTCCTGAAGTGCAGCACCCAGAACTGGATGCAGTACTCCAGTTGCAGCCTGACCAGTGTTGCATAGAGGGGGAGGATCACCTCCTTGGACCTGCTTGAGATGCACTGTGGATGCATGGCAAGGTGCAGTTGGCCTTCCTGACTGCCTCCCCACACTGCTGGCCCATGTTCATCTTGGAGTCAATAATGACTCCAAGATCCTTTTCTGTCTCTATGCTGATTAGAAGGGAGTTCCCCATTCTGTCCTCATTAGCCCACCCCTGTAACCTATCCCTCTCCTCCAGTGTGCCCACTTCTCCCCACATTTTAGTGTCATCCGCGAATTTGAACAAGTTGCTTTTCACTCCCTTGTCCCACTCACTGATGAAGATGTTGAACAGTGCGGGCCCAAGGACCGAGCCATGGGGGACCCCACTGCCCACATCCCTCCAGGTCAAAAAAGACCCATCCACCACCACTCTCTGGGTGTGGCCCTCCAGCCAGTTTGCGACCTATCTGACTGTGTAGCCATCAACACCACAGTCACCTAATTTTTTAATGAGGAAGGGATGAGAGACAGTGTCAAAGGCCTTCCTAAAGTCCAGAAAGACTACGTCCACCGTGACACCTGCATCCAAGGATTTTGTGACCTGGTCGTAGAAGGCCACTAGGTTGATCTGACAGGACCTGCCTCAGATTGAACCCATGTTGATTGCCCCTAAGCATGATCTCCCCTGCTGGTCCCTCACAGATGTCCGCCTGGATAATTTTCTCAAACAGCTTCCCAAGGACCAAGGTAAGACTAATGGGCTTGTAGTTTCATGGGTCCTCCTTCCTCCCTTTTTTGAAAATGGGGACCACATTGGCCCTTTTCCAGTCCTCTGGCACCTCACCAGAGCACCATGAGTACTCATAAAGCTGTGCCAGGTGACCCTGCAATGACCTCTGCCAATTCCCTCAGCACTCTGGGGTGGAAATCATCAGGACCTGCTGACTTGAATACATCTAGACCCACCAGAAGTTCCCTGACTAGGTCCTCACTGACCCTGGGCCTGGCAGCACCTCCCAAGTCCCTCGGGGACCCCAGTGGGGTGGATGCCCCAGTCCCTGCTCAAGAAGATGGAGGCAAAGAAATTGTTAAAGAGGTTAGTTTTGTCACCTGGTGTGACCACCAGATTTCCTAGCGTATCGTGCAGAGGCCCTGCGTTACCCGGTACCTTCTTTTTTACCCCCTATGTATTTAAAGAAGAACTTCTCATTGTCCTCAATCCGGGTCACTAGTCCCAGTTCCATCTCTACCTTAGCCTTCCTTACAGTCCCCCTACAATCTCGGGCAATGGAGGTATAATCCTCCTTGATGACGGCCCCTCCCTTCCACTGGGTATACGCCTCCTTTTAGCTTTGAGACATTCCTGGATGCTTTTGGTGAGCCATGGGGGCTTTTGAACATTCCTGCCCCCTTTGATTCGTGTGGGGATTGTCACCCTTTGGGCTTGGAGGATTGTTTCCTTCAGAAACAACCACTCTTCCTGGACTCCCAACTCCCCCGCTCCGGGACCTCAGTGCCTCTCTGACTAGTCTCCTTACCTCATTGAAATCTGCCCTCCTGAAGTCTAGGGCTGTTGCCTTGCTTGCAGGCCTTTGACACCCTGCCTTTGACACGTAAGGTAGCATTTACTCAGGTCAGTGACCTGCAGTGAAGTATTGGAGGCACTGTCAAGATGCTCAAGAAGGCCAGATTTTGTTTTATTAATTTGAATAAGAAATGTATGTTTAACTGTAACAACTACAAGACTAATAACAATATCTTTTGACTTATTTTCCTCAGTTTGTTGTGGGTTGTTTTTTTTTAAATGTAACATATACTCTAGCAAATCAGTGCAGGTTCCAATAGCTATATTTGGTTTTTTGCTTTGAAGTTTTGTGGTGGGAGAAGCAGCAACAGTATTATTTGCCAGGGCTCTAGGAGCTCTGGCAATTAATTATGCTGCAGCTTGTTCCACCACCAGATTTCCAGCCCCCTGGGGAGTCCCATGGGCAGAATGACATGGCTTCAGGGGCTGGATCTGGTTTACAGGCTTATCTTTGATACCTCTGCTTTAAGGGGTTCATAAGGCCTAATCTTTGTGGTAAGATAATGCTTTCACTTAAAGGCACTAATAAATTCCCAAACTACAGGGGTTAAACAAGGGGAACAGAAAAGAGCTCCAGTGAGTTTCCTTGTTTTGGAAAATCAGTACAGAGTGCACATGGACAGTACCAAAAGAGCTACTTTTCCTGTTTCAAACTGCTCTAATCTTCTGAAACAGCATACTGCTGCACCCAGTACCAGCGAATTACCCTAAGGATGCTCTGGGCATGTTATGGCCCTGTAACAGATGCCACTGGGTTGAGTCAGAATCCCTGTCACATGACAGTAATGCTAAACTTGTTAATCCTGACCTGTGTGTTGCATCCCAATTAAGGCCCCTGGTCTTTTTCAGACAGACTGTGCTTGCTTATTGTCACTGTGACATAGCTCTATATTCTGTTCCTCTGTCACTGACCAAGTATATTCTAACGACATTTCCAGAGTTAAACAGTACTGATGTAGGGAAATGTGTTGTTCTTAAAACTCCCAAAGCAGTGGCAGCTATTAGCACTGGTATCTTAGTATTTGGTATCACTGCATTGTTTTCTATTGTTATGCTATATGTTAGTGTTGTTTCATACGTAGTATATTTATATCTTGTCACTTGGTGTCTTTAGAATATTATGTTATCATATAGCACACTGCAGCAGATTACAGTTTTGTTCAGTACCTTTGTTTCTAGTGCAGTATAGTATCTTTCCATAGTGCAGAAGTGTTCAGCTTGTAGCAAACATGCCATTAAGTGACATGGGCAGCCTCTGTGTGTGGTATGCGGCAGTTGGGGGAGGGAGCAGGGAGACCAGTTGCAGATAGTGCAGAGAGCAGCACGTGCTACTGTGGTGTAGTCTATCAAGTTGTGATATAGTGGGGTGGGCAAAATATGGCCCATGGGCTGTGGAGAGAAGTGGGCACACTGGAGGAGAGGGACAGGCTGCAACTAGATCTAGACAGGTTAAAGGGGTGGCCCACCAGGCAATTCCATCCGGCCTGTGGGGACCGTCCGTAAGCCCTCAAGCCTCCTGTAGGACCTGGCCCTGGGCTGTCCCTCTGCAAGTCCATATGTGGCTCTGGTTGCTAACCAACCACCCCCAGGCCCCAGCCTGGCCTGACCCACCCCAGCCCCAAACCAAGGGATGCTGAAGACAAGAAGCCTCTGCCTGGCAGAGGCATTTGCTGGTGACCCTGTGGCTGTTCCTAGCGTCCCTGCCCACGAACTGGAAATGAAGGTAAGGGCCCCCAGTGGTTTGGGGCAGGGACTTCTGCTGGGGAAAAGGGGGTGGGAATGTAGGTAGGGTCAGAAGGGACCTGAGCAGATCATTAAGTCCAACCCCCTGCTTTTCTGACCTGGAGGGATGTGGGCAGTGGGGTCCCCCAGGGCTCAGTCCTCAGGCCCGCACTGTTCAATATCTTCATCAGTGATGTGGACAAAGGGGAGAAAAGCACCTTGTTCAAATTCACAGATGACACTAAAATGTGGGGAGAAGTGGGCACACTGGAGGAGAGGGACAGGCTGCAACTAGATCTAGACAGGTTACAGGGGTGGGCAGATGAGGACAGGATGGGATTCAATACTGACAAGTGCAGGGTACTGCACCTGGGAAGGAAGAACCAGCAGCATACCTACAGGCTGGGGAACTCCCTTCTAGTCAGCATAGAGACAGAAAAGGATCTTGGTGTCATTATTAATTCCAAAATGAACATGGGTTGCCAATATGGGGACGCGGTTAGGAAGGCTACCTGCACCTTGTCATGCATCCACAGATGCATCACGAGCAGGTCCAAGGAGGTGATCCTCCCTCTCTATGCAACACTGGTCAGGCCACAGTTGGAGTACTGCATCCAGTTCTGGGTGCTGCACTTCAGGAGGGATGTGGACAGCAACAAGAGGGTCCAGAGGAGGGCGACTCACATGATCAGGGGGCAGTAGGGCACGTCCTACAAGGGGAGGCTACAGGACCTGAACCTGTTCAACCTTCACAAGGGAAGGCTGAGAGGGGATCTGGTGGCTGTCTACAAGCTGGCCAAGGGGGACCAGCAGGCAATGGGAGAGTCCCTGTTCCCCCGAGCACTGCGGGGACTAACGAGGAAAACGGCCATAAGATGACTGAGAGTAGACTCAGACTAGACATCAGGAGGCGCTACTTCACAGTCAGGGCAGCTAGGATCTGGAATCAACTTCCAAGGGAAGTGGTGCTCGCTCCTACCCTGGGCATCTTCAAAAGGAGGCTAGATAATAACCTAGCTGGGGTCGTTTGACCCCCTGCATTCTTTTCTGCCCATGGCAGGGGGTCGGACTTGGTGATCTGCTCAGGTCCCTTCCGACCCTACCAACTATGAAACTATGTGGGGAGCAATGTGTTATGGGGCAAGATGGGGCTGGCCCTGCATGCTGCAGCAGCACAGGGCTGGGTGGGGCTGAGCCCACTCGCTGCTACCATGTACAGCTGTGGACTGTGGTGGCAGTGCAGGAGCTGTACATTATGGGGCTGGGCTGGCGCTGCATGCTGCCACAATGTGTGGTCAGAGGCTTGCACAAGAGCATTTATTGGGCTGTGTGGGGCAGGCCCCACACACTGCCAACATATGCAGCCAGCCATTTGGGTGGGAGTTGCGTGTTATGGGGCTGGGCAGGTGGTATGCCACCACCTGGAGCTTAAGGGACTCACACTCCCAGGACGCCCCCCCTCAACACCTCCTTCCCCCAACATTCCCCACACACGCTGCCACCACATACCCTGCACCCACCATACCTACACCTCCCACATGCAATATACAAGAGTAAGGCTGTACTTTGAACTATTATGGAATCACCTTGTCCCAGGGGGACAATAAGAACCCCCTGGCGTGTGTTGTGGTGGAGACAACCCGCTGCAACAATGGAAAAAAAGCCCTGAGAAAAGGGCAAACTTACCTCCCTCAGGTACAGCCGGACTGGATAAGCCACAGAGGGGTGCTTTTCTCTGCAGCTGGGGCCAGTGTGGCCCAATGATGTCATCCAGGAACCCTGCCCAGCAGGGTTACAAGCCGGCAGTGGGAAAGCAGCAGGGGGGATGCAGCAGGGAGGTAGCTGTGGGACTGCCCCTGCCACTGGAATGGAGGTCCTGCATGCACACAAGGAGGAGCCAGAGAGGGACCCAGCAGGAGGGTCCAAGGCCTGATCTAAAGGGCCAAATCACCCTGGACAATGAGGGAGTTGGCCCAGAGGAGGACACCGAGAAATGGCGATGCCAGCAAACACAGGACGCATGGATGGGGAGTAGCCAGAGACCCTTCCCTGTAATTTTGGTTCTTTAGTTACATTTCAGTTACCTTGAAGCCCTGGGGCCAGAGAGAAGGCCAAAGGGAAGACACTGAGGGTTGAGTGGGCTGGGGCCATTCAGAAGATCCCAACGTGGATAGATTAGACCCATTATCGAGGCCATCACACTGCCCCAGGCAAACCTGTCTGGTGGGAAGCAAAACTGTTGCAAATATTGGGGACTGGAGAGGCAGAAAGGGAGTGGGATACCACATCAAGGCAAAGCCAAATCGCCCATCATTCAGCAGGTTCTGATGGGCTGGCACATGGCTGGGGTGTAGGGGAGGTGGAGCCCCAGGAACACCCACTAGTGATGATGTCCAGTCCGTTCCCCATGACAGAAGGGAATCCTACTACTGAACATTAGGGGTGTGCAAAGCGAGCCCTACTAGATTCAGATTCATCCCAAATGGGGGACAGTGATTTGATTCGTTGATTCAGATCACTGTCCCTGATTTGATTCGGCTGAATCCAAATCTGAGGATCTGATGCTGATTTGCAGAATCAGCAATTCAGCTATAGACACAATTTTAAAGGTTTTTTCTACATACCTCGAGGTACCAGGTGCAGCTCATGAATGCTGCGATGCTGGGGTGGATGGAGCGTCCTACAGGAGCATGGAAGGGCCCTTGCATTTGATCAGCTGCACAGGGACCCTGGATGCCCCCTCAGAACTAGGAGACACTACATGCCGAGCTGCGGGGGGGCAGACCCCGAGTGTGCTCCCCAGGGGACCTGGAAGTGGACTGGCTGTGCTTCTGGTCCACTTCCAGGATTGCTGCCAAGCATGCTGGGGAGTGCCCCATGCTCCTTTGGGATGTTCCACGCACCCTAGCATTTCAGCATTTACGAGCTGCCTGGTACCTTGAGGTATGTAGAAAAAACATTTAAGCTGTGTCTATGTCCAAATCGCTGAATCTTTCCAAATCTCTCTGATTTGATTTGGAGGGTTCCAATTTGATTTAGAGAGATTAAAGGCTCTTCTGATTCAGCCCAATTCGGTGGCCGAATCTGAATTGAATCTCCGCCGAATTGAATCAGTAACCGAAGCTTCGCACAGCCTTACTGAATGTAACACCCAAGATGTGCCAGGAAAGTACTGGGGTGTCCCCTGGGGAGAACATGACCCCATGTCACGACAGCAGGAGCAATTTGCATGGCAGGCCCCTAGTGCGTGCTCCAGGGCCGCATCAGAGAGGCTCCACAAAGTCAGGTGGGCGCACACCTCTAGATGCACTATGCAAACACACAAATCAGGACAAAATATTTTTTAATTCAAATTAAAATGTAATAGCAGATGTTTGATTAAATTATTATTTTTTTTAATATATGATTTTTTTCCCCCTCAGTTTCACAATGGCAACTCCCCCTCCCTCCCAAAAGGAGTACTTCTGGGGCAAGGGGACGGACTTCAGGTGGCAAAGGTCAGGGGTTAGGGGTGGGACTTCTGGTCCCAAGATGGTGAATGGGGGGGTGGGGCATCTGTCAAAGGGCAGGGCTACATCTTGCCCATTTAGATGCTTTCCAGCTGAAATAATTGCCCACCCCTGTGAGATACAGTAGACATAGATCAATATGCTATCATGGAACAATACAACCTAAAGATATGGAGCTTTAAGGTGGAGTAGGAGCATGTTATCCTATGTAGCATGGTTCATCAGCCCCAACCATTTTAAAATTTAGTTAGGCTCCTAGGAGGTGTAAGATTTCAAGAAAATACAAGAACTACAGTGATCTTTTTGCAGACCTTTTTCATAGGGTTCTCAAGTATAAGGCAGACCAAGAACTCCGTTCCCCTGTTTCATAACATGTTGAATGACAAGGTAGAAAATTCAAAGCAAGCGGCCAGGAAATGCTTTTTTGTGCTATGTGTTAGATGGCTGAACAAGTCACCTCAAGAAGGCTTGGGGTCACATTTATGCCCTGTGACATAAATAGCAACTGACAAAATGAGAAGAGGGCATTACACCATATGTTGGAGGGCTTGTGCCAGTCTCTAAGCTCTAGCAAGGCACCTTTGAGACAATGGGGTGGGGTGAAATCCCCTCTTCTGCCCCCCCTGCCACCCTGCCCTACTACCTACAGCTCCTTCTGAAGCTGCGTTTCTCAGCCTGTGGATTGCAGCCCAAAAGTGGGTCGCAAGAATACATGAAAGGGTCAGGAACAAACTTTAAAAATGGCTTCCACTTTAAAGGTGAAAAATGTGGGAAACGTGGCTTCTCCCTCAAAGGCTGGCAAAGGTCCAGCCTGCAAAGGGGCTGCTTGTGTCCCCCTGCCCCACATACTGAGGGTGGGGGACAAAGAGTCAGGGGTGAGGGGCACTGGGTTGGGACTGGCCATCGATGTTTACCAATGGGTCCTAGTATAAAAAAGGCTGAGAACCGGTAATCTGGAGGACAGTGGCAGAGGCAGGACACAGGGCTGCACGGAGCTGGGGGCTTCTCCAGTCTGTGGGGCTGCGTTCCTGCGCTTTGCTCTAACATTACGGTGCCAAGCATCATCATTGCTTTGTTATTGTTACTGGCGTTATTTTCACTGATGCTGTTCTGCATTTCCAAAGCTCCCCAGGCTACAACTATCCCCTCCGCGCTGCTCCCTGCCTTCACTGAAGGCGGGACGCAAACAGCAACGCGAAGCCCGCCACGCATGCGCACAGCTACCGCAAAGCTCAGCAAGAACCCCTACCCCGCGTCCACTTCGGCACGCGCAGGCATATCAGCCCTGCCCCCGCCTACAACTCCCAGCAGGCCGCTGGGTAGAAAGCGCGCGGGAGGTGGTGGGACTCGGCCTCCCAGCATGCCGCGTGAGCCAGGAGCGGAGATTGAGGGGAGGGGGGTTGGCGCGCATGCGCAGTGCGCTCGGCGGGCACTGGGGCTGGCGGGGCTCTTTTGTTTGGCGGAGGCGGATCGCGAGCGGCTGGGCCTGCGGCGCCGCGCGCACCGGAGCGTTACCCGCCCTGTCCAGCCC
>NW_017728943.1:520202-537639 GCF_001723895.1 Crocodylus porosus | reverse complement strand
GGCAGGAGGCTGGTGCTGCAGTAAAACCAACCTGGGGGGAGAGGGTAATGGCAGAGGTGGCATCACCCCCCTCATGGGTAGCTCCCATCTTGGGGTGGGGGGGGGGCTCGCAGATGGCAGAACCACGCTGGAGGTGCCAAGCGGGTGTGCAGCCATCGCTGTGGGATCCAAGGAGTCAGGATTCAGGTTGAGGGGCTGTTCAGCTCTTCCAGCTCCTGAGGAGAAACCCCCCCCCCCCCAAGCAAAAGAGAAGGAAAAACAGAAAAAGGGGAGGGGGGGCTTCTAAGCCTGAGCATCACCCTAGAACCATCTCTGGGGCTGTTTGTGTTGCTGCCTTTCTGTGTGGCATGTTTCTGATGGGGTTGAACAGCCACTACTAGGTCTTCTACCCAAATCCAGCCTCCTGTTTGTGTTGGAGATGCAGGTAGTGAAACTGATGAGAAACGGAACCAGACTGGCTTAATTTTGCTCTCTACTCAAGTGAAATGCAGGCATGGCAAGTGAAGGCAGCTTAGATGTGCTGGTAACACAGGGAAAAGAGCATTGGAGTGTAGTGGGGAAGGGAGGGGGCTGAAAAATGAACTGCTATTCAGACCTGCCCCTCTGAATACTAAAAATGACAGCCTTGATTGGAGAAAGTACCATTAAAACTGGGGGAATCAGAATATTGATGGGCACGGAGATGTGTCCCCCACTCATGGAGGTGCTGGGTACTTGGCAAATGCATGCCACTTTAATCTCTGTTTTCCCCCATAGCATCTCCAGATCCAAATTTATTTTTGTTTAAAAAAGAGTAAACACACGTCTGTGCTTGGACTGCCAGCATTTCCCTTTTTTAGCTGGAAGTATAGGAGTACCTCTGTATGTGCCTCCTGCTCTTTCATGTAGAACCTAGAAAGCATAACTTCATAGACAGGAGTTTTCTTTAATTCCTCCTTGCTTTTCTCTGCAAAGAAACAGTATTTCTACCTTTTTATGCACACTTTCCCAAACTTCAGAGATTTGTTTCTCTCTCAAGTTGTGAGTGCAGTTGAAGATGATGAGGGGATGCATACTCAAATTCCCTTTGAAGCCAAGGTCCTTTTTCTTTTTGCAGTTTCAGCTCAAAGGCTAGCAATTCTGGAAAGTTTGAGTAAAAGCCTTTCTGCAGTTTTCAGGTTTTGGAGCCTGGAAATGTTAATACACTTCTTCCCAGTTCAAAAAAAACATGCCCACTGCTTTTTCCTGGCAAGTGGCACATGCATATGCTATGTTTTTGAAGTCCAAAGAGGAGTAGGATTTTAGCCAACATTAAGAAGGGCAGTAGGAAGTATTTCAAGTTAAAAAGCATGAAACTCATGCACTCAAGTCACAAACCTGTAAAATTTAGTGACTGCGCTTGGACTGAATGTATACATATTAAATAGGTCAGATAATCTTTTGAGGTCATCATATATTTCCTGCTTATGCTGACCTAATCTTCTCTCCTTAAACTGTTTACATTTAAACAAGTTTAAACTAGGAAAGCTTCTACAAACAAGCCTTCCCCCTCTATTACTGGACATTCTAAAAGGATTCTCAGGAGCATATCCCTCTTGCTAACAGCACTGCCATTTCCCTCTGAAATGGTTGCTGATGCTCTTGTTTGCTTTACAACTCTCACAGTACCTGAGCACAGCCTTCGGAACATCTCACCTAACACTAAACACCTTTGAAAGGCGAGGAACAAAAATGTATGAGTCAATTGGACACTAAGTACCAGGCACTTGACAGACAGTGATTTCATGATCCATTATGATGTACTTGATTCTCTGCACATCACAAATGATAATGACCCTTCTGAACAACCTTGTTTTTCTGTTACCAAGCTTTTACTGTATCTCTCTTGTTTGTTGGTTACCCGATTGTTTTTCTTATACCCTGTTTTTATTTACATATGATGTTTTACGCAAGCTTTTTTTCCATCTGCTATGTAGCTCTGCTGTGTTCCCACAGTCCTGGAGAAGGATACTATCATGTCTATAAGCTTGCCTCTCCCAACCATGTAGTTGATCCACAAAAAGATGCCATCCACAAGAATTCTTGCCTAACACCCAGATTCTTTGTCTCTGAATTACTGCAATAATGCGTGTTCTGCAGTGTCTTTGATTCTGACTCTTGCTCCTGCATCTGCTATTCTTGTCCCACGAAAGCAAGTTTTGTATACATTTTTGTGCAGGGCCTCTTTCTTTGTGGCCTTTTATTGGAGTTTGAATTCTTTTCAAGCAGTTGAGGCATGTGTGGTTTTTTTTTTTGGTTTAATTGATGACACGAAGGCTCTTCTCCCTCCGGTGTCTTATTTATCCTTTATAAAGAATTCCCACCTCACCCCAAATTTAAGGTCTTAAGGTGATGTCAGGTGAGAGTGAGGAATATCAGTAGAAATCTATTTTGATCGTTGTCAGAAAATATTTTCAGTGCACTGTGAGCTCTTTTCCAGGCATAAAGCAAAAGAGAACTGAAGCAGAGTATGAGGAAGGATACTGGAGCAGTGAGATCTGTGTAGACTGAAGCAGCATCATTGCCAGATCATTTTGCAGATGGGTTTTGTCTCCCCAGAAATGCATAATTTGAGGGGACAGTGCATAAAGTGGTGGCTCTTTGTTCTGTAGCCTTTGTGTTGATGAATGTAGCGTTTGATGAACCTGGCTGGTTTGACAGCCCTGGAGATGGAAGAACAGGTGGTTCATGGATAGTGGCATAAGGCTTATTTTTGTACTGTGAGTTCTAAAGCTGAGCATTTGTCTGATGTTTAGGAGCAGATTCTGAGAGCTGGAATTAGTAGCCAGGCAGCATTTTACACTCATAGCACCCTATATAGTAGATAGAAGTTTGTAGGCTGCTGAGCTCAGCTCTGGGGAAGCCTAGCATAGGAACAGTTTCTCAGTAGGCTGCATGTACTAATCCAACAGGGGTCATCTTGGAACAGACCTCTTCAGAATGTATGAGAGGGTTTTTAGGGGGATGCAATATTGACAGCTGGTGACATGTATATTTATGCCTTGACAGCAGTTGGATAAAGTGGTTCAGAAGTTCTGTAAGTGGCCCGAGTTAGACCCACTTGCTTTCTGCATATTGGTATGTTGTTCTTTCCTTCTGTGGCAAACATTGGCCCTTTCTGCTTTGAATCATGTTGTCCAAGTCTCTGTGCAGGAGCTAGTTCTCATTCTTTCCAGTTCTCTCCTTGCTCTGCTTCTCTGTCTGTAGAACACCCAACATTAGGACCAATCACCAGTCTCTTTTCAGTCTATTATCTTCTTTAATTTACTGTCTTCTTTATCTACAGTTCCGAACCATCTCCACCTCCCTGTTTTTTGGCTTCTTCTTTTTGTATGCTTTTCAGTTCAGGACCCATATATGAAATACATTGCACCAGCTAATTCTTCTACTGGTTAAAGAGAGTCTCCAGAAAATGATCTTTGATTGGATTCCCACACGTTTCAGAGCCCCATAGGTAGCTCTTTTAACTGTGACCAGGGGATGGCTATGTCTCTGCAAGTCGAAAGCAGGTTATGCAGCAGCCATGCTATTGTGACACAGCCCTTCATTGGGGGCTGTAGATATTTTCCTAAACTAGAAGGCTGGTTGAATGGTCTCTTTGAACATCCTTAGGTGCACAACATTCTAGGCAGTGCAGAATAGCCTCTAGGCGGTAATTACATTCTCTAGCATTTGTGACTGGAATTCGTGAGCACTCTCCTATGAGAGATGAGGCCAGTTCATTTTCAAGTAGGTTGGGACTTGCCTGCCAGCCATATTTGGAGCTTTCCAGGAGAAGTGGCTGTCTCCCTCCCTCCCTTTCCGCTTTGCAAGGCCTCTGTGTCTCCTGGAATTCTCTCACTCGCTGTCCAACTGCGTCATGGGTTGGTCCTTGCCTGCCATGGAGGCGCTTATCCCACTAGTTGCTGCAGGGATGCTGGAAGAGAGAAGCCTTTGCTGCTTTCCTGTCTGGGAAGAAGGGAAGAAGTGAAGTGCCTGAAGAATTCCAGCGGGCTCCGCAAGTGAAACCTGATCCCTCGGCTTCCTGCTGCATTGCTGGCTCCTTCTTGGGGGATTAGCGGTTGACGCTCTGAGCCTTTGCATTGTTATAACATGCACCAGCTACGGTGGTGCCAGCCTGCCTGGCCTCTCTCCTCACTGAGTCTGTGGGCAACTTGAAGCCTTTCATTCCTCTTAAAGCCAAGCAGAATTGGGGGTCATCTTAGCACCTGGCTGGCTTAGGCCTGAATAACCCACTGGAAATCAGTGACTAAGCAGCTTGTAATGTGGGATTTTTGGTGATGGGAAAAAATGTTTGGCTGTAGGAGCTGCCTTGGTGCTGCAGCAAAACCAATCTGTGGGGAAAAGGTAAGAGATGGGAGCTACCCCTGAGGGGGGTGATGCTGTCTGAGGGGACTTGCAGGTGACAGAACTGGGCTGAAGGTGCCAAGAGGGTGTGCAGCCACCACTTTCAGATCCAAGGAGTCAGGATTCAGGTCAAGGGGCTGTTCAGCTGTTCCAGCTCCCAGCTGGGACCATGCTGTAGGAGAGGCATCCCCTCTACCTCCTCATGCTGCACAGCTTGAGGCATCTCTCTTCATTTAATACTTGTGTGAATGAACTTTTTCTTCAGTGGTGATGGGAAACGCAGCAGAGCAAGTTCCTTCCATGCCCAGCTTGCCCTCTACTCTGACCTGGAATGGCCAACTGAAGTGAGCTAGGGTAGATCAACCTCCACAGCCTGCTTAGTCATTGATCCCCCTGCTGAGCTGTCGGTGTGCAGTGGGGGGATCGGAAAGAGGAGAAAGCTCCCAATGGGAAACACTTGGTTGAAGCTGGTCTCTTTCTGATTTGCCACTGAGCAGCCTTGATTTGCCACTGCACAGCTGTCTGGGTTCCATTGCCAGCTCTGAATACCATGCCCATAAACAGCCCTGGGCTTTCAGCAGTAAGACGGATTGCCTCCAGGGCAGGAGGCATCTGGGAAATCCCCCTTTCAGAAATGCCAGGCCTCTTGAGGGTGTTTGAAGCTGAGCCTGGTGTATGTGGTGAGGGCTGCCTGATGTCTCTGTTTAGGGAGGACTGCAGGTAATCTGGGTTTGACCTCTGTCTTCCAACAAACCCTATTTGGTTTGCTGCAGCAGAAACAGCAGAAGGTACGGCACTGGCTGGAGGGTCCAGAACAGAGCAACTGGTGTGACTTTTCTGCAGAGCTGAGTTTAAGAGATGCACTCTCAGGGTCAAAGATTTAAATACATGTGAGTAAAGCTCTTCTTCCTTTAGCAGATGCTGCTTTCCCCTCTCCTTTCACCAAGTCCCTGAATTAAGATCAGAGGACAATAGGGCTGGAAGGGACCTCATGAAGTCTTCTAGTCCAGCTCCCTGCTCGAGGCAGGATCATCCTTTGCTAAATCGTCCCTGTCTGT
Source organism: Crocodylus porosus (assembly GCF_001723895.1). Lineage (NCBI taxonomy): Eukaryota > Metazoa > Chordata > Crocodylia > Crocodylidae > Crocodylus > Crocodylus porosus. Next base: position 532,216 of record NW_017728943.1, on the reverse strand, counting down.
CTGTCTGTCTGTCTGACCTCCTCTTGTGGAGTCTCCATCCCTGGAAATTTTCAATGTGTCTGGGTAGTCTGTTCCAGTTTTTAGTTAACAAGTTCTTTCTGATCTCCAATCAAAACTTCCTCTATAGCACCTTGAGGCCATTGGTCCTAGTCCTGTCCTCCACAGCCACAGAAAAAAGGCTATCACTTCTCAAATCCCTTCTCAGTCTTCTCTTCTCCAGACTAAATAACCCTAGTTCTTCCAGTTCTTGCTGCATAAATTGTGCTTCCTAGGTGATTTTTGTTACACTCTGCTGGACTTTTTCCAATCTGCCCACATCCTTCTTGAAGTTTAAAGCCTAAAACTGGACACAGAACTCCAGGTGAGATGTCATTAGTTCTGAATACAGGCAACCCTTGCTTAGCTGAACATTAAACAAAACACGCATTAAGCAAAACGAAAGTATTTGACAACATAAGATGGCGAATGCAAGTGTTTTTAATGACCCAAGATGGCGACCACGTGCGTTATAATGAAACTTGCTGAGTGTTAAGTGAAATCGGGGATCAATTTAAAATGAGTGTTGTACCCAAGTAGTGCTAAGGAAAACAGCATTAAGTGGGAGTTACCTGTAGGGTGGAAAAATCACTTCTTGCTTGCAGGTGGCACTTCTATTAATGCAACCTGAGTATACTCTTGACTTGTTTTACAAGCCCCTTTGCTGTACTTGGAAACCTCTAAAGAGAGAAGAATCGGAGAGACTAAAGAGGTAAATAAGACCAAAAAGCAGTTTCTGGTGTGCTGTAGACCACCCTGTCCTGCTCTGACACTGACTGCGGCTCCCAGTAAAATGCCCCTTAACCTGAGGCACCTTTGTCAAGTTGAAGCTGCTGCAGGGTCCATAACAAGTCCTGTGTGGGCTACACCTGTGTAGCCCACTTCAGAGGATGTCAATTCAGTGGCAGCTGCCCAACTTAGTACTGCCTCATTCTCTCTTCATCACTCTCTTCATCACCCAGGGTTCAAGAGACTGTAGTTTTAGTTACTGAAACACCTCCCTCAGTGAAGTGAAAAACCTTTTCCTTCCTGGACCATCTTGGCTATAACATCCTATCCCTCAATGAAGACAGGTGTCCCAGTACTTCAGCAGATTTCAAGTATTTTTTTGTTTAGACTTTTCAAGCTAACTCCAAATCATAACTTGATGGTTAAAGATTCTTGTACAGGACTTAAAATAACATTTTCTATAAAAGCTAAATCTCTTGACTCACAAGGTGGGTCAGACTTGCCACCAGCCATTTGCTTGGCAAATCTTGTTTTGTCAGGAGTGAGAAACCATGTTTTTGGCTTTCAAGCTGCAGTAGCTTTGTGGGCAGCTGCACAGCAGGCAGTTCATCAGGACAGAATATGTCTTGATGGAAGCTGGAGATCCTGGTGCTCTTCCCAGCTCTGTTTCCGTTGTGCCATAACCTCATTACTTCATTCCTACGTGCCTCTCCTTTTTGTTTGTTAAGAGTGGGTAAATAACACTGATCTTCTACATTTGGATACTGTGTAGCATATTGTATTACTGACCAAGGGACTGATGGTTTTGTCTGCCTGAACTTCTTCCCTATCACTGTAGGTCCTAAAAGTCGGGGCTTTCCCCCTTGCGTTGGGTGCATCCATCCAGCTTTCTTGGGCATGATTACAAAACTCACAGTTATGTCTGAACATCTGTACAAATGAACAGCATAGGACCCTCCTGTAAAAACCCTTTCCCATGTCCCTATTTTCTCGCCCCTCCCCTCTCCTCCCCACCCCCGTAACATTAGCTTACCTGATCCTGCCTTAGTCTTCTTAGATTTTTCATCTGCCAGATCTTCCCCAGCCCATGATGCATCTCTGCCCTAGCGCTATGGCAGAATTTGAGTGTAAGTGACAGCTCGGAACATGCAGGTGACATTGTTACCTGTAATGCTGGGTTATTTGCATGGGGTCTTTTCCAGCGCAGATGCTGATTGTAATCTGTGCGCGAGGGTCCCCTGCAACTCCTGTGAATGGTGGAAGGGAGACTCCTGTTGTTAGCTACTACACCTTGTACAGCAAAGAGAGGCAGTGGGGGTTGGGCTTGTCTGGGTACTGCCCTCATGCTCCCTGTAGCTGTATTGTTTTAGCTGGGGGAGGAGGGAAGGAAGCTTGGCTTGTTACAGGGTTGGTCCCTAATGCGTGACTATATTCCTTGTGCCTAGGAAATGCAAAGCAAAACCAGAGTGTGGAAGAGCACACACCAACTGCAAAGACTTTCTCAGCCTGACTAAGGGTTTTTAAACCTGAAAGCTTGCTAAAAAATGTTTTTCCAACTATTTAAGTTGGTCTAATAAAAGATACCCAATTCACTCAAAGAACCTTGTCTGCCTATGTCCTTAGACCAACATGGCTACAGCCTACATCCCCAAACCAGAATATTGGCTTCCTTACAGCTCTGCTGATAAGGAAGCTATATCCAAATGACTAACCTAAGGCCACAGTAAATAGTTATAGGGGGAAATGCTGAGCTCTAGGCTGTCCTCACTGCTGCTTATTGAGCTAAAAACACCCAGGATCTCTTGCATTTAATTGGCTAGTGAGGGTAAATGATGCCCTGTGCCTGGTAAGGTAGAGAGAGGTAGCTTGGGGAAGGTGTGGACAGATCGGAGCTCTCCAGGCACGCACTCGCGCACACACACACGTTGTTTATCAGTGCATCTCACTTGTTACTGCAGAGGAGAGATCAGTGTAATGTGAGCAGGGGCTTGACTTGAGCTAAGTAGTTGAGTGGACCAGACTTTGAAATCAGAATATTGATTTACCACCAGTGATCACAATAGGTGAAAACATATTGGATATTATAAATAAATTTATATATCTTAGCTCCATTGTTACCAACAGCCTGTTACTTGAGGCTGAACTGAACACCCATTTGGCAGAGCATCAGGTGTCAGGAGCATGCTAAGCAAATGAATGTGGAACAACAACAAACTGACTGTTAAGACCAAGGTCAAAGTATATCATGCTTGTGTCATGCATACCCTCTTGTATGGCACCAAATCCAGGGCCACATACTCTACTCAAGAAAAGTGTCTCAACAGCTTCCACTTAGGTTGCCTTCACCATGTTCTAGGAATTTCCTGGCAGAACAAAGTTTCTTATGCTGAAGGCTTGGAATGTGCCAACATTCTGAGCATCCATCCTCTTAGCGATGACTCTGATGGCTTGGCCACATGCAGAAAATGGACAATGGTCCTATACCTAAGGATCTCTTGTATGGAGACCTCTTTACAGGAAAGAAAATCACATAGGCATCCTTATCTCCATTTCAAAGATGATTGCAAGAGAGAGAGAGGCAGCAAACATTAGAGCCAAATGACTGGGAGAAGATTGTTGTTGATCAAAATGCTTGGAAATAGTCTATTAAGCATAGAATTATGGTTTTTGTCTAAATAAGAGCCTAACATGCTGAGGAAAGAGAGAACCTCAGGAAGATCCCTGCTTCACATTCAGGACTGTTTGATACACACTTCGCATGTGATAAGTGCAGAAGAGATCGTCATTTAAGAATTGGGCTCTTCAGCCATGTTCACAAACATTCAGCAACTGATGCCTCATTTAGTACAAATCTCTTGTCTCACAGACAAACAGGTGCCTATAAAAGCTGTGTGGAAGAAGGCTGGTTGTGTGTGTAAGGCATTGAGCTGGTACCCAGGTATTCTTAGCTCTGCCGCAGACCCTTCGTGTAACCTAGGGTAACTCAGTTTTTGTGACTAATTTCCTCACTAGCATAGTGGGGATATTTACCTGCCTGAGAGGTAGTGTTCAGAAGGGAAATCTGTTAATGCTGATAAGGTGCCCACAGACTTCCAAGGAAGTGAAGCCCAGCTTGATACCGCAGTAATAGAATCAAATGAGGCAAGACATGGTAGGACCCATTTGGGAAAAGAGAAGTCTGGGAATGAGAATGGAGTTGGGTAGGTCTGATTACAGGGGCTTCTTCAGGAGAACAGATGAGACTGAGCAGAAGGGCTTGAACAGTGCCTTATGAATAGGGGCTGATGTGATTACCGATATCATGGGAACAGTGATGTCCAGGGCTTGGGAAAGTATATATGGCTATTAGAGGGAGGAGGAATTGAGTACAGCTTTGAGGAGCTTGAATTTGATGCGGAAGAGGCCATAGCCAGTCCTGTACATATGGGAGGCTGGATCTGCATGCATTTGTTTAATTGAATTCTCTGCCCTGCAGTGAGCCAGGACTGTTCTGCCAGGCTCTTGCCACCTCTTTGTTGCTTTGTGTATGTGCATTGTTCTTTTTCAAAAGCCAGCATTGCTGCCTTGTGCTTTGACTCCTCATAGCATGATTTCTCTTGCTTCCTGGGGGAGTTGTACCCCACCCTGATGTGTGTGATTTCCTCCCAATTTTAGCAGCGTCGCCCATAAGCTGAAAAGCTGGCCAGCACAATGGGAAAAAAGCAGAACAAGAAGAAAGTGGAAGAAGTCTTAGAGGAAGAGGAGGAGGAATATGTGGTAGAGAAGGTTCTGGATCGGCGGGTGGTGAAAGGCAAAGTGGAGTATCTGCTGAAGTGGAAAGGCTTCTCAGAGTAAGTGGACATAATACATCCCCACCTGCTCAGTACAGGTACCAAAGGTTATGTGGAGGTGCTGTGGCTAGTGTCTTGCACTTGAGACCTGGGTTCAAGTCCCCAGGCTCTCTGTGTGGCCTTAGACAAGGCATTTAAGCCCTTTCTGCCTCAGTTCTTCCTCTGTATGGCAGGGCTTACAGTCCAGCCATCACTTAGGAGAGAGTGAGGATAAATGCACTGAAGGCTGAGAGGTGCTTAGATATTGTAGTAATAGGATCCATGTAAGTGCACAAGAGAACACCCAGCTGGCTGAGCTGGAGTCAGAAACTTCCCCCTTGAGGCAACTGGGATGGGCTGTCCACAGGCTTTAGCAGTCCTCAGCCTCTGGGGTGCACTCAGATCTGGGCAATTAATCCAGTCTAATAAAAATTGGGGGCTTGACACTTTTGCCTTACAGGCTTTATCTTCTCCCAGAAAGGCAAGTGCCAGGTTGTGACTGTAAAGTGGATGGGTTTAGAAGGGAAAGCAGAAACAGCTACCTATATGAGAGGCAGCCCACCCTCTCTTTGCCTCCCAGATATGAGACAGGCCTGTCTCATGATGCCGAATACATCCAGAGGTTAATCTCCGGTGGCACCTTGTTTGTCCCTCATTTACTGTCCATACCCCTGCCCTGAGTGGGAGGCTCTCAAAGTGACTCCAAGCCATCACTTTATTTCAGCGAGGATAACACATGGGAGCCAGAGGAGAACCTTGACTGCCCTGACCTCATTGCGGAGTTCCTCCAATCCCAGAAGACAGCACATGAGAGTGAGAAATCGGAGGGGAGCAAACGCAAGGCTGAGTCAGACACGGAGGACAAGGGAGAGGAGAGCAAACCAAAGAAGAAGAAGGAGGAGGTGAGGCATGGTAGGGGTAGTCCTCCAAACCTCTTGCTGAAGTCTTACAGGTAAAGCAGAGATGGAGCCAGGCCCCACACAGACCCGCTCCTGGCCTCTTGGGCCTTAGCCAAGTTGTTTCCCTTTGTAAACTGGGAGTAATATCCACCGACTGCATAGAACAGTTGTTAAAGTCTGTGAGTGCTTTAATATCCTTCACTTAGCAAAAATTGAATTTCCCAGTTCTTGTAGGGGGAAGAGATCAGTTCTTTTCTGAGCCACTTGATCTGGTAAATCCTTGGCCACATTTGGAGCTAAACTGTTGAGGAGCTAGGCTCCTTATTTCCTGAGGGGATGGATGGGGATGGGACAGAGAACACTAGCGCATGTGGCTCCAGTGAGTTGATAGATGCTACCTAGAGAGGCTCTGCATATGTGTGTGGAAAAGGTGGTCCAATCCCCTTCCCCACCCCCCCAGCTTTCTCTTCTTGGACTGATAGTCATCCTGGAGTAGGATGACACACAGGATGTGGCACAAATATTCTCCCTCTTGGACTCTTTCAGTTGGAGAAACCACGAGGCTTTGCCCGGGGATTTGAACCTGAGCGGATCATTGGTGCCACAGATTCCAGCGGGGAGCTCATGTTCCTGATGAAGTGGTGAGAATGTTTCTGTGCATGGGGCAGGGAGAAGCTGCATGCTACCTGGCATGAAATCTGTTGAGGCACTGCCACCTGTTATGACTCATTGTGCTGGGGTGAATGTGGATTTGAAATGAACAGGGAGGGCCTTTGGGGTTGTCTTTTTGTCTCTGCAATAGGTGGCACAATGCATGGGTTGATATTGCTGGCCTTGTGCTCAGAAGGCTTTTGCTGCATCTGAAATAGAAACGCAATGGACAGCTTGCCCCCTTTTGGCTATGGTGGAACAGGGCTTGGCTGCTGGTCGAAATCAGAATCGGCCCCAGATGTGGGAGCTGTTTACCATGCTTTGTCTTGAAACCTGCACACTAGAAGGGGGCAGGAATTTGGTTTTCCCTCACTTTGTGGGCTGGGTACAGAACCAACAGTTGAGGAACCCAGTCCCGTGGGCCATCTTCCTGCTCTGCAGTCATTTGGCAAGCTGGCTAAAGGATCCATTGCCTTACCCTGCTGCCTCTTAGGTTATCAGTCATCTGTGTCCCCTTCCTTCCCCACTAACTGCACTTCTGCCTTGCCGTGATAGGAAGAACTCTGATGAAGCTGACCTGGTTCCCGCAAAGGAAGCCAACATCAAGTGCCCCCAGGTGGTCATTTCGTTCTACGAGGAGCGGCTCACATGGCACTCCTACCCCTCTGAGGATGATGACAAGAAGGAAGATAAGAACTAACTCCCTGGCACCCACTCTGGCCAGTTTTTATGTAAAGATCAGACTGTGGGTTTGAGCGCGAGTGAGTGCGCAGCTCTGCTTGGTTGGGAGCGTGCGTGGAGGTGGCTTGAGAAGATGCCCTTTGAAGAGACAGTATAGTTTCTGTGCCCTGCAGCTGCCCAAGTGCTCTATGCAGCTCCATGCTGCGAATGGTTTCAAACCAGCCCAAACATGGGGTGGGGGGAGGGGGGGGATTTTAAAGCTGTTAGTTCTGGGGCTTGCTGGAAAAGAAGCAAAGACAAACACACACAAACAAATTGCCCCTTCCATGAAGGACTCTCACTGGTGGTGGGTGGGCTGGGGAAAAGGGAGAGCAGATGGATACTGCTTGTTCTTCAAAGACCATCTCAGCAACCCACAGCCTTCTTCCCAATAGTGTTAACTCTGCATTTTTACGGCGTAGCATGTGTGTAGTTTTATTTTTCTTTTTACTATTTACTGGTGTATCATTTTGGGGTAGGGGAGGGGAAATGGGTCTTTTGTTTAATCTGGGTGGGGTGGGCAGGGGGAGATGGTGACAGTGTTCCAGATCCATGTCCAGAATCTTTTTTTTTCTTTTCTTTTCTTTTCTCTCTCTTTTTTTTTAAAAAAAAAAAAAGAAGAAAACACCCTTTTTCTTCACAAAAACCCCAAGTATTGGTAACAGAACTAGGGGGCCAGGGACACTGACATGAGACTGAAGCTGTGAATGTCCAAAACTCTAGAGCCAAGTTTCTCAAATGCCTAGAGTGGTTTTTATGTGTGGAGGGGTAAGGGTGGTGGGCGGTAGGTTGTTAGGGCTTCATGAATCGTCTTCAAACAGAACTGCCAGGGTGTTTGTCATGGAAGTGGGTGGGCAGGGTATGGGGTGGGAGTGGCTATTGACCCCTTAAAAGCTTGTCTGCCCTCATTTCTGTTAAAGGTGCTATTTTTCAAAATTGTGGGGGGAGAGATGCTTCCAATTTCTTGTTGACTTTCTTTTTAAATGCAGCGTGATCGTGTCCAGCCAGCAGCATTGGGAACCTCCTTTTTGTATCTATTTTTTCTCCCCCTCCAATTTTAATCCCATTCATTAACATAGGAGGGAGATGAAATCAGTGACAGCACAAGCTTAAATGGATTCCAAATTCTCCAGTAGCAAATGATTGTTTTAAAACCTAAGTGTTGGCCCTGGAGCCAGGTGATTTGCCCTGATCCTCTGCTGAACTTTTTTTAATCAAACAGATTTATTAAAAAAAAAAAGAGAAAAAAACTCCCAAACCGTGAAATATTTAAATGTCTGGAGTTGTGTGAGGCCTGACAGACTCTGGGCACCTCCTCGTAGGGTGGTATGTATCTAGACTTGCATTGTACAAACCTTTTTTTAAAGCATGTGTTTAGGTTTCTGTGAAAACATTGTTTAAATGTAAAGTAAGTGTTTGAATTTTAACTTCATACCAAGCTCTGTCAGTTTTTTTTGTCTCAATAAAACTTTAGATTTATAATCCTGATTATTTCTCTCTCTCTCTCAACAAGGGGAGCACTCTTCTGCTGTTGTACGTGAGTCCATCATAAAGTATAGAGCAGTTTATGGAGAGGAAGTCAGAATGTTTCAGCAACCTACTGTGAACAGGCCTAAATTACTGGTACCGCTTGGGCTTGTAATCCTTGCTGTGAGCTAGGTGACCACAGCGGCAGGAACTTTGCAGCAGACATTCAGCAAGTTCTTATTTACTTGACTTTCCATCTGAAGACGGCAAGTGTCTTAGAGGTTAGTGTCTAGTAGCTACTGAGTCTTCTTTTCACAGGCAAGATTGGTACCTGGAGACCCCTTTTTTAGCTGAGGCAGCAGGGAGGGGGAGAGGGAGAGGACAATCGGTAGCCAGTAACTAGTGTAATTAGATGTAGTTTGCCCTCATGGCCCTTACCCCTGCTTGAAAAGTGTGTGATGTGAATTCTCGCTCCTTCTTTCTTTCCCTCTCTCTGTCTCCCTCTCGCCTGAGATCAAATACCAGGTCACTGGAACAGGCTGAGTTCAGTTTGCCATGTTGCACAGAGTGGGTTTTTAAGTTCCTTTGTCTTTTTAAGTACTTTTTGGAACCCATCATAAGCATCTCTGAAGTCTTACTGCCTTCAATGTGCCTTGCATTCATGGTATAAAAAAATAGCCCCTAACTAAGGCCTGGCCTATTATGAGCGACTGAATTGTACAAACTCTTCCACCCCACCCCAAAAAAGCTCAAGTAAATATCAAGCATAGTTCCCAATAAAATGCCTAGTTAATTTTAGCTGTTTTGATTTAGCTATTTGCCACACTGTTGGAGAGTAGTAAAAGTGCTGTTGCATGTTTTGAAGCCTTAGCAACTTAGAAAACTGTTTCACTCTTTCTGCAACTAAAGCTTACTTCCCATTCGTGGAGCTTTGTAAGAATGTTGACGTTGATGCAGGTTAGTGCAGAAAGAACTAGTTAATTTCTAAGACATTGATCACTGGAGCAGTTGGGGTTGGCTAATTGGAACCCTTGAGGAAAACAATTTTGCAGCCAATCAAAATCCAGATTATATATATAAAAGTGCAGTCTATACCCAGTGATGCAATAAAATGTCTTCTGCTGCCCCAGCACCTAGCAGAGACTGCCATTAAATCTGTATTAATTGCTTGAGATGATGGAAGGTGTTATATCCACTTAATTGAATATAATAAGGCTGAGATGCCTTGGGGAGGTTCTGGTGGTATAAATCACATCAGGTAGTTGAAGCGGTTTTAGTGTTGCTGGAACCAGGGGTGGCAGAACCAGACTCTCATAGAATCATATAAAATTATGATTGTACCAGGACCTCAGGAGGTCATCTAGTCCAACCCCCTGCTCAAAGCAGGACCTCCCCAATTAGATCATCCCATCCAAGGCTTTGTCCAGTTGGGTCTTGAAAACCTCCAAGGACAGAGTTCACAACTTCTCTGGCTAACGTGTTCCAGTGTTTTACTACCTTCCTAGTGAGAAAATTCTTCCTAATATCTAACCTAAACTTCCCTTGCTGCAACTTGAGTCGGTTGCTCCTTGTGCTGTTATCTGTCATCGCTGAGAACAGTTTAGCTCCATCCTCTTTTGAACCCTCATCCCTGATAAGGTTAACAATTTAGACTCCGACTGAAGCAGGGAAGGTCCAGTAGTTGGTGATTTGGGTTCAGTGTCTGGCTTTGCAACTGACTGACATCTAGAACTCAAGCAAGGTGTTTCGTACTGTGCCCCAGTTTCCCCATCTGAGCAGATAATCTTTCAGCTTTGCAGAGTGGCCAGAGATCCTTGGTTGCAGTGGGCCTTGGAGATGCAGCTTTACTGTTCCCTGGTCTGTACTGAGTGGAGCCCTGCTGCTCCTGGTAGCAGGTTGGCCCCTTTGCTGCTTATGGGCCTCATTAGCAGTAGAGCTCTGATGGACCCTTTCATGGAAGTGGCAGTGGTTTCCTTGGCAGTCTCTGGCTGTAGCTTCTAATCTGACATGGCTGGGGAAAGTGAGAGTCTGCCCTGTGTTGTCAGGTGCTTAATGAGACTGTTCATGTTGAGCTGTCTGACCTCGCTGCCGAATAATAAGGGAATAGCCTGGCACTCGTTAAAAACACAACTCTTGTTGTGATACTAGAAGCAGCATTGTTGGGGACTAAATACTTCCTGCTTCTGGAAAGAACCATCTCTACTTTACCTGATTATTGACTGGCAGGCAGCCCAAGGCCTCTGACACTGTTTGCAGTGACTCGAAGGCAACAGCCGCTAAGGTGGGTAGCTGTTTGAGCCCCTTCCCTCCACCTCTTGTCTCTACTTACAGAAGCCATGGCCTGGCTGCTGAAAGCAGAACTTTGACAGCCTCGGGCAGGGAGCCCAGAAGCAAATGGGTCTGTCAGACTAATTTTCATCTCAGTCTTGCTGCTTTGCAATTGTGCTAGTGTTAGAGGCAGGTGGACGGCTCCTTGCTTGTCTGTGGCCTGCCAGACGGGCAGGCTGGGTGGGATGATGGGGGAGATCTTCCAAATTGCAGAGGCAGGACTTGGAATTGTAAGATACCAAACCCATGGGGAAACAGACTGAATAGCATTGAACCCCTCCTGGTGCTGTGCTCTGCTGGGAATCGACAGAAAACAAGAAGGACCATTGTGACTAGTTGAAACTCTCAGGTTTCTAAGGTAAGAGACTCGGGTGGAACCCCAGCTCTCAGGGGGGGTCTCCTCTTGAAGACCCCCGAGGATGGGGCAAGCACCACCTCCCTTGGAAGCCCATTCCAGATCCTGGCAACCCTGACCATGAAGAATTTTTTTCTAATGTCCAGTCTAAATCTACTCTGCAGTAGCTTATGGCCATTGTTCCTTGTTGTTCCAGGGTGTGCCCCCGTAAACAAATCATCGCCTACTTCATGTTGCTCTCCCTTTTATGAATTTGTATGCCACCACAAGGTCCCCTCTCAGGCTTCTCTTGGAGAGGCTGAAGAGGTTAAGGTTATTTTTTGAGCTTTGAGAGCCGCTGCTGAAAAGTCCTTATACTGTAAAGCCTGCTACAGACTGAAATACAGGCAGTATCGTGGGTACAGTGTTATCTGCGCAGAGACTTTGCAGCTGTCTGCCTCTTTTCAGTATGTGGTTGGTTTCCCTTCTCCTATGTAGGGTCAGAGGCCTAACTGTTTACGAAGATGAGTCATATGTGAGACTACTTGCACATAAGTAAGTACAGCAGTTTTGAGGGGTGAAGGTTATGGAAAGGGGCTGTTTCTGTTTCCCCTCTTCATTGGGCATTTCACATCAGTAGGGGAAACCACCTCTTTGGAAAAGGTTATTAAACCACTAACAGGGTTTCTCAGCAGGGTGTCTCAGCACCAGGTACAAATTTTGAAGCTACCTTTCGCAGCCTAAGTTCTCAATGTCTAGTTTTTTAAATTAACCCTGCAATGTTGTTAGCTACAGAGAAGACCTTAAAACTTAAAAAGGGTTTACTGAAGCTAAAGATCCTACTTAAACTCTCCAGATGTAACATATTTAAAACAGACATTTAGTAAACCAGAACTTTAAAAACCCATTTTGCTTCTCTGACGGAATGGAGCTGATGAGACTGGTTTCATTCTCCCTGGCTTCCATGTACTAACGTTTAGCCCTTTCCGTATCCTTTCTGAGAAGGTTGAAACCCCAAAGAAATCTTTTTTTGTTTTTTTT
>NW_017728943.1:508799-518162 GCF_001723895.1 Crocodylus porosus | reverse complement strand
GCTCTCACAAATGCGGCCCTTGATAATTTTTTGGAAGACCTTCCCCAGGATAGAAGTGAGGCTGACTGGCCAGTAGTTGCCAGGCTCTTCCTTCCTCCCCTTCTTGAAAATAGGGACCACATTGGCCCTTTTCCAGTCCTCAGGGACTTGGCCTGAGCACCAGGAATCCTCAAACAGCCATGCCAATTGCTCCACAATGACACCAGCCAATTCCCTCAGCGCCCACAGATGTATCCAAGTTGGCAGGCCCGGATGACCTTCATCTAAGTCCTCCAGGTAATCCTTAACTAGGTCTGAAAAACATTTTTTAAATAACTTTTTAAAAAAAATGATTTTTACTTATAAAAAGGAATACCCCCCCCCCAACCCCTTCTTCAGTCTTCTGGGGGAAATGGGCTGCGGTTCTCAACCTTCTTAGAGTCAAGGCACCCCTCAGAAAATGCTACCTCTTCGTTTTCACTTGTATTTGACTACAGAGAAATTTTTCTATTGTAAACAACTCAAAGACCACAGAGATCTAATTGTTAACACGGAATGTCTATTTAAAATCTCTAGGTTTATCTTGTGAATCAGGTTTGCACTCTTTACAGTGCTAATATTGCATGGCACATCCTGGGCACCATTGAAAGAATCTCAAGGCACCCCAGGTCTCCCTTACCTGGTTGAGAATCATTGATATAGGTAACTTGGGAAACTCCTATCAGTTGCTTGCTTCCAAAACCAGTTTCCCAAGGCCACATTCTATTTCCTGTCTGTCACAGTCCAGCTGGGCAGTATGAGTATATTAATTTAGTCGCAGACTGACTGAGCACTGCAACTTTGTTAGCCACTGGGCTTTTTGGTTCGGGATTGAGGAGGTGAAGTTGGAAAGGAAAGAAATGACAAGTTTTACTTATTATAAGGAATGAATTTTATTTATGATAACAAAAGATATAGTTTGCATATATAATAGTTAATAACAAGGTTAAGCTAATAAACGGACAATATAACAATAGAGATTAAATTGACAGTGATAATAAAACAGATAAAGAAATTAACTAAGAGTTCCCACTTGGTTAGTAACTTATCAATAGTCCCTCAGTCAGAAGATGCACATCAGGTTGAATCAGCGAAGTTAGACATCTCTGAACTGGGCTGCCCGAAGGAGAACTGGTGGAAGCCCCTCAGTCAGGATCTGGTCGTCGCTCTCACAGGGAGTAAGAGAGATCCGTGGGGGTATGGGACAGCAAATGACCCTTCTGTTCTGTCCTTCCCGAGGGTTACTATGACAGGTGTGGGTTTTTAAAATATTTTAATTATGCTATTTTTTTAGTTATGTAGCTATTCATAATATTGCTTTATAGCTGTTGTCCTATGGGGTTAAAAGGTGTTAGAAATTATTATAATAAGTTACTGCCCAAGCTTGGGTTTATTCAATAAGCAAATTGCAACACAGCATCTTCAGCTTTTGAAATTAACATTACCCTGCCTAAATTCAGCTTTTTTAGAACTCTTTGGCTGTGCTTTTTTGAAATGTACTGGATAAGCTAGGCAGTTGAATCCAGTTTTTATTATCAAGGCTAAATTTTGAGTGAGAGAGAATTATTAGGTCAGCTAATTTCACAGCTATAGCTTTGTCTTTGAGGCCTAGTCAGTTCCACAAACAGTTACAAGTTACATTTACGGGTTACAAAAATACAAGCTTTATATTACACAGAAGTTCCAAATGCCTCCAAGAAGCACATATTTATTGCTTATTAATTTTTTTGGTTTTGGCCATTACAGTTTTTCTCTCTTGCTTTTTTGGAGCATTTGGTAAGGCCTACAAATATGATTTTTGCCAGGTGGCATGTACATGGTTGGCAGAAACAACATTTATTTTGCTATGGATATCAGACTTAATTTTATAATAATAACATTTAAAATTTAAAATTATATTAAACAATATTAATTTCATAACCAAACTTATTATTACTACAAACCAGGGAAAAGGAGCATTTTTAGTAAAGGCATACATTTGCACAGTACAAATTACTTTATACTATTTACACAGTGGGGGAATGTTAGTAGCATACTTAATAATTTCCCCTCCCTCTTGGGCATCTTCAAGCAATTTGTTGATGTAGGCTGCTACTTTATCCCACCCTTTTAGTTGAGGTATGTTTACATCTTGAACCCAGGACTTAGGAAGACTTGGGTTAAGGGTGAGACTTTCTAGCTGGGTTTTTGGCCACATTAAAATAGCTTCCTGGTCTTGGACAATCAGCATAGCTGACGCCCCTTGAAAATCTTGAGCTTCTTTCTGCACAGCAGCTGGTGCAGGAGGTCCAAAACACTTTATTGGGATAGTACAGGCGGCCAGGACTTTCCTAACAAACCTGCTGAGCTAGAGTAATGTAGGGAGTTGCTGGTAGGGGTGTTATACAAATTATGTCAAGGGGATTATTGGGCTACCCTCTCCATAGAGTTCCCAAGCAGATTAGAATGCTATTTACAGGGTACACTGGAGATTGAGCTAAATACCTGGGGCCTTTTGGGGTTATAATTTTTTTAAATGGGACAATGCAAGTCCCAGTTTTACATACATCCTCCTCCCAGTTTTGTTGTTAAGAGATGGGCAGTGGACCATGTGCCCTTTGGTACCCCATGTATGACAAAAAAGCATGTTGTTTTGCTATAATGCTCTCATTGTGTGCTCCACGTGTCTCGGTAAACTAACCATTGGGTTAAAACTGGGGGTAGTCTATGGTAATTTAAGCCAGCAGGTAGTCTTTGTGTTTTTGAGATCTCATCACCTGGGAAAAGTGAAAGTTAAGTGAAAGCTACACTTGGGCACACGCAGCGCTCCAAGTTTGATTAGCATCAGCTTGAAAGGCTGCATGCATTAACAGATAACTTATTTGTGTTGTATTGTGTTTTCAAGGCCAATGGTTGCTACTAATTTATTAGTATGTTTTAAGGGCTATGTTATTAACTATACCCCCTTTAGTGAGAGAACCTATAGCTCGCTGTAGATTCATGATTTCTTGGGTGTTTTTTTGAGATTTATCTATTCTTTTTTAAAACTTTCATGGCTGAATTAAGCCTGTTTCACATGTGGTCTAGGGTACTTTTTTTCCTGGGTGCTTGGAGGCTGTTGGGCTGCGGGTTGGAAAACAGTTGGCCAAGTCCAGCGCAACATTTTCTTTGCCAGCTGGGCACCAGCAGAACAGTTGGGGAATGCTGTTCTGATAAACCATTATTCAGGGTTAAAGGTAATACGCATATTAAACAAGGAGGCATTAAGGAGAACTGGAGCCCTGGTCTGGGACCTCCTCCATCATGGGGTGACATTAGACAAGCGAGGTAGTGGATACAACTGTGGTGGCTTTTTTTGGATTAGCAACATACATTCTTGCTTAATGCAAAAAGCAGACTGGGGTTTTTCTGTTTGGGTGCTTAATCATTTTCTTTCTTGTTTTTGGGATTGGTAAACTTCCCAGTGGGGTTGGTTTATTCGCTGGAATGCATCTTTATTTGCGTACTTGAACGCATGTTGTTCAGGTACGACAATGGCATGGGTATCTTGCAAAAATGATTCTGGCACAGTGCCCCCCCATGGGTTCAGCCAGTTTTTCTGGGTTGACCAGGGCTGTGCCCTGCAGATTTTTTTTTAGACTGTTTGGCGGTAGGCAGCTATAATATATTTAATTCCGTGAGCGATTTTTTTTCCCCTTTATTTATATGGCAGAACCACAAAATACCCGGAATATGGGATGTGTTGGCTTCCCATTTCATGGACCACCAATTAACAGCATAAGAGCTATTTTTAAATCACCATAGTACCTTGCTGTACTTGGAGGACTCATATTTGGTGAGCTGTACGCTATTGTGCCAAAGTATCATTGGGCAGGGGGACTGCCGGAGCAATTGTTTCCCATGGAGGTCAGGTCAGAGGTTTTGGTCGTCTTTTTGGGTTCTGGGTCGTTGTAGAATTTCGAGCTGCAGGCGGGGTCACGTCATGACTCTGGATGGGCAGTGTACCTTCAGGCAAAATATAACAGCACCAGGGCCATTGGAAGAAACCACAACAATCTTCCCCTGTCCCACACTCGTTTTTCCCGATTCTGGCATATAGGAGGAAACCAAGTAACCACCCTGTCCCACAGTAACATTGGCAGGTTCCCCCTTGCCAGTTCATAATCCATTGCCGACAGCTGAGACACCAGTTTCGCACTTGTTTGATTGCAGTTGGGCGTTCCCAGTATTTCAGTGTGTCCGAGGCCTTGGCAGTGGGTGCAATCTGGGGTCCAGGAGCATGGGAATGTCCCATATCAGTTAAACAACAGCAAACGATTAGCAGTTCTATCATAATGGTATTCCACCCCTTCATTGCTGGATGGAGGTGGTGGTGTTGCTCTGGAGCAGGATGACAACTCCAAAGCACCCTGAGGTTGCTACGGCTGTGCCTGCGGATGGACCCAATCTGCAGGAATAAGGATGGATCTGAAACTCCATTTTTCTAACGGGAGCCATTTTGATACCCGCCATGAGTTGCACGTGTTCCGTTCCCATTTGTCCCCCTGTGGATACTTAACTACTACCTGATCCCTCTCCTGGAGTTTCCCCCAACCACCTCTTGGCTGTTTCACTGCTGGTTTGCAGGGCCCGCCTTGACCAAAAGCTTGCTGCATGGGGCTTCCTCCAGAGCAGGGCCGATTTGTTGGCCCAGTTGACTGAGCGATCCAGGTGGAGGCTTCAGTTTTTGAAGGCCGAAGCCGTGGCCATTCGCAGGTTGCACTTCAAGATACCATTGGCTTGTTCTACCGGTCTATTAGATCGTGGGTGATAGGGAATGTGATAGGTCCACAGCACTTGATGTTTTGCAGCCCACTCATAGACAAGATGCTTGTGAAAATGTGAACCATTGTTACTTTGCAGCTCTGCAGGAGGTGGGTAGATGGCTAGTAGGTTTTCTAGTGCTGCACAGGTGTTCTGTGCAGTGGCCTTGGGAGAGGCCCGAGCAAACATCATTTTGGTGACTGCTTTTACTGCTACAAACATATACTGTCACTTTTTAGGTGTCTTGGGAAGTGGGCCTATGAAGACACATTGCCAAATTTGCTTTATTACTTTCCCATCACGTAACGACAATGGGTAGTTAAGGCAGGGGTTAGTTGGGCCTTGACTTCCTGGCAGGTGATGCAGGAGTTGACTAATTCCTGTGCTTCACTTTTGGTTAGGTGAATGCTCCAGGTGGCTGCTACATGAGCAGTGCCATTGCGGCCAGGGTGCCCATGCTGTTGATGCAGCCATTCTGCGGCTAGCACTCCAGCGGTTGCCTGGAGGGAGGGGCTGGGTGCCTTCTCTGGGGGTGGCTGAGTTTTGCCTCAGCAGCAAGGGCTTCTGTGCTGCCTTTGGCTAACTTATTTACTTGCTTGTTTCATCTTGCTTCAGGCCCTTAGGTTTTTTTTGTTTCCATGTGCTGCACTAACATGTTATATATGTAGGGGAAGGCCTCCCTCTGCCATTACCCACAAAGTATTTCAGTTATTATAACTTTAAATATTTTTGCTTCATTTTTTGAAGTTTTCTTTTTTCCACAAGGGTAGCCACTTGGTGCAACCTTCTACTATTATTTACGAACTGCGGTAGATATAAATGGGTTTTGTATAGCCTGACCCTAGTAACAGTTCATAGTTGGCCACATTGACTACAGCGGCCAACTCAGCATACTGCACGCTTTGGCCATTTTCCTTCATTGTAAGCCGCTTACCATCTCAAATTCGTATGGCAGCACTCCTTCAGGTGTGACCTTTGGTTGAGCTGTTGGTGAACCAGACTTCTACATTTTTTGTTGTTTCCATGCTGGGTGAGAAAAGGAGGTGCTTTCCTGAAGGGAGATGGCTCATCAGAGCTGGTTGCATCTGGGTATATGTTGACTGTGTTTTTGTGACCTTTTCTACTAGTGCTGGATGTCCCTTTGATGTTACCCGCTGTGCCTGACTTAAAATATAATAGATCCATTTCTGCACTGTTGTTTCTTGGGCCCTCCCTCCAGGCGGGACATATCAGTTAGCCAATGCCATTCTCAGGATGGGTACCGGAGTAGTTATGACAGTGGGTAATGCCCCTCTCAGGGTCTCTGTGGCTTCTAAAGTTGCGGCTGCTGCACACAGCATTTGTTCTAGCAGGGTGTATCGGGCTTTGGCCCCTTTCCAGCCTCGGCTCCAAAACCCAAGGGGCTTTCTCTCTGCCTTAGGTGTATCTTTTTGTCATAAGCTCCTCTGGGGCCCTCTGTTAGACACATTTACATGGAGCCAGAGCTCCCCTTCTGGGCATCGTGCTGCTAGGGAGGCATGAATGGTTATCACCTCCTTGAGGGCCCACGAGGCATGTTAGTGCTTGGGGCCCCATTCTCACTGTGCCTTTTTCTTGCACAAATTATACAAAGGCTGGGCCAACACACTAAACTCAGGGACATGCAGGCGCCAGAAATTAAGCGCTCCCAGCTGGGCTTGCAGCTGTCTTACATTATTGGGGGCAGGGGTATCTACTAGGCTTTGCAGCTTCTTAGCCAGTATGGTGAGTCTACCTTGTTGCCACTGGATTCCCAGGAATTCACATTGGGGCCCAACTTCTTGGATCTTCTTGCTGGACAGCGTGAATTTACATGCCTGCACCTTCTCCTTTAGGGACTCAAAAGCACAAATGGCTAATTCCCGGTTTTGGCCTCCCACCACGACATTGTCAACATATTGCCAGACATGCACCTTTTAGGTGGCTTAATTGGACTTCATGGACCACTGCAGCCAGAGGCACTTCATGGGCCAAGGTGGGGCTATGCACCCAACCCTGGGGTAGAACTGTGTAGGTGTACTGCTGTCCTAGCCATGTGAAGGCAAACAAAGGCCAGTGATCTTTATGGATGGGAAAAGCAAAGAACATGTGTTTAATGTCTATGGATCCCATTCACTGGGGTCCATAACATCTAATGTTTTCTGTTAACGCAGGCATGGATGGGACTGCAGCTGTTAATGGTTGGTATTGGCATTCAGAGCTTTAAAGTCAATTGTCAGTTGCCAGTCCCCACTTGGTTTACGTACTGACCACACTGGGTTGTTGCACAGAGAATGAGTCCAAATGATGGTTCCATCTTCCAGCTGCCGGTTGATGTCCTGGATGGGTTGTGTTGTCTCGGGGGGTGGTATTGAGATCGGTGTACCCCTTTCATGGCTGGCAGGGCAAGTGGGGTCATAAAACATTGGGCTACCACTGTTTATTATGTCTTCCTGCTCAATTTCCTGGGCTGTGGTACAGCCAAACTGCCAGGTTTCCTGTTTAAGAATAAACTGCTGCCCTTGCAACACATTTAGTCCCAGTAGGTTTGGCCCTCCTCGGAGCATTACAGCAGCTGCTGTTACTACGGAGCGCTTAGGCGAGGTGAATGTGGGTCGAACCAAATGTTCTGGTGGTTTGGCACTTCCAACTCCTACCACTTGGTAGGGGGTTCCCTGTGCCCCTTTTTATTCTGCACAGTTTAAAACACATAGCTGGGCACCAATGTCTAGTAGCATGTCAATTAACTTTTTCTTTTCATTTAAACAAATTCTTGTAGGCACTTTGATTAAGGGGCTAATATTCTGTGTTACTGGTCCCCGATCCTCTACTGCAGGACTATGGTAGGCAGTTTGTTAATTTGTTCTTTACTAAACCCTGCTGCCAGTAGCTCTCTCCACATTTATGCCCCCAGAGCTTTGGGTTTTTCATGTCCCGCTTTCCTGGATTTGGGGGGCCTGACTGGGTCATCTTTCTTGGGGGCCACTGCCATGGCCTTGGCAGTTTTTATTGGTTTGGGAAGCCTTGGCTTCTGCAAGATGGGCAGAAGCTGTACTAGCATCCGTATAGCATCTCTTACCGGGTGCATCAGTAACTCTTGTTGCAGTGCCAAGAGAGCTGAAGTGCATTCGGTGGGTGATTTTTTTTGCGGGGGGTGGGGGGAGGAACTTTCTCCACATTGCCTTTGTTATTAATTCTTCATCTAAAGTATGCCTCCAGTTTCCTGCTTTAACAAAAATTGTTCAAGACAGCCGGTAAAGACAACGACTGGCTTCCTCTAAATTAAACCATGCTTGGAGGCAGGGGGGGCGGTTAAATTCTTCTATATTGCCATAACCTGCAGCAGCTGCTTGCACTGAAGCAGAAAATAGAGTAATATTTTGGTCCTGCCTGACCCACTGACCCAACTGGATTTCAGGGCAGAGGACCAATTGTGCTGCCTTGGTGCGATTTACAGATACTGCTGAGGCTCCTTCACTATACATTCAAACTAACCAATCTATCATTGGCTCCCCTGGTTTAGCTTTATGTTGCTCTTGCAGTTTTTTGATTTCTGTGTGAGTAAAAGACCGTGTCTCTGTCTGGGGATTCCCCCCTTGTGGCTCTGCACAGGTAATCACCACTGGGAAGGTTTGGGTTAACCCTCCTCCTGAATTCTTTTGGACTGCTGGGGCATAAGGAGGTGGGATTTCACGGGCTTCTGCCGCAAGCCTCACATACTCATCATTCCCTGGCTTAGTTTTTGCAATTTCACCATACAGAATTTCACTCTCTGGGTCATCCCACAGCTCAGCTTTTGGAATCCCATTATAAAGACACTGCTGAACCTTTTCAAGGGAAGGTTCAACTGATCGTGCCACTTGCACTTTCTGCTCAAGGGAGGCAATTGCCTGTGTAACGAGTATCTTTCCCTCTCAATGTTCTAGTATCTCTAGTCTATCTTAAGCTGCCCTTGCAGATGCGCACACAACAGAGCTAGAATCTTGCTTTTCTCTTAATTCACTTTCAAACTGGTTTACCTAGTTCTCTAGGGATTGAATCATTTGATGAAGTTGAGTGGCTTCCTCTGCTCCCAGTCTTAGGTAGGTTGCCAGCAGCCAAGACAGACATTCCTTCCTTCCTTCCTTCCTCAGTTTGCCTTTCTGCACGGCAGTGAACGCAGCCCACTGACAGGGAACTGTGGCAGGGTCACTCCAGGCGGGTTTCAATCTCTCTTTATCCCACCCCGGATTCTTAATACCCGTAACCTCTTCTGTTAAAGTAATCAGTGGGGCCCACCCCTTTGACCCCTCTACACCATTCTTCCCCTCCAAACTCTCCAGCCTCAATCCTGTTTGTGATGCCAATTGTCACAGGCCAGCTGGGCAGTGTGAGTATATTAGTCTCAGACTGACTGAGTGCTGCAGCTTTGTTAGCCACTGGGCTTTTTGGTTCGGGATCGAGGAGGTGATGTTGGAAAGGAAAGAAATGATAAGTTTCACTTACAATAAGGAATGAATTTTACTAACGATAACAAAAGATATAGTTTGCATATATAATAGTTAATAACAAGGTTAAGCTAATAAA
>NW_017728943.1:489474-508019 GCF_001723895.1 Crocodylus porosus | reverse complement strand
CAAAAAAAACCCCAAAAAAACCCAAAAAACAAAAAACCACCCAAAATGTCACATTTTTCTTTTGGTAGAATAAACTGCTGCTTTTAGTAGATCTGTCAGATTGAGTTCCCTGTCCTTTCTCTCCCCACCTCCCATCCCTCCTTCCCCCAGTTCAGATTTTTGGTTAACAGTTGAATTTTGAAACTCATTCAGTGGTTTTAAAATAGTGGGATGATGGGGTTTAGGACTTGCAGTTAAATGCAACAACATAACCCCACATGTGAAATGTTGCTAAGGTAGGAGAAATAGAAAACAGTATGTGCTGTAAGCAGGAGTGAAACTGGCATGCCCTTCTGTTACTCACTGAAATAGATAATATAAATAGCTAGTAACAAGTAAATGAGATTATTTCAAAGTGCTTAATTTCTGGTATTAAAGTCAGGAATAAGGGGACCTCCCCTACATTCCCCAACATGCTGATAATGGAAAAATTAGATTTCAAACATCAGTAAACGTGCTAAAGAACATAGCTTAAGACTGGTTGTGGATATTCGTATACTGGCCAAAGCTATTTTTTGATACAGCTACTAAGTTTGTTCAGTTCTTGTAACATCCCATCTTTCTCTTTTTCATGGAGTGCTGCTTTTATTATTCCATTTTTTTGATAAATAGAAGCAGGAAGGATGGGCTTGTGGAAACACTCAAAAGTGCTGCTGTTTCATTGACTTTCAATGTAGCGTGAGATACCGTTTTCCAAAGCACCTATGTCTAATATGCAGGACTCCTGGGTCCTCCTTTTCCTCTACCAGTGTACCCTGTATGATTTTAACCTGGTTCCTCAATTGTGAAATAAGGGAAAGTGCTTGTTACAGGGATATTGCAAGTCACAACTAAATGTCAGGGAAGTGATGTGAGGTCTTGGGACTGGAGGAGAGTATTACCAAATGAAGTGAGTAAAAGAGCAGAGCAGGAGGCCAGTGGTTGGAGCCTGTTCCTTCATCACCTTTCTTTTGTACATGCAGCGTGAGCTGAGTCACTTTCTCTTACTGTCCATATAGCCCTGTTCCTCAGCAAACCCCTCCCTCAAGTGCTTGCACTCTGTTCCCTAAGGCTGGCTGCTGTGTTGTTCTCTGAAGGGGTGTGCCTGGGGGATGAGGGATTTTTTCCCATGAATTCCAACTCTTGTATTGGAATGACATGCTGTGTGTGAAGGGGATACAGGAAACTTCCATCAGAGGCAGAGCCAGGAAAGCTACTTTCTGCCCACAAGAGGGCTTGGGCAGGAGATGGAGGGGTTGATCCCCCCCTTAATCTGTTTATCACTGACCATTTTTAGTCTTTTGAAGTAGGCCCTTGCTGATTTGGTGATGAATCATTAGTGCTCTGGAAAGAGAGTAAATGTGCAAGAACAACAAGAGGCTTGAGACCAGTCCAAACCCAACCTGGCAGCCATCCCCTAGGCCAAAAGTTACTACCAAGAATAAGCTACAAGAAGGGTAGGGATATGAGGAAGTGTTAACTTAGTTGGGAAGCTGCAGGTGGGAGCTTTGGAAAAATTCTAACTCCCTTTAAAGCTCAGTGCATCACCTTGAGAACAGCAGCTAGTTGCATGCTAATTAAGACTGTGTAAAGCTTCAGTCCCTGATTTGATTTGGTGGCCAAATCTGAATCCAGATTGAATCAGGAAACCCTGTAATCTCTCTGAATCATCAATTTGGACAGATTCTGCAATTCAGATGTAGATACAGCTTCAAATGTTTTTTTTTCTACATACCTCTAGGTACTAGGAGCTTTCAACACTGCAGTGCTGGGGCAGATGCAGTATTCCAAGTACTTCTGGTTCATTTCCAGGTTTGCTGGAGAGCCTTCCACACTGCTATGGAATGCTCCATCTGCCCCAGCATCACAGCCATCATGAGCTGCACTGCTACCTCAAGGTATGTAGAAAAAGCTTTTAAAGCTGTGCCTGTACCCGAATCACTGATTTGCCAAATTAGCATCAAATTGTCAGGATTCGGCTGAATCAAATCAGGGACAGTGATTGGAATCAACTGATCAAATCACTGTCCCTGATTGGGGCCAAATCTGAATCAAATAGGTCCTGTTTTGCACAGCCCTAATGTTAATGTGACAAACTGAAGTGGGCATTTACCATCAGATGAAGCATCTTATGACTGCGATGGTATCATCCAGATTTTCCCTGAATGAGGATGCAGCTTTGCCTGCAGAAGCAGTGACTGCATCTACTGCTTGCTTGTTTAAGGCAGTGATTAAGCCACAGATCCTTTAAAAGTGCCATGGGGTACTACATCATGTCATTCACAAGATTAACCTAGAGACTGCAAGTAGAAAGCCATAGCTGTGGTCCTTGCAAGTTCTACTCTTATTGTGTTACTGCAGTACAAAAAAGAGCAAAAATTAAGAGCTGGCATTTTCTGTAGGAAGGGGGAAGGGCTTGAATCTAAAAAGGCTGAGAACCACTGGTTAAAGGTTTCATCAAGTCTTTGTTTTCTGATATGCAGCTGGAAGTACCTTCTTTACTCTTCCCCTTCCATGCATCAGGCTCTTGACTTGGAGCCTTCTGGAGAATTGCTGTAGCCAGGGTAAGGTTCAACATTGCTTTCACTTAAGCAGCTGCACCCAGTTCCAGGCACACTTCCTTGAGTCCAGTTTGCTACTGGGGAATAGGCAGTTAGATGTATTAGGATTCCCCCAAAATGTTCAAGTATAGAGACCACTGATCACTGCCAACACCTGCACCCCCTTTTCTCTGAGGTTACTATCAGAAACCAACTTTACTATGAAATCCAAACTCTCCACTGCAGCCAGCAGCTGAGACCTACTTCACTGACTTCTCCAGCTGGAGGCCTACATTTTTATGGGAACAGAGTAACTGGTTGCATCAGCAAGCTGGGCCAGCAGCCCTCAGCACAGTTTATGGGGGAAGGTAGGCTTGTCATAAGGATTGGTGTAGCCCCTGCTTCAGTACACCCCTTTTCTGCAGCCTCTTATGATCTGATCTTGTATTAAACCTTTTAACCCATTAATTCAAGTTGCTTTAGAAGTAGCTTGGCCACAAGTGTTCACACCTGTGGATACTGGGAGATGAGTCTTTAGCCCTGTCAGGAAGGAAGCTATATCACACTCACACAGCACCCTGGAGGCATCAGAAGATGGAGGAGGAATAATTATCACAGGTTGAAGAGGCCTATGTTTCTCCTTTGGAGGTACCTGTTAATTTAA
Organism: Crocodylus porosus; assembly: GCF_001723895.1. Classification (NCBI taxonomy): domain Eukaryota; kingdom Metazoa; phylum Chordata; order Crocodylia; family Crocodylidae; genus Crocodylus; species Crocodylus porosus. The sequence continues at coordinate 504,797 of NW_017728943.1, read as the reverse complement.
CTGTGAAGAGAGAGCGCCTTTCAAAGGCCTTCTGTAACTAAAAGCCACACAGCACACTTCAGAAAAAAGAACCAAGCCAAGAACATAATCATCACTGTGGGTGGGCCTGGCTTCTGCTAAAGAAATGTACGAAGTTTGCTCCTAGGACATACCCAATCTGGAAGCAGCTGCTGCAGGCAGGGGGCTTGCTTAAGAGTGTCCCAGACAACTTCTTGTATAAAATATTTTAGCTCCCCTGGAGTTACGAAAAGAAAGAGAGACTTCATGAAACAAATGCACGTATGGTGAATAAGCCATTTTATTTTTGTCCTGTGCTCACAATCTCTCTTCTTTCCCTGACAGCCACAGATCATTAAAATAAACATTCCTAAGAGGAAAATAATTTAAAACATACACTCAGGGCTTCATTCCAACCTCCCCACACCCAACCACATCTCTTGTGCTTCAGCTCATGCATTAAAACAAAGCCATTGAATCACAGAAGGTAGAGATGGAAGAGACCTATTTGGTCCTAGCTCGTCTATCTTGTACTGTCCAGTGTGAGATCATGGCACAGAAGACACAATAACCAAGTGCCCTACAGGTCTCGCCATAATGCATTCTGAGATGCAACTGCTTTTAGGATGCCTGGAACATGCATTTCTGACAGGTGTCTACTACCATGTTAGATTTCTCCAGGCACAGCAGAGCTTTGCTCAACAAGGCTCTTCCCCTGAAAATCGCCACTGCCAGGTCCTCCATAGGATGCATTGTTCTGTTCAGTGCTATGCCCTCATCCCACCCACTATTACATGCACAGGACTGGCTAGGAAAGCCGTGTTAAGCTTTTCAGTTGCTGGTTAAGTCAGTACGCTCCCAGCTGTGCTATATTGTAAATACAGCTTCTAGGATTGTCTTGGTCTCAGAGACCAAGACCAACAGTGATCAAGGCACTACCCCCACCCCCCTCCTTAAAACAAAGGAAGTCAGACCAACACCTAGGGACAGAAGAGAATCCTATAATATGATCACACAGTTACACTGAGTCTGTATGGCAAAGAGAACATTGAGCAGCTTTGAACATTGGGGCTTCTCCCTTTACTCAACACACTCTAGACCCTAAAGGGAAAATGGGGCTGAAGCCCAAACACTCAAAGTGCAGTTAAACAGGAATCCTAACATGTCTAGTTCTATAAGTGACAAGCCCATGTCATGGGGTAGGAACCAGCTGCTCCCCCAGTTGTGCTGTATACTGACCAGAATTGCCACATACCACCCCCACGCACATTTCAGGCTACCCAGCAGCCAGTTCCCCAAAGCTCCTGCCTGAATAAGCCAGGAATTGGCTGCAGGGGAGCTTTAGACCACAGCCCACCCCCTCCCCTTTTAACCCAAAGCAGTTCCTCAGCCAGTCAGCAGGAGAAGACAGCATTTGCATGCAGGCTACTGCGTGCCATCTCATCTAATGCATCTCGGCGTCCCAGCACGGTGCTGGCTCGTCGGCAGTGACATGCTTTGTGAGTTTGGTGGGGGATGTGTTATTGCATTGGTTGTTAACCCTTTCCAGTTCCACCTGTTCTTGAAGGCCTAAAAGCCATAAGCTAGCCAATGCTTAGAAGCTCCTCAAGAAACCCTAATAGGTCTCCCATTAAACTCCACCCCACGCCCTCCACTAAGACTTTTGACTGGAAAGGGTTAATAAGAGTCGCATCTTTTTGTGTTTCCATGTGTGCACTGGTCTGATCTAGGAAGGGATGTTGGTTAATCTGGAATTAAGTCAGATTTAATCTCACACACTGATGTCAAAACTGGTTCAAGGGGGGAAAAAACCCAACTACCTGAAATCACAGAACTTTGGAAGTTCGGAAAAAAATGTCTCTCCTATAACTTTGTTTTTTAAAGTTCATTTACTCAGATCCCGTCTTACTTAAAGCCAGTCCCTAACACCAGTTGCTCCATCCTCCGCTGATTCTCACCACCAGTGATGCCAACTTGTTGCCTGTGCTCAAAGAATTCCAGGTTGTAGAGGGCGCTGAGCTTGCCCAGTGCACCATTCATTCCTCCCCAGTCACTCCCCAAGAGGAGCCATCAGAAGCACAATGTGCAGGTCCTGCACCCTCCACGTGCAGCAGTCTCTTCCTGTACACTGGCCAGCAGCAGTCATGTTTGAGAAGATATATTGGATAAGAAGGCATGAAAGTTCCTCTAAGTACTTCCAGGCTCAGCCCTTCTCCAGTTTCTAACTTTAGTGAGTTCCCCACTCCTCCCCTTTGCCTCACTTCCTCCTGTCTTTCTGTTTCCTCTCCTGCCTCCTGGCCTGCTGGTCAGCCAAGGTGCGAGGTATCAAGATAACACTGCCATCACTGGCATACTGTAGAGCATACTGGTTTGGAGAATAGGGTTGGCCATTTTCATCACGCAGGCGCCCAAACACTTCCTGGTAGAGGTTCTGCACCTTTTGTTTCATCTGGCGGATGGACTTGAGAAATTCTACCTTCTCCCTGAGCAATTTAGACTTGTCCCTCTGCAAGTCCTCCACATCCCGTTCCAGGTTCAGGATGGTGTCCAGTTTCCTCTTGCGGCAGTTCTGTGCAGCCATCTTGTTCTTGCCCCTCCTCCTGATGTCCCGAATCAGGCTCAACTGTGCCTCACTGAGCTGGTACTTGGAGAGAAGTTCATTGAACTCTTCCACAGGCAGGTTTATGATCTTATCATTGGTGAAAGGGATCTTCATGGCTCGAGCTCGATGTTCATCCCGGCTCATCTGCTTATCCAGGAACTCTGATGGCTTCTCCTTACTGCTTTTCTTCCCTGTGTTGGGCAGTTTGGGCTCATCAGGGTCCAAAGCTCCAGGTGCCATGTTATAGGTGTGGTTGTGGCCAACATGCTCCAGATAAGGCAAGTAGTGTAGCTGTGATGGGTCCTGATAACTCATGCGGCAGAACTTGCTGTACTCTGGCTGGTATCCAACTGCCCCTTCTGTTTCTTCAAAGTCTACATTTTCAGAGTCTGAGCTGTAGCCTACAGCTCCTTCCTCAGAAAAAGAAGAGGAGGAAGAGGAGGAGGAGGAGGAGGCTTCTGAACTACTAAGCGAAGCAGGACTATGGCTGGAATCCAGAGAAAGCCCCGAGTCAGAATCAAACTCTTCTTCCAGCTGAGAGGCTTGCACTGGGTTGAAACCTTCCTCAATAGCCAAGTCCATCAAGCTGATCTCATCAAGCATGGCTTCATCTAGAAGACCTCCTAATGGATCTGGCAGCTCAGGACCACTTGTTTCATTGACTGTGCTATTTAGCTGCGAAGGAAAAAAGATCCCACTCAAGTTGGTAGATCCAAAGCTAGTGTTGAGGCCAGTAGAGTTGTCTGGAGCCAGCTGGAGCAGAGCTGAGTTGCCAGCCATGGAGGAGCTCTCAATCTCTGAGTTGAAGAGGGAAGAGAAGTCCTGTGTGCAGCTACCCAGAGATGCCTGATGCAGGCTGACATTCTGATTGATGGGAGTGTTTGGAGCAAGACTGTAGTTAGCAGTCAGCAGGTCTCCACTGGTGCCATTGTACAGGGTTTCAGCAGCTGTGTTGTTCACTTCCATAGCCTAAAAAGAGATGAGCAGCAGTTTAGCAAATGAGCCACCCGCTGGCATCATCTTTTCTCTCCCATCTCTGACACTACAGCCAACACCACCAAAGGCCACAGAGAGAAAAAATAGCCTGCAGAGATCATGGAACAAGCTAGTTCCAGCAGCACTGGTACAGTATGTAGAACACAAAAGACAGAAAGCCTGTACCCAGGCACACCTTTATTTTGTGTACTGAGAAGAAAAAGGGGCAGTAGATACTAAGCCCCCAACAGCAACTGAACCCTAGAGCACAACTGTAGAACAGCCACTGCAAGGCTGACAGACCTGCTCCAGCATTCAGACAAAGAGCACCACCTTGAGCTACAAGGGCAAATGCCTCTATGTAAATGCTTAGAATTCGGTATCTTGAGACACGTCAGTGTGGCAGTCTGGCTGTGTGTGCACACATGAAAGCAGAATATCCAGAATACATCTGTAAACACCTCAGCCTTGCACTGGGTACCCTCTGGACGTAGAGAAGGGAGTCATCATTACAAGTAACCACTGCAGAGTGACTGGCATGAACAAGAACCAACCTGTATTTCCATTATAGACATGAGGTCCTGCCACTGCTGCTCCAGGTCGAATGGGGACTCTGTCTCCGTCAGAAGAGGAGACAGGAGGCCGTTCTGGATAACTGAAGACACACTCTCACTAGGCACAGCTTCGTTTAGGCTGGAGGCATCTGCAGGTGGAAACTGAATATGAAGCAGCATTAGTCCACTGTGGAAAAGAGTTAAGCTAACAACTCTCCACAAATGCTTTTTAGGTCCCAGGCAGCCAACTGCTTTCCTTCTGTTCATGACTCCCCCCACCAATTCACTGCAAACTAAGATGAAGAAGTCAGAAGCTTTCAGTGGTAACCACTGTTCCCCCTGGTTGCTTCACAGGAGCAGTGGAGCCTCCACAGATGGATTAACCCTATTTACTGCCTGTTTAGTGAACTAAGGTATGTCTGAATTGGGGAAACAGCCAGCACACTGCAGAGCTCCATCTGTCTCACCTACCAGCGAAGAGCAGGAATTTGTTCCCATCCCCATGCAGACTCACCTCAGAGTTCTCCCCAAAGGGGAAGGTGGCCTCCAGAAGTCTAAGGCACTCCTCCAGGGACAGAGCTGTCTGATCCTCCACACCAGGCACCTGGGCAACAAGGAGTCAATTTACTTCAGCACAGCCCAAGGCATTTGGAAAGTACCCAGATACAAGACAGAAGGTTTTAACCAGGGGCAGCACAGACCTGAGCACATAGTGTATTCTTCAGAACCTTCACGTGTCCAACAAGCCAGAAGCCCCATCCGCTTTCACGGAATTGTCACCATCAACCCACATGCCAGAGATCCCAGTGACTCTGAAGCTAGGTAACACAACCCTGCGGCAGTCCAGGGGCAAAAGCCACTCCTGCCTGGGTCCATTTCAGCCATGCATACTACAGGTGGAGAGACTCCCTCAAGGCTCTGCCCCCTCTCACAACCACTTCCTTAAAGCAGAACAGGAGCCAGCAGCACCTGTTCCAGAGTGCTCACTGGAATAAAGCTTTGGTCAGCACTTACAGGCTCTGGCCTCGCCTCGTTTCATGGTACTAACCCTTCTGCCTATTGTCCAGTACTGTTTATTGTGGCATCCCAATGATTTGCTCAAGGCTGCTTAGTTATTCCTCCCAGTTCATCCGTTTTGCAGCTATGTCTAGCCTAGGAGAACAGACGTGCTCTCCAGCATCACACTCTGCCTTCCACAGGGATGACAAGCACCATGTCTTGTTCCTAGCTTAATAGCAGACAGGAAAGGAAGAGCCTCAAAACTCAGCACTCAGTACCACTCCTAGCAAGAAGCTGGCTACAGGCTCTCTCTTCCTCTGCTCTGCAGTGGGTGCACAAGACCCAAGACACTGCATCACACTGGGCAGGAACAAGAATGTGACCACCAAGGCCTACTTAAGGGGCTCTTACCTGTGCAGGGAAACTCTCCCCTGTTTCTCCATCAACTAGTACGTTTCTATCCAAGATCTCATTCCCTCCGCTCCTCCAGCTGTCCCCACGCTCCCTCCCATCACTCAGCTCTTTGTCCACTTCGCTCTCCTTCTGACGGTGGCTGTAGTCAAAAATCTCTCGCCCAGCGCCAAGATCAATATCCTGTCTCCACAGGATGTCAATCAAATCGATGTCCTGAAAGACAGGCAGAATTTCATTCAGCACTTGGCCAGCTCCCCAACCACAGGAAAGACCCTCTTCTCCCCAGCCCCTGGGGGAGACCCCTTGTCTCTGAGGGGCAGCACTGCCAATTTAGGCTGGTACCTGCTGGCATTGTATTACGTGGCACTCCTCCATGCCAGCACACCCACTGTGACACCCTCTTGTGGCATACCATCCAGTTTCCTACCAGCGAGATCTTTCAATCAGGGCTAGATACAATCCCTCCCCCGCACAATGGCTTCTTTCACAGACTGCTGCTGGGGACCCCTGACACCATTCCTTTCAATCCTGCCTTGCACAGAACCCAGGTCCTGCAGCCCCTCCACACAAGAGCCAAGAGCTATTTGCCCTGCAGGGTCTCTAACAGTGGCTCTGCAAAGGGGATAGGCTAGAGAAAAAGCAGAAAACTCCAGAGAAAGAGACTTTTTGTCTCCTCCCTGCTCTCCATATATGCAGGTGCCTCCTCCCATCCCAGGAAAAAAGGAGTCTGCAGCTTTAACTCGGCTGGGCTGCACGATGCCGGCTGGCTGGCAAGGGCCAATTGTCATGCAGGATGGCTGCTCCATGGACGAGCTTGCATCAGCCTGTGGTGCCATTCTCGACATTTGCATAAAGGGGTGGAGTGCACTGGAGAGGAAAAACCCTGCATTTCCAGCCACCTGATGCAACTTGAGATCCTTGCTGCCGCCTGCTCTCCACACGCTACAGACAACAGAGACGCCAGCCATGCCCAGCCCTACGGCTACAGCTGAGACATAGGCTCCTGCCCTGCCAGACCCCTTTGGGCTTCACCCTGAGCACCCTGCTGTGGCCCTGGTCCACATCCCCCCCTCCTGTTCTCTACAGCCCCGGAGCCCCCAAGCAAAGAATCCATGACCCTGGACCGTAACTGGACATGCCTGCTCCCCACTTCTACTTCACAGCATCATCAGGATCTGCCCCTTAGCATCACGATACTGTCTGAGCAACCTTGGGACCACAAAACCCCACCTACTGCTGCTGAACCCAGGGTACAGCCCACACCCCCTCAATGGCAGCTGGGGCTGGCTCAGTCCTCTCAGGTCTCTTAATGATGCTGTGACCAAAAGCCTTACCCTGCAATTACCACCTGGGTCTGGGCAGTACTAAGTCGTTCCCACCCAGCATCCCACATCCCTGCACAGATGGGCTTTGGTCCTATTGGAAAATTAACTGCAGACTGCAGGCTGCTATCAGACAGTCTTTACTACCCCTCCCTGCCAGAACTGAGGGCTGGGCCATCTCTGCCTCCCAGACAAGGATTTTCTCCCACTTCCTTGAGACAGCAGTAATCTGGGAGCATTTTCATTTGCAGTTTATAGAAATGGAACAGAATAACCCAAAGCAGCCCCTGGCTCTACAGAACTCAACCCAAGCTCCCCAAGCACCAGCTTACAATGGCACCACACACAGTACTCCTGATATTTAGGTTCGGAGCTCACAGCCTCTAAACTCTCCCCTGATCCTATCCCCCTCAGTCCAAAAAACACTCCCCAAAAACTAGCCTCCCCCAAGGCCGAAACATCAGGTGACTGCAATGCCAGCCTCAACAAGGGCCCCTGAATGCCCCCAATATCCAGCACCTTGGCTGTATAACAGCTTTGACCATACAGAGTTCCCCAGTCTCCCCACCCCAGGGCATCAGTGCCTTCAGCATCTCTGCCTAGCCTGGAGCAGCTCACACTACGCTGGGGCAGTAAAAGGGTTAAGGTAAGTGATACCTTTTTCATGTCCCCAGCTGCTGCTCATGGAGCTGTCCATGCAGATCATGGTCTATGTGGAGCGAATTCCGGGTAGGCAGAGCTGTGTGACCCGGGCAGGATGCCGCACAGACATCTCCAGTTTCAGTAACTGAGCTTTTTTTGGCAGGCTGGACCCCGGCTTGTTTGGAAGCCCCCTACAGCATGTGATCCACAGGTGCTGTGCTACAGCCAGCCCCCCACCCCCTCCTCCTGCTCCCAGCTGCGATCCAATCCTCTGCCCTGCTTGTTGCTTAGGCAGGAGTTAGCCCAAATCCCCACCCCCTGCTCATTGCTGAGGCTGCAGCGAGATGGAATCCCCACCCCATGCTCAACGCCCAGGCTGCAGCGAGCCTAAATCCCCTCCCCTCCCCCGCCCGCCTGTTACCTAGGCTGCAGCCAGAGCCAATCCCCTCCCCCAGGTCACCGCTGAGGATGCGGAGGGAGCCAGTCTCCTCCCTCTGCTTGTTACCTAGGCTGCGGCGAGAGCCAATCCCATGCCCTGGGTCACTGCTGAGGATGCGGAGGGAGCCAGTCTCCTCCCTGTGCTCGTCACCTAGGCTGCGGCGAGAGCCAATCTCCTCCCCCCCGCCCCCTCCCCCAGGTCGCTGTGAAGGCTGCAGCGAGAAGCAGGCGTCCCCTCCTTGTGCTCCCTGCCTGGGCCTCTGTCTCCTTGAAGAGACGCTCCCACGCTAAGGTGCCCCACCCACAGCTCCCCAGGCTGGTGCAGTGGGCTTGGCAGCAGGGCATAGCTCCCCACCCCTTGCTCTCCACTCCAACTTACAGCAGCAGCTCCAAGCAGCAGGAGACACCCCCCACAGCCAGCCCAACCTGGCCCCCACTGCCCGGAGATCGGGTAGATGGGCCCCTTTGCCAGGAGTCTTTACATTCCCTCTGGAAGTTACTAGCAATGCAGCTCCCCCTTTCCTGATAAGCTAAGTTTCCTCCCCACCCCCTTATCAGAGGAGGAGGAGGAAGAAAAGAACCAGATCAGCTTTGGTGAAGGACCCCCAGCCATGTCTTCCCAGGCTCCACCAGGAAATGGGCCCCTGGCCTCCCCTTCCATAGGAAAAAAAAGGTCAGGACCAGAGGCTGGGAGACAGCGCTGTCTGCACATGTGCAGTGATGTCACAGGGAGGCTGGGCAGGATTTTCACATTGCATTTGCATCCCAGACGAGAGGGCAAGGGCTTGGCCACCGAGCATGCAGCAAGGACTCCAGGCTGGTGGGAGCCACAGCTTGTGGCCCAGCACTAGATTCCTCAAGGGCAGCATGCAGGCCTCACACCGTTCAGTTATGAAATAACCTTTCCACAACAGAAGTTTCTTCCGAGTCTTTGGCACTTAAGCGTTTATCCTTTATATTTTTTGGCCTAATGACTGCAGTTGATCTTGTATGCTGTATAAAGATTGAATTCTTTTTTGAAAGGCTTTTGAGCTTTTGCAAGTTCCACAAGGTCCTGCCTCCCTCCTGTCAGTGTTACATTAACTGCCTTTCCATTTTTGCTGGAAATCCCTTGGTTCCCATATTATGAGACAGGGTAACTAGGAATACCCCGTATATGGTCTCCATCACGCCCTCCTCATCTGTTTCTTCTCTGAAGCTCCCATCTTCTCAAGTTCTAGAAGCCTCTAATCATTTCAATCACCAATGCCTGGATCCCTTCCATTTCTGAAACGTCTTCATCATCACCCACACAGCCCCTTTCCGCTTTACCTTTGTGAATGTGCTTAAGTTCCCTGTGGGCCTTGGCCGAGAACTCCTGCACATCCAAAATCCTCACCTTGAACTCCTGGTCCTTCTCTAACCCAAGCCACTGGAATTGGGAAGTAGCATGAGAAAACCCCAGTGTCCCCCTCAAGCTCCAGATACCACCCATGAGGCATTTCTTCCCTCTTAGAACCAATACTTAAAAGGGGATGCAACTTACAGTCCCCAGAGGTCAAGACTGAGAGGTAAGAAGCCTCTCAGCTCCACTCCCAACTTGCTGCTTGATGCTGGACAAAACATTGAACCTGTCTGCACTCTACCAAAAAATAACACCCAGCAATTGCACTGCTTCATATGTGGCTCTTACAGCACTGTCACAGAGTGGGTGGAGGTCTCTGACCCCTTTTACTGAGAGTCAATCACAGAAGTAATTTACCTTCTTTAAAAAGATTTCCCCCTTTGAAGAAAAACACTCTGTTCACATTAGATGCGATTCCAGCAGTCAAAAAGATGACCTGTATGACCTTGGGCTATCCTGGTTGAATGCTTGAACCACTTTGGGTCCAAGCAGGGCTGGGAAGATACGGCGTGATCTCTATTGAACTGTACAGATTATTCTAGGTGATTAACAAAGGCACCCTAACTAAACTCCCTCAGCCCAAGAGTAACAAATCTCCTGTTACCCCTCACATCCAAGGTTAACAGAAACAGTATGTCCTGGGCTGGTCACTCTATCTGGTAGGTGTCCCTAGGAACTGACTGTAAACAAGACTGCTGTGTGCACACACAGCCAAGTGTAAGGAGATCTTATCCCTGTGCTAATACTCTGTTACCAGAGGACTGGCTGGACGGCGGCTTTGTGATACTGGGATAATACCAAACACTGACAGCTCGTCACATGTTTGGCTTTTGGGTATTTTTATCCTCTTGTTGTGGAAATGTTACAGGGCCATGGTAATCCACAGGACCGGTCTTTTTCAAAGATCAGCCAGCTGGACAATTCCTCTCTTCCCCAGGTCAAAGGGGAAAAAACCCAGAGAAGAGAGACTTGGGACCAAACCCCTTAAGATGCTGTAATTGCATGTGACATGCAACTGCAAACAGCACCCCCCTTCCAAGATACCCCACCACCTCTAAGCTACTAGAGTCCTGCACCACACCAAGGGGGGACACTCCAGCCCCAAGATACTATATGCTTATTCTCAGAGCCAGATCTAATGTGGACTATATGATCTGAGTAGTGTCTCAAATTTTAAGTGCCTGGAGAAATGGAAAACTGGTTTCCCCTAACCCTACCATTCTCTGCCTGCTTCCATCCTCCTGTTTGCTTCCTCAAGGGTATCAGGAGGAGACTCAATCCACACATCTCAGGTGAACACCAATTCCAGCATCTGCCAGGAACTGCACAGCACAGCACACACACACCAAACTGCAAAGCTTTTAAGTTGCTGCCAACCACACGAATAGGGTTTGGGGTTCCAGACAAAACAATGATCACTTTGATAATGCTCTGAAGTAAGACTCCATCCTTGGTAGCTTGATGTATGGCATGTACAGCAGCAAGTATGGTCTTGCCTGCCCCTTGGGAAACACAGGACGCTGTGAAGTGTGTGTGTACTTGGGAGAGGCGGGGCTAAAAGGCACAATTTCCTAGTACTGAATGCCAGCAGTCCTGACCACCAGAGAAATCCAGAGAAGGCACTATGTCCCAAAGGAGGTCACAGTGCATCTTATGGTTCAGTTAAAAACAAACAAACAAACACCACCAACTCTCTACCAGGTCTAAGCCAGGACAATGGTACAAACACAGATTGTCACGGGTGAAACGAAAGTGCATGCTTGTATAAACAGATTACACAAGGAAGGGGTTAGAATCCACAACAAAAGAGGAGCGATTGGAACGAAATGGTGTACAAATATGGACACTTTCTGTAGGGTTGGTATGTGGATTATCCAGAAATTTCACTTGCAGCAATTCAGTTTGTGCTGGCCAGCACTGCAGTCTGTTCACTGCATCCTGCTCACTGCATCCTGCATATAGAAAACCAACAATTGGAATGGCATTTTAAAATACAGCTAAGGAGGCTTCAGGAAACCAGTAATGTTATCAACCTACAGACCACAGAGATCAGCAATGGGATTCTTCTAACAATCCATATCCTGGCCCTTCTACAAATGAATCCAGAGATACTGACCTTCACCCTTACATTTATACAGCACTTCCCAAAATATCTCCAGGCACAGCATCCCTATCCTAGAGCCCAAAACACAGAAGACAGAGGGCCTGGTGGTTAAAGCTTACAATGGGAGTCTGGAAACGCAATTTGCTGTTTTCATGTTATGTGACCTTGGACAAGCCATTTCAGCCTTCACCCCAGTTTCCCAATTTGCAAAAGAGGGATAAATAAATACTTCTCTCTCCAAGCAGGGAAGCAGCTAAATTTAGTATTTGTGGGAAGGGTTCTGAGTTCTCAGATGGAAGGTACTACTCCAGATGGTAATGACTAGTCCAAGGTCACACAAAGTGAGCCTTGAAAACAGAAAGTGTAGTGCTTACTTTCAGTTTCCTGCTCTAAACCCCAGGCTAAACTACCAGTGTTAGGCTCAACCTTTGCATCATCCTCTGTTCTTCCCTCAGTCAAATCAGTAGGCAGGAAAAGGTCTCCTTTTCAGGCAGGCTCTGCCCCACCCAGGCTTCCTGTAGCAATATCACGCCATTCAGTAAATGTCAGATCTTAAGCCAGGTTCACCTTTTACCTCCTAGATGAGCCCTTGCACACCACTTTGGATACATTTCTGAACAGAAAATAGCACATGGAAAGAGCAGCATGGAGACCCCAGGCAATTTCATCACCTGCCTGCAAAATTTCAAAGAGCTGTCCTGAAGCAGATTAGGGATCAGGACAGCAAAGCATGAAACTCTCTGTGCCCACTCCACCCTCCTCTAGACATAATATCTTGTCTGAGCTCCAAGCCATGCCATTCAGGAGAGATTGTAGTTACCATGCAAACATTAAACCATGGCACATGGTCACTAAGAGCAGTGCAATATGGCCAAAGGGAAGGAAAGGCGGAACATGCCTTGACAAAGAAACCTAATGGAAAGAAAGCATAGCAGCTGCTGGGGGCCAAAACATGACTGTGTCATAGCAACCGGGAGAACACACTTCTTTGGGAAAAAAAGGAGCCAGTTTCTAATTCACCACCCTCCCCGTTCCTTTATGAGGAAAACCAAGCAATAAACAGAATTTGGATAAAATCCAGAGCAGAGTATTCCACCCGCAACTTGACACATGGGGTGTAACTGTTACCCAGCACAACAGAGTAAACGAGGAAGTATTGGATCACGCCCACAAATACAAAGTTACAGTCGACAGACTGACTTCTTGACCACCTTCCCCAATTTCAGACTAAGATCCCATAGATCAAAATTAAAAGAATCTAGATCCTGCCAAGTCCAGCTTAAGTTCAGTGCCCTGGGATTCACCAATCAGGGCCTGGCTTTCAGAAGCACCCAGTACACACGGGTCCTGCTCTCACAGGAGCCACTAAATGCTCAGCCCCTCTGGAAATCAGGCTGTAAGCTACTCCTTTCCTTGAGGTCCACCAAGAAACATTTTCCCTTCTCCTCTAGCACACATCTCACATAAAAAGGGAACTGCCTACCTCTTTGGTCAGGTCTCCATTCACTGGAGGTGCCACTGCTCCTAAGTCTTCCAATTCTTCACCAAATCCCTGCTCAGCTCCGTTCTCCCTTACAACATTGTCAGGATTGGGCCCATCCTGCAAGCCACTGCCATTCTCTAGGGCGATGCCCGAGCTGGGCTGGGTACTGGACACAGAACCCTCAGGATCTCGATGTACCAGCCAGGCATTTACTTCAGTGGTGGGCACTTCAAACCTGTCCAGGGCCCTCACTTGATTGAGAAGCCTCCGAGCAGTGAAATAATAGTCCAGGTCTACGCTTTTTGGATGGATGCCATATCCGTCCAAGGTGTTCCGCAGGTTGTGGAACTGGGTCTGAGTGTAAGCAGAGCTCTGACCCAGAATGATTTCCCTCAGAGGGGGAAGCTGCGAATTCAGGTAGGTGTCCACGTCCACACGAACTCCTATCAAGCTCAGTAGAATGGTGAACTGGATGAGTCCTTCAGTGAAATATTTCTTCAGAGAAAGCATTTCTAAAGGAAGGGGGAAGCAAAAAAAAGAGGGGTGGAAGGTTTAAAAAACCCCAGTCAAAACAACAGTCTGCACAATAAGTTTTATGCACATACATACACACACACACACACACAATGCAAGTGTTAAAAATATCACAATTCAACAAGAGTTCAAAGAAAATTAAAAGCCTGGGTTCTGAGGTCATTCCAGGGTTCCTTTTTAATTCCTAAGTGTTCAGAGGCCATCAGGTTACTCATGAGTCCATTAAAAAAACTAAATTTCCACAAGCAATAAAATATACCCAGGAAACAACCTCCACCTTTCCAGTGCTCTTTCCTCCTCTTCAGAACTTCAACTGTTTTATAACACACAGTCAATGCAGCTACATATAAACCCACGTGACTTACTGTCTGAAAAGTCCACATACAGCAACTTCCTTTCGCCTTGCTGATGCCCAGCAGCAGCTCCTGAATGGGATGTGTTCTCCGGGACAGCTGCCTCTCCCCTCTCCCTTCTCCTGGCGTGAGACGTTTCCTGAAGGAGCTTGCAAAGAGTCAAAGTTCCAACCACCGAACAGATTCAAAGACTCCTCCGTAACTGGCTGTGGTTTTGTCAGAAGCTGAAATATAACCAGAGAACAAATACGATAACATGCTGATGAGAGACACCACCCTAAATGTCAGATATGTAGCTACTATACTGGGAAACAACAGCTTTACTGCTCTATCCGAACCAAACACAAACCAAAACTCATTTCACTCAAAAGGCTGGTTTCCTGATATAACATCTACAGAAGCACATACTGAACAAAGGTTGTTACCTTCTGTGTCAAAACCGTGGAACCCCCCTCCCTGCTCTATTCTTAGTCTAATACGTCAACTTCCCCTCTCTCTGGGGCAGGATTCCTGCTCCAACTCCCTTTCACTCCCTAGCCCAGTTTTCAGTGATACTATAAACAACCATCAGGGGCTTTCCATGGGAAAAAAAAAAATCAGCATTCGTGACTGCTGCATAGCCAATGAAAACAACATCACGGCACACCAGGGTTGCCTCTTTCCTATGCAGTCCTTTCTCCTCTACTTCCCTAATCCATGTAGTGCAGGGGCTTTTTTTTTTCCTTTTTGTTTTTTTTGAAGGCATACTGATAATGCCTTCCTGCCACAAAGTGACCTTCTCCATCAAGTCACCCACACGTCCAGTGCCCCACATAGAAGGATGCAGGTCTTGATTTCTAGCAAAACACCATTTAAACTTCCCCATCAGAGCCCACTCCTAGTTCTCTCCAAGAGCCCCTATTGTTGTTTTTTTTTTAAATAGGCCCCAAATGGTGCCTGATGTGAAGTCACCCACAAAAAAGGCTGGAGGTTTGCTGTGACAGATTCCAGCCCTTGGGTGCCCAACCTGAGCAGAAGTGAGCACGAGCAGGGGTTGGGAGCAAGTAACTTTGGTTTAAATTAACCTGTAATCACATCTCCCAGGTCCATCCTCTGCAGGCACAAGACCCCCTTGAGGGGAGACAAAAACAATTTCAAGTCCCAAGACACGCAATTACAGCCCCAAGCGTCTGGTTTAGCAACTCTCTCCATTCCTAGTGCTCACTGCTGATTAATAAGGGGGATCCCATCCCTGGCCCCTTTCCCTTGGCACTTGCAGGGGGAGTTTGAGGAGTTCTTAGGATCACAGAGAAGCAGGGCTGGAAGGGACCTCCAGAGGTCATCTCCTCCCACCCCCTGCCCAAGCCAGGATCCTCCCTATCCAAACCATAATCTAAACTCTACATAAAACACCCATCAACCCTGACACAACACAGACCTGACCTGCCACAGGTAAAGCAGGGGAACCAGGACAGCCAAGGCCCCACCTCTACAAAACGTTGTCAATACAGGCTCAAGAGATCCCAGTGGGAGGGCTGTGCCC